>NC_085141.1:259230309-259537537 GCF_024139115.2 Armigeres subalbatus | reverse complement strand
ATTTAAATTTAAAATTTAAATTTAGAAATTTGAAATTTGAAATTTAGAAATTTAGAAATTGAAATTTAAATTTAAGTTGAAATTTAGAGTGAAATTGAAAATTTAAATTTAAATTAAAGAGTTAAAGATTTAGAGTTGGAAATTTGAAATTTGAGGTTGGAATTTAGAGTTAAGTTGGAAATTTGAAATTTGAGAGTTGAAATTTGGGGAGATTAAATTTCAAATTTGAAATTTGAAATTTGATTTGAAGTTGAGGTTGAGGTTGAAATTTGAAATTAGAAATTGAGGTTGAAATTTGAAAATTTAGAAAGTTGAGGTTAGAGTTAGAAATTAGAAATTTAAATTTGAAATTTGAGTTGAAATTTGAAATTTAGAGTTGAAGTTTGAAATTTAGAAGTTGAAATTTGAGGGTTAAATTTGAAATTAAAAATTTAGAAATTTAGAAGTTGAAATTTAAGTTGAAATTTAGAGTTGAAGTTGAAATTTAGAGTTGAAATTTAAATTTAAATTTGAAATTGAAAATTCAATTGCAAATTTGAAATTTAGAAATTTAAATTTAAAATTTGAAATTTAGAAATTGAAATTCAAAATTTGAAATTTAGAAAATTGAAATTTAAATTTGAAATTTAATTGAAATTTAAATTTAAAATTAAGTAAATTGAAATTTAGAAATTTAAGTTGGGGAATTTAAAATTTACAAGAGTTGAAATTTGAAGATTTAGAAGTTAGAGGTTAGAGTTGGGGTTGAAGTTGAAGTTAGGGTTTAGAAATTTGAAGTTAAGAGAGTTAGAAGTTAGAGTTGAAATTCGAATTTAAGTGAAATTTAGAAATTTGGAAATTTGAAATTAGTGAAATTGGTGAAAATTGAAATTGAGAGTTGAAATTTGAAATTTAGAAATTTGAGGAGTTAAATTTGGAAATTAGGAAATTGGGAATTTAAAGTTGAAATTTGAAATTTAAATTTGAAAATTTGAGAATTAAATTTGAAATTGAAATTTGAAAGTTGAAGTTAAATTTGAAAATTGAAATTTGAAATTACAAAATTGAAATTTAGATTTAAATTTGATTGAAATTTAAATTGAAATTAAATTAAATTAAATTTGAAATTTAAGTGAAATTTAGAAATTTGAAATTTAAATTTAAATTAGAAATTTAGAAATTTAAAATTAAAATTAAATTAGAAATATGAGTTTGGCTTGGAATTTGAAGTTTAGAAATTTAGGTTTAAATTTAGAGGTTAAATGTGAAATTGAAATTGGGAGGTTAGAAATTTGAGACAGAGGTTGAAGTTAAGTTGAGGTTGAAATTTGAAATTTGAAATTTGAAATTGAAATTTGAAATTTAGAGTTTGAGTTGAAATTAAAGTGAAATTTGAAATTTAAATTTAAATTGAAATTTCAAATTAGAAATTTGAAATTTGAAATTGAAATTGATTTAAATTTGAAATTTGAAAATTTGAAATTTGAAATTTAAATTTAGAAATTAAATTTGAAATTTAAATTTGAAAATTTAAATTGAAATTTAAATTTAAAATTTGAAATTTGAAATTTAAATTTAGAAATTTAGATTAATTTAAATTTAGAAATTGAAATTTAGAAAATTTAAATTTAGAAATTTGAAATTTGAAATTGAAAATTTGAAATTTAAATTTAAATTTAAAATTTAAAGTAGAAATTTGAGAAATTTAAATTTAGAAATTAGAAATTTAAATTTAAAATTTAGAAATTTGGGGTTGGAATTAAATGAGAGTTTAAGAGTTGAAGTTTTAGGTTGAAGTTAGAGGTTGAAATTTGGGAGAAAATTAGAATTTGAAATTTGAAATTTAGAGGTTGGGTTTGAAATTTGGGGGTTGAGATTAAATGAGGAGTAAATTAGAAATTTAGGTTGGAATTTAGAGTTAAAAGGAATTGAAGTCATTATGAAAGTTGAGGTTAAGTTTAGAGGTTGGAGTTCAGGGAATTTAAATTTGAAGTTGAAATTTAAAGTGAAATTTGGGGTTAGAAATTGGGAAGTTGAAATTTGAAATTTGAAATTTGAAATTTAAGTGAGAGTTGAAATTTAGAAGTTAAAATTGAAATTTGAAAATTGAAAATTACAAATTGAAATTTAAGTGAAATTTGAAGTTGAAATTTACAAATTAATTGAAATTGAAATTAAATTGAAATTAAGAAATTTAGATTGGTTGAAATTTAGAAATTTAAAATTTAGAAAGTTAAATTTGGAAATTAAATTTAAATTTGAAAGTATGAAAATTCAAATTTGAAAATTTAAATTGAAATTTAAATTTGAGTTAATTTAAAATTAAATTGAAATTTAAATTTAGAAATTTAAGTTCAAGAGTTGAATTTAGATTCAAATTGAGTTGAAGTTAGAGATTTAAATTACAAAATTAAGGGGTTGAAATTCATTATGATTAGAGTTGAAGTTGGGGTTGAGAATTTGGAAGTTGAAGGTTGAAGGGTTGAAGGAGTTGAGATTCAGAAGTTGGGGTTGAAATTTGGGGTTGAAATTTGGAAATTCTGAGGTTGAGAATTGAAGATTCAGAAATTTAAGTTTAAATTTACGTTGGGGTTAAAGTTGAAGTTGAAATTTAGAAGTTGAAATTTGAAATTTGAAATTTGGGAATTTGAAGGGTTGAAATTTGGAATTGAGATTTGAAATTTGATTTAGAGGTTAGAAGTTGAAAGTTAGAAATTAAAGAAATTTGAAGTTAGAAATTTAAATTGAAAATTCAAATTGAAAATTGAAATTTAGAAAATTGAAATTTAGAGTTAAATTCTTGATGAAATTGAAATTTAAATTTAAATTGAAAATTTGAAATTTAAATTTGAAATTGAAATTGAAATTTAGAAATTTAGAAATTTAAATTTAAATTTAAATTTAAAATTAGAAATTCGGTCAGGAGTTGAGATTTGAAATTTGAGGTTGAAGTTGAATTCAGAAATTGGAATTGAAGTTGAAGTTAAATTGAAATTGAAAATTGAAATTTGAAATTGAGAAGTTGCAGGTTGAAATTTAGAGGTTGAAATTTGAGAAATTTCAGAATTGAAATTCAAGTTGAAAATTAGAGATTTGAAGTTTGAAATTTAGAGTTGAAATTTGGAAATTTGAGTTGAGAATAAATTTGAAAATTTAAAATTTACAAATTTGAAATTTGAGCAAAATTGCAAAGTTAAGTTGAAATTTAGAAATTTAGAAAGTTGAAAGTTAAATTTAGAAATTGAAATTTGAAATTAAATTTGAAATTTGAAATTAGAAATTCAGAATTTAGAAATTTGAAATTGAAATTGAAATTTAGAAATTTGATTTAAAATTTAAATTTAAGTTAGAAATTTAAATTTGAAATTTAGAAATTTAAAATTTAAATTGTTGAAAATTAAATTAAAATTAAATTAAATTAAATTAGAAAATTAGAAAATTTAGAAATTTAGATTAATTTAAATTTAAATTAAAGTTGAAAATTGGGGTTAGAATTTGGGAGTTTAAATTGAGAGTTAGAGTTGAAGTTAGAGTTAGAGGTTAGGAGGTTGGGTTAGAGTTGAAATTTAGAATTTGGGGTTGAAGTTCAGAGTTGGAGAATTGAGTTGAGAGTTTAGAGATTTGAGAGTTGAAATTTGGGAGTTGGGGTTTGAAATTTAGAGGTTAGAAGTTAGAAGTTGGAGTTGGGGAGTTAGAGTTGGAAATTTGGGGTTAAATTTGAAGTTTGAAATTTAAGTTGAGTTGGAGAGTTGGGGAAGTTGAAATTTAGAAAGTTGGGGAGTTTGAAATTTGAGAAGTTGAAATTTGAAGTGAAAGTTGGGAGTTGGGAATTTAGAAATTTGAAATTTAGAGTTGAAAGTTGGAAATTGAAATTTGAAATTTGAGTTGAAGGTTTGAAATTTAGAAATTTGAAATTTGATTTGAAATTGAAGTTAAATTTAAATTTATGAAATTTGAAATTTGAAATTTGAAAATTTAAGTGAAATTTGAAATTTAGAATTTGAACATTTAAATTTAAATTGAAATTTAGAAGTTAGAAATTTAAGATTTAAATTTAAAGGTTAGGTTGAAAGTTGAGATTTAGAAATTTAGAAAGTTAGAGGTTTAGAAATTTGAAATTAGAAAGTTAGAAATTTAGAGTTGAGAAATTAGAGGTTAAATTGAAAGTGAAATTAAATTGGAAATTTAGAAGTTAAAATTCAAATTTGAAATTTAGAAATTTGAAATTTGAAATTGGGGGAAATTTAGAATTCGAGGTTTAGAAATGAAAGGTTAAATTGGAAAACTTTGAAATTTGAAAGTTAGGCTAGAAATTTGAGAAATTTAGAAATTTAAAGTTAAAATTTCAGAAATTTAGAAATTGTGAAATTTGAACGTTGATTTAAAATTTAAAATTTGAAATTTAGAAATTTAGAAATTAGAAATTTAAATTTAAATTGCAAATTGGGTTACGAAATTATTTGAAATTTAGAATTTTGGAAATTTAGAAATTTAAATATTTAAATTTAGTAATTTAGAAATTTTAGGAAATTTGAATTTAGCAAAATTTTGAAATTTAATAATTTTAAAATTTTGAAATTTAGAAATTTTGAAATTCTGAAATTTGGAAATTTAGAAATTTTAAATTTAGAAATCATTTTTTTTGAATATTTTGAAATTTGATTTTGAACGATTCGTCCACGAACTCAAGAGCTAGACGCTAGAGTTCGCTGAACTTAGGTAGCATGAACCCCTTCAGTGATTACTTCGTGGGTTTCATCAGACATTCCTGTTGGAGTTACTTGCCAAGAATGACAGAAGTTTTCCTAGAAATCCACTAGTTGTCTCTTTCACTCACTCTTCATCTGCGTGTTTCAAAATTACTCGATAATTCCCCTAAAAATCGAACTACGCTTATCACCCGATCCATTGTCACCTTGATCAACTCGGAAATCCGGAAATCCGTAATCGTAAAAAAATAAAAAAAAAAAGGATTTTTTGTTGAATTTTACATAAATTTCATATCCTTCTCCTCTTTTTTTTTTGTTTTGAACTCATGAATGAATCACATATATTTATTTTCAAGTCCGTGGCTGATTCCTGGTACTCAACTCCAAATTACAGCAAGTACTAATCCAAGCACTAATCTGATTCCAAATCTGATTCCGGCTTCATGTCCAAAACCAGAGCCAAGAATTGATTTTATTCCGTCCTAAACTTATTGTTTCTTTAGATTGAAAAAGTTATTTGTGAAATTTCTGAAGTTAAATAAGATGGCTTAAGAATTCATTAGACTGGTCTTAAATAGCAATTTGCCATTAACGCACGACGAAAGTCGCCGCTTAGTCGCTCGTCATTTATGTTTCCCCGGGTGTGACAGATGACTGAAGTCAGGTTTCTAATTTGGAAGCATATTTTGCTTCTTCCTGAATACCAGCACACACAACATAGATCTGGGAAGAGCCGTAATTTGATATTTTTCTTTCGGTGGAACTCCCTCACAAGACAAAAAAAAACACCGCTGGACACATTTGGGAAGTGTTTCGTTAGAGCCGGAGACTGGGGGCGTTTCCTTCGCATGGTCTGTCGCAAGCTCGGTGTCTTGGAAGCGCCTGCAACGGGGAGAAAAGATGTGCGCAGAAGATTGATGGCCAGATAATCGATCTTTTGACTTTCGTTTCCAAGTGCATTAATAGTCGTCCTAAGTAGTATCATAATTAAGCGTTTAATTATGCAATCGAAACAGGTGCTGCTCCGTCGTTAGTCATGTGTTGATTAATGTTGTGCATATCATGATACAACAAAATTCACTATGAATAACGCGCCAACCACGCACAGCTGGGAAGGCATTTCAGTGTACCACATCGAAGTTATTGTTAGATCCGATTAAATATTTTTTCTCGATTTATAGACAGAACTCGTTTTTCAATTGTATTACAGGAACAACCGAAAGAAGATTAAAATGTTTCCAAAGAACATTCCCCTTTCATGCCACATTTAGACACATTTCGAGCAAAATGTTTACCGACTGGTGTAGCCGTCTTTTGTTCTACTCCACTGGCACGGCGTTATTTTTCACGCGCATTGTGCGCCAGCTTTGGCAAGACTTTTGATGACTCCCCAGTAAGAAAGGCTGAAGCACAGTGCGGTGGTGGAAGGGTGGCGATGGGAAATCCGCTATTGTTTGCCGAATCTTGTTACCACGGCACAAACCAACCAGCTACCGCACTTTGAAAATAGGATTAGCCAGCACTGACAATGTTGCGATGCGAATGGAAAACTGGAGGTGCTGAAGGAGTAACGTCGAACTTTTCCTGAGGCTCGGTAGGTGAAACGGGTTGCAGCGTATTGCGCAAAACTGTGTTACGTCGAACAAATAGTGGAATACAGTGCCGAGGGTATCAACTGAGCTGTGAATTTTTATTCTACAATGGATTAGCCAATGTCGACCGAAAAGGATTACACAGCATAATCCCGAAACAGGGAGATCGGCCTCGCAAACGGTGAGTACGAAAAATATAGGGCAACGAGAAATCCAAGCTTGAGCGAATTGAATACAGTGAGTCGTTATTCATCCACTTAAAGGGTAAATGATTTGCATTTGCCTAAACGACATTGTGGAATAGTTGGACTTTTCTATTAGAGGAAATGCAAAGCAAAAGTTGTTTTTAAATTCAGCACGTGTTGTGTAAAGCTCAATGTCGAAAAGTAGAACAAAGAACATAAAAAAGCGGATTTATTTGTGACCTAGTAGGAATCAATTACACGTGTCGTACAGATTGACCGGATTATCGATCGATTCTAGGTTTTCAGTAGGGCAATTATATTCACATATTGCACTTTGCCAGTTTATTGAGTTGAATTCATTTCTCAAGCAAAGCGAAAATTAAAGTGCGTACCTACGAGAAAGCCAAGATTGTTTAGATAATTATGTTCCTTGACTCATTTTACCATATTCCTTTATCAATATATCCTACATATTGATTAAACAATATACAACGATATTATCAATCGAAATTCAAAGAATATGTCTTTTGAAAACTCTTTACGAATTATATTATGTTCCTTGGTGTAGTTAATCATTTGAACAAAGGCGTTAGATTACCATTTCGGAGATGGCGAGCTTGATTCTCGGTCTGGCATTAGAATATTTTCGGGTAAGAAATTTTCTCGGCTCCTTGGGCATAGTTTTGCATCACAACATACATATTCATGCAATTGCTGTTAATTGACAACTGTGGAAATGCTAATGGAAGTTGAAAAGCAGTCCAAGGTCCAATTGGAATGTAGCGCCAATAAAGGAAAAATAAGTAATTGGGTTGAATATTAAACTTTGAGGAGGATTCCGAATTAGATTTGGGCATAAATTTGAGTTCGACTGGAACTTGGATTAAGATTTAATTTGCTAAGTATTTCAATTGTAATTGAATTCAGAAATTTATCTTGGAATTGGATTTGCAGTTGAATTTGTGTTCGGAATAATTAGAAAATAACGAAATTCTAAACAGAATATGATGAAGCACTGAACTGGTAATATTCTTTAATTGAACTTCTAATAAAATTTTATATTGCTTTGGAATTAAAGTAGGAGATTGATTTGGATTTAGATTTCAATTTATATTTGAAGTTTGATTTGAAATTAAATAAGGGTTAAGGTTTGTCATTGGATTTGAAATTTAATTTCCAATATTTGAAAATATATCTGAAAATGGGTTTGAAGATGGATGTGAAATTGGACTTTCAGTAGAATTGAATTTGGAATTAAATTTAGATTTTGATTAGAATTTAGAAATGGATTTGGAATTTGAATTGTATGGATTTGGAATTAGTTTTGAAATGCGAATTCAATTTGTAAATAAAATTTCAATGTGACTTGGGTTTGGAAAATAGAATTGGAGTTGACTTTGGAAATGTAATTTAAATTAGTTTTGGAACTTAATTCATATTTGGAGTAAGAATTTGACACTGGATTTTGAAAAAGATTTGGATTTGACCGTTTGACAGTCCGTCCAAATCAATTCAAATCAGGTAAATCAACACAAATCGATTTAAATTGGATTGGATTTGGTTGGAGTTTGATTGGTTGGATTGGTTTGAATTGGATTTGGATTCGGATACTCAAATGCATTGGTTGGATCAAATGGATTTTTTAGTTGGATTTGGATTGAGTTTGGATTGGTTGGATTGGTTTGGATTGGATTTGGATTGGATTTGGATTGGTTTGGATGGATTTGGATTGGATTTGGTTGGTTTGGTTGGTTTGGATTCGTTGGTTGGTTTGTATTGGTTTGGATTGGTTTGGTTGGTTTGGTTATTTGGATTGGTTTGGATTGGTTTGGATTGGTTGGATTGGTTTGGATTGGTTTGGATTGGTTGGATTGGTTTGGATTGGTTTGGATTGGTTTGGTTGGATTTGGATTGGTTTGGTTGGTTTGGATTGGTTTGGATTGGTTTGGATTGGTTTGGATTGGTTTGGATTGGTTTGGTTGGTTGGGTTGGTTTGGATTGGTTTGGTTGGTTTGGTTGGTTTGGATTGGTTTGGATTGGTTTGGTTGGTTTGGATTGGTTTGGTTGGTTTGGATTGGTTTGGATTGGTTTGGATTGGTTTGGGATTGGTTTGGGATTGGATTTGGATTGGTTGGATTGGTTTGGTTTCGGATTTGGATTGGTTTGGATTGGTTTGGATTGGTTTGGATTGGGATTTTCGTTGGTTCAATCCAAATCTTTTGGTTGGTTTGGATTGGTTTGGTTGGTTTGGTTGGTTTTGGATTGGTTTGGATTGGTTTGGATTGGTTTGGATTGGTTTGGATTTGGTTTGGTTTGGTTGGTTGGATTGGTTTGGATTGGTTGTGTTGGTTTGGATTGGTTTGGATTGGTTTGGATTGGTTTGGATTGGTTTGGTTGGTTTGGTTGGTTTGGATTGGTTTGGATTGGTTTGGATTGGTTTGGATTGGTTTGGATTGGTTTGGATTGGTTTGGATTGGTTTGGATTGGTTTGGATTGGTTTGGTTGGTTTGGATTGGTTTGGATTGGTTTGGGATTGGTTTGGATTGGTTTGGATTGGTTTGGTTGGTTTGGATTGGTTTGGATTGGATTTGGTTGGTTGGGATTGGTTTGGGATTGGTTTGGATTTGGTTTGGATTGGTTTGGATTGGTTTGGATTGGTTTGGTTGGATTTGGTTGGATTTGGATTGGTTTGGATTGGTTTGGATTGGTTTGGATTGGTTTGGATTGGTTTGGATTGGTTTGGATTGGTTTGGTTTGGTTTGGATTGGTTTGGTTGGTTTGGATTGGTTTGGATTGGTTTGGTTGGTTTGGTTGGTTGGATTGGTTTGGATTGGTTTGGTTGGATTAGGATTGGTTTGGATTGGTTTGGATTGGTTTGGTTGGTTTGGATTGGTTTGGATTGGTTTGGATTGGTTTGGTTGGTTTGGTTGGTTTGGATTGGTTTGGATTGGTTTGGATTGGTTTGGATTGGTTTGGATTGGTTTGGATTGGATTTGGTTGGTTTGGATTGGTTTGGTTGGTTTGGATTGGTTTGGATTGGTTTGGATTGGTTTGGTTTGGATTGGTTGGATTGGTTTGGATTGGTTTGGTTGGTTTGGATTGGTTTGGATTGGTTTGGTTGGTTTGGGATTGGTTTGGATTGGATTTGGATTGGTTTGGATTGGATTTGGATTGGTTTGGATTGGTTTGGTTGGTTTGATTGGTTGGATTGGGTTTGGATTGGTTTGGATTGGTTTGGTTGGTTTGGATTGGTTTGATTGGGTTTGGATTGGTTTGGATTGGTTTGGTTGGTTTGGATTGGTTTGGTTGGTTTGGATTGGTTTGGTTGATTGGTTGGTTTGGATTGGTTTGGATTGGTTTGGATTGGTTTGGTTGGTTGGATTGGTTTGGTTGGTTTGGATTGGATTTGGATTGGTTTGGATTGGTTTGGATTGGATTTGGATTGGTTTGGATTGGTTTGGATTGGTTTGGATTGGTTTGGATTGGTTTGGATTGGTTTGGTTGGATTTGGATTGTGGTTTGGATTGGTTGGATTGGTTTGGTTGGTTTGGATTGGTTTGGATTGGTTTGGATTGGTTTGGATTGGTTTGGTTGGTTTGGATTGGTTTGGTTGGTTTGGTTGGTTTGGTTGGTTTGGTTGGTTTGGATTGGTTTGGATTGGTTTGGATTGGTTTGGATTGGTTTGGATTGGTTTGGATTGGTTTGGTTGGTTTGGGATTGGTTTGGATTGGTTTGGTTGGTTTGGATTGGATTTGGATTGGATTTGGATTGGTTTGGATTGGTTTGGATTGGTTTGGATTGGTTTGGATTGGTTTGGTTGGTTTGGATTGGTTTGGATTGGTTTGGATTGGTTGGATTGGTTTGGATTGGTTTGGATTGGTTTGGGTTGGTTTGGATTGGATTTGGATTGGTTTGGGTTGGTTTGGATTGGTTTGGGTTGGATTTGGATTGGTTTGGATTGGTTTGGATTGGTTTGGATTGGTTTGGATTGGTTTGGTTGGTTTGGTTGGTTTGGTTGGATTGGTTTGGATTGGTTTGGATTGGTTTGGATTGGTTTGGATTGGTTTGGTTGGTTTGGATTGGTTTGGATTGGTTTGGATTGGTTTGGTTGGTTTGGATTGGTTTGGTTGGTTTGGATTGGTTTGGATTGGTTTGGATTGGTTTGGATTGGTTTGGATTGGTTTGGATTGGTTTGGATTGGTTTGGGATTGGTTTGGATTGGTTTGGATTGGTTTGGATTGGTTGGATTGGTTTGGATTGGTTTGGATTGGTTTGGGTTTGGTTGGTTTGGTTGGATTGGTTTGGATTGGTTGGATTGGATTGGTTTGGGATTGGATTTTGGGATTGGTTTGGGATTGGTTTGGATTGGTTTGGTTGGTTTGGATTGGTTTGGATTGGTTTGGTTGGTTTGGATTGGTTTGGATTGGTTTGGATTGGATTTGGATTGGATTTGGATTGGTTTGGATTGGATTTGGTTGGTTTGGTTGGTTTGGATTGGTTTGGATTGGTTTGGATTGGTTTGGATTGGTTTGGTTGGTTTGGATTGGTTTGGTTGGTTTGGATTGGTTTGGTTGGTTTGGATTGGTTTGGTTGGATTGGTTTGGATTGGTTGGATTGGTTTGGATTGGTTTGGATTGGTTTGGATTGGTTTGGATTGGTTTGGATTGGTTTGGGTTGGTTTGGGTTGGTTTGGATTGGTTTGGTTGGTTTGGATTGGTTTGGATTGGTTTGGATTGGTTTGGTTGGTTTGGATTGGTTTGGTTGGTTTGGATTGGTTTGGATTGGTTTGGATTGGTTTGGTTGGTTTGGGATTGGTTGGATTGGTTTGGTTGGTTTGGATTGGTTTGGATTGGATTTGGATTGGTTTGGATTGGTTTGGTTGGTTTGGATTGGTTTGGATTGGTTTGGTTGGTTTGGTTGGTTTGGATTGGTTTGGATTGGATTTGGATTGGTTTGGGATTGGTTTGGGATTGGTTTGGATTGGTTTGGATTGGATTTGGTTGGTTTGGATTGGTTTGGTTGGTTTGGATTGGTTTGGTTGGTTTGGATTGGTTTGGATTGGATTTGGATTGGATTTGGTTGGTTTGGATTGGTTTGGATTGGTTTGGATTGGATTTGGATTGGTTTGGATTGGTTTGGATTGGTTTGGATTGGATTTGGATTGGTTTGGATTGGTTTGGTTGGTTTGGATTGGTTTGGATTGGTTTGGATTGGTTTGGATTGGTTTGGATTGGTTTGGATTGGATTTGGTTGGGTTTGGTTGGATTTGGATTGGATTTGGATTGGTTTGGATTGGTTTGGTTGGTTTGGATTGGTTTGGATTGGTTTGGATTGGTTTGGTTGGTTTGGTTGGTTTGGATTGGTTTGGATTGGTTTGGATTGGTTTGGATTGGTTTGGATTGGTTTGGTTGGTTTGGATTGGTTTGGTTGGTTTGGATTGGTTTGGATTGGTTTGGATTGGTTTGGATTGGTTTGGATTGGTTTGGATTGGTTTGGATTGGTTTGGTTGGTTTGGATTGGTTTGGATTGGTTTGGATTGGATTTGGATTGGATTTGGATTGGATTTGGCTTTGGATTGGCATTGGTTTGGATTTGGATTGGTTTTGGATTGGATTTGGGTTGGTTTGGTTGGTTTGGATTGGTTTGGATTGGTTTGGATTGGTTTGGTTGGTTTGGATTGGTTTGGATTGGTTTGGTTGGTTGGATTGGTTTGGATTGGTTTGGTTGGTTTGGATTGGTTTGGATTGGTTTGGATTGGTTTGGATTGGTTTGGTTGGTTTGGTTGGTTTGGATTGGTTTGGTTGGTTTGGATTGGTTTGGTTGGTTTGGATTGGTTTGGATTGGTTTGGTTGGTTTGGATTGGTTTGGATTGGTTTGGATTGGTTTGGATTGGTTTGGATTGGTTTGGTTGGTTTGGATTGGTTTGGATTGGTTTGGTTGGTTTGGATTGGTTTGGATTGGTTTGGGTTGGTTTGGATTGGTTTGGATTGGTTTGGATTTGGATTTGGATTGGTTTGGATTGGATTTGGATTGGTTTGGGATTGGTTTGGATTGGATTTGGGATTGGATTTGGGATTGGTTTGGATTGGTTTGGATTGGTTTGGATTGGATTTGGATTGGATTTGGGATTGGTTTGGATTGGTTTGGATTGGTTTGGGTTGGTTGGATTGGTTTGGATTGGTTTGGTTGGTTTGGATTGGTTTGGTTGGTTGGATTGGTTTGGATTGGATTTGGATTGGTTTGGATTGGATTTGGATTGGTTTGGTTGGTTGGATTGGTTTGGATTGGATTTGGATTGGTTTGGTTGGTTGGATTGGTTGGATTGGATTTGGATTGGTTTGGATTGGTTTGGATTGGTTTGGTTGGTTTGGATTGGTTTGGATTGGTTTGGATTGGTTTGGTTGGTTTGGATTGGTTTGGATTGGTTGGGTTGGTTTGGATTGGTTTGGATTGGTTTGGTTGGTTTGGATTGGTTTGGATTGGTTTGGTTGGTTTGGTTGGTTTGGTTGGTTTGGATTGGTTTGGATTGGTTTGGATTGGTTTGGATTGGTTTGGATTGGTTTGGATTGGTTTGGTTGGTTTGGATTGGATTTGGATTGGTTTGGATTGGTTTGGATTGGATTTGGATTGGTTTGGATTGGTTTGGATTGGTTTGGATTGGTTTGGATTGGTTTGGTTGGTTGGTTTGGTTGGTTTGGTTGGTTTGGATTGGTTTGGTTGGTTTGGATTGGTTTGGATTGGTTTGGTTGGTTTGGTTGGTTTGGTTGGATTTGGTTGGTTTGGATTGGTTTGGATTGGTTTGGATTGGTTTGGATTGGTTTGGTTGGTTTGGATTGGTTTGGATTGGTTTGGATTGGTTTGGATTGGTTTGGATTGGTTTGGATTGGTTTGGTTGGTTTGGTTGGTTTGGATTGGTTTGGTTGGTTTGGTTGGTTTGGATTGGGTTTGGATTGGTTTGGATTGGTTTGGTTGGTTTGGATTGGTTTGGTTGGTTTGGTTGGTTTGGATTGGTTTGGATTGGTTTGGTTGGTTTGGATTGGTTTGGTTGGTTTGGATTGGTTTGGTTGGTTTGGATTGGTTTGGATTGGTTTGGGATTGGTTTGGTTGGTTTGGATTGGTTTGGATTGGTTTGGATTGGTTTGGATTGGTTTGGTTGGTTTGGTTGGTTTGGATTGGTTTGGATTGGTTGGTTGGTTTGGATTGGTTTGGATTGGTTTGGGATTGGTTTGGATTGGTTTGGATTGGTTTGGATTGGTTTGGATTGGTTTGGATTGGTTTGGATTGGTTTGGATTGGATTTGGATTGGTTTGGTTGGTTTGGATTGGGTTTGGATTGGTTTGGTTGGTTTGGGTTGGTTTGGATTGGTTTGGATTGGTTTGGATTGGTTTGGATTGGTTTGGTTGGTTTGGATTGGTTTGGATTGGTTTGGTTGGTTTGGATTGGTTTGGATTGGTTTGGATTGGTTTGGTTGGTTTGGATTGGTTTGGTTGGTTTGGATTGGTTTGGATTGGTTGGTTTGGATTGGTTTGGATTGGTTTGGATTGGTTTGGGTTGGTTTGGATTGGTTTGGATTGGTTTGGATTGGTTTGGTTGGTTTGGATTGGTTTGGTTGGTTTGGATTGGTTTGGGATTGGTTTGGGATTGGTTTGGATTGGTTGGTTTGGATTGGTTTGGATTGGTTTGGATTGGTTTGGATTGGTTTGGTTGGTTTGGATTGGTTTGGATTGGTTTGGGATTGGTTTGGATTGGTTTGGTTGGTTTGGTTGGTTTGGATTGGTTTGGTTGGTTTGGATTGGTTTGGATTGGTTTGGTTGGTTTGGATTGGTTTGGATTGGTTTGGTTGGTTTGGATTGGTTTGGTTGGTTTGGATTGGTTTGGATTGGTTTGGATTGGTTTGGTTGGTTTGGATTGGTTTGGTTGGTTTGGATTGGTTTGGATTGGTTTGGTTGGTTTGGATTGGTTTGGATTGGTTTGGATTGGTTTGGATTGGTTTGGATTGGTTTGGATTGGTTTGGATTGGTTTGGATTGGTTTGGGATTGGTTTGGATTGGTTTGGATTGGTTTGGATTGGTTGGATTGGTTTGGGATTGGTTTGGATTGGTTTGGATTGGTTTGGATTGGTTTGGATTGGTTTGGATTGGTTTGGGTTGGTTTGGTTGGATTTGGATTGGTTTGGATTGGATTGGTTTGGATTGGTTTGGTTGGTTTGGATTGGTTTGGATTGGTTTGGTTGGTTTGGATTGGTTTGGGATTGGTTTGGATTGGTTTGGGATTGGTTTGGATTGGTTTGGATTGGTTTGGATTGGTTTGGATTGGTTTGGATTGGTTTGGATTGGTTTGGATTGGTTTGGATTGGTTTGGATTGGTTTGGTTGGTTTGGATTGGTTTGGATTGGTTTGGTTGGTTTGGATTGGTTTGGATTGGTTTGGATTGGTTTGGATTGGTTTGGTTGGTTTGGATTGGTTTGGATTGGTTTGGATTGGTTTGGATTGGTTTGGATTGGTTTGGATTGGTTTGGTTGGTTTGGATTGGTTTGGATTGGTTTGGATTGGTTTGGTTGGTTTGGATTGGTTTGGATTGGTTTGGATTGGTTTGGGTTGGTTTGGATTGGTTTGGTTGGTTTGGTTGGTTGGTTGGTTGGTTTGGTTGGTTTGGATTGGTTTGGATTGGTTTGGATTGGTTTGGATTGGTTTGGTTGGTTTGGATTGGATTTGGATTGGATTTGGTTGGTTTGGATTGGTTGGATTGGTTTGGATTGGATTTGGATTGGTTTGGATTGGTTTGGATTGGTTTGGATTGGTTTGGATTGGTTTGGATTGGTTTGGATTGGTTTGGATTGGTTGGATTGGATTTGGATTGGTTTGGATTGGTTTGGATTGGTTTGGATTGGTTTGGATTGGTTTGGATTGGTTTGGTTGGTTTGGATTGGTTTGGATTGGTTTGGTTGGTTTGGATTGGTTTGGTTGGTTTGGATTGGATTTGGATTGGATTTGGATTGGTTTGGATTGGTTTGGTTGGTTTGGATTGGTTTGGATTGGATTTGGATTGGTTTGGATTGGTTTGGATTGGTTTGGATTGGTTTGGATTGGTTTGGATTGGTTTGGTTGGTTTGGTTGGTTTGGATTGGTTTGGATTGGTTTGGATTGGTTTGGATTGGTTGGATTGGTTGGTTTGGTTGGTTTGGATTGGTTTGGATTGGTTTGGTTGGTTTGGATTGGTTTGGATTGGTTTGGATTGGTTTGGTTGGTTTGGATTGGTTTGGATTGGTTTGGATTGGTTTGGGATTGGTTTGGGATTGGTTTGGATTGGTTTGGTTGGTTTGGATTGGTTTGGTTGGTTTGGATTGGTTTGGTTGGTTTGGATTGGTTTGGATTGGTTTGGGATTGGTTTGGATTGGTTTGGATTGGTTTGGATTGGTTTGGTTGGTTTGGATTGGTTTGGATTGGTTTGGATTGGTTTGGATTGGTTTGGATTGGTTTGGATTGGTTTGGATTGGTTTGGATTGGTTTGGATTGGTTTGGATTGGTTTGGATTGGTTGGATTGGTTTGGTTGGTTTGGATTGGTTTGGTTGGTTTGGTTGGTTTGGATTGGTTTGGATTGGTTTGGTTGGTTTGGATTGGTTTGGATTGGTTTGGATTGGTTTGGATTGGTTTGGATTGGTTTGGATTGGTTTGGATTGGTTTGGATTGGTTTGGATTGGTTTGGATTGGTTTGGTTGGTTTGGTTGGTTTGGATTGGTTTGGATTGGTTTGGATTGGTTTGGATTGGTTTGGATTGGTTTGGATTGGTTTGGATTGGTTTGGTTGGTTTGGATTGGTTTGGATTGGTTTGGATTGGTTTGGATTGGTTTGGATTGGTTTGGTTGGTTTGGATTGGTTTGGATTGGTTTGGTTGGTTTGGTTGGTTTGGATTGGTTGGATTGGTTTGGATTGGTTTGGTTGGTTGGATTGGTTTGGATTGGTTTGGATTGGTTTGGATTGGTTTGGTTGGTTTGGATTGGTTTGGATTGGTTTGGATTGGATTTGGATTGGTTTGGATTGGTTTGGTTGGTTTGGATTGGTTTGGTTGGTTGGATTGGTTTGGATTGGTTTGGATTGGATTTGGATTGGTTTGGATTGGTTTGGTTGGTTTGGATTGGTTTGGTTGGTTTGGGATTGGTTTGGATTGGTTTGGTTGGTTTGGATTGGTTTGGGATTGGTTTGGATTGGTTTGGATTGGTTTGGATTGGTTTGGATTGGTTTGGATTGGTTTGGATTGGTTTGGATTGGTTTGGATTGGTTTGGATTGGTTTGGTTGGTTTGGTTGGTTTGGATTGGTTTGGATTGGTTTGGTTGGTTTGGATTGGTTTGGATTGGTTTGGATTGGTTTGGATTGGTTTGGGTTGGTTTGGATTGGTTTGGGTTGGTTTGGATTGGTTTGGATTGGTTTGGTTGGTTTGGATTGGATTTGGATTGGTTGGATTGGTTTGGTTGGTTTGGATTGGTTTGGATTGGTTTGGATTGGTTTGGATTGGTTTGGATTGGTTTGGTTGGTTTGGATTGGTTTGGATTGGTTTGGTTGGTTTGGATTGGTTTGGATTGGTTTGGATTGGTTTGGATTGGTTTGGATTGGTTGGATTGGTTTGGTTGGTTTGGATTGGTTTGGATTGGTTTGGTTGGTTTGGTTGGTTTGGTTGGTTTGGATTGGTTTGGATTGGTTGGATTGGTTTGGTTGGTTTGGTTGGATTTGGATTGGATTTGGATTGGTTTGGTTGGTTTGGATTGGTTTGGATTGGTTTGGATTGGTTTGGATTGGTTTGGATTGGTTTGGATTGGTTTGGATTGGTTTGGTTGGTTTGGATTGGTTTGGATTGGTTTGGATTGGTTTGGTTGGTTTGGTTGGTTTGGTTGGTTTGGATTGGTTTGGTTGGTTTGGGATTGGTTTGGTTGGTTTGGATTGGTTTGGATTGGTTTGGATTGGTTTGGATTGGTTTGGGATTGGTTTGGATTGGTTTGGATTGGTTTGGATTGGTTTGGGATTGGTTTGGATTGGTTGGTTTGGATTGGTTTGGATTGGATTTGGATTGGTTTGGATTGGTTTGGATTGGTTTGGATTGGTTTGGATTAGATTTGGATTGGATTTTGGTTTGGATTGGAATTGAAATGGATTTGGATTGGTTTGGATTGGTTTGGATTGGTTTGGTTGGTTTGGATTGGTTTGGATTGGTTTGGATTGGTTTGGTTGGTTTGGATTGGTTTGGATTGGTTTGGATTGGTTTGGTTGGTTTGGATTGGTTGGATTGGTTTGGATTGGTTTGGATTGGTTTGGATTGGTTTGGATTGGTTTGGTTGGTTTGGATTGGTTTGGTTGGTTTGGTTGGTTTGGATTGGTTTGGATTGGTTTGGATTGGTTTGGATTGGTTGGTTGGTTGGATTGGTTTGGATTGGTTTGGATTGGTTTGGATTGGTTTGGATTGGTTTGGATTGGTTTGGATTGGTTTGGATTGGTTTGGATTGGTTTGGTTGGTTTGGTTGGTTTGGTTGGTTGGATTGGTTTGGTTGGTTTGGATTGGTTTGGATTGGTTTGGATTGGTTTGGATTGGTTTGGATTGGTTTGGATTGGTTTGGATTGGTTTGGATTGGTTTGGATTGGTTTGGGATTGGTTTGGATTGGTTTGGATTGGTTTGGATTGGTTTGGTTGGATTGGTTTGGATTGGTTTGGTTGGTTTGGATTGGTTTGGATTGGTTTGGATTGGTTTGGATTGGTTTGGATTGGATTTGGATTGGTTTGGATTGGTTTGGTTGGTTGGTTGGATTGGTTTGGATTGGTTTGGATTGGTTTGGATTGGTTTGGTTGGTTTGGTTGGTTTGGATTGGTTTGGATTGGTTTGGATTGGTTTGGATTGGTTTGGATTGGTTTGGATTGGTTTGGTTGGTTTGGATTGGTTTGGATTGGTTTGGATTGGTTTGGTTGGTTTGGATTGGTTTGGTTGGTTGGATTGGTTTGGATTGGTTTGGTTGGTTTGGATTGGTTTGGTTGGTTTGGATTGGTTTGGATTGGTTTGGTTGGTTTGGATTGGTTTGGATTGGTTTGGTTGGTTTGGATTGGTTTGGATTGGTTTGGATTGGTTTGGATTGGTTTGGTTGGTTTGGATTGGTTTGGATTGGTTTGGATTGGTTTGGATTGGTTTGGATTGGATTTGGATTGGTTGGATTGGTTTGGATTGGTTTGGATTGGTTTGGATTGGTTTGGATTGGTTTGGTTGGTTTGGATTGGATTTGGTTGGTTTGGATTGGTTTGGATTGGTTTGGTTGGTTTGGATTGGTTTGGATTGGTTTGGATTGGTTTGGATTGGTTTGGTTGGTTTGGTTGGTTTGGATTGGTTTGGATTGGTTTGGATTGGTTTGGATTGGTTTGGATTGGTTTGGATTGGTTTGGTTGGTTTGGATTGGTTTGGATTGGTTTGGATTGGTTTGTGTTGGTTTGGATTGGATTTGGTTGGTTGGATTGGATTTGGATTGGATTTGGATTGGATTTGGATTAGATTTGGATTTGATTTGGATTGGATTTGGATTGGATTTGGATTGGATTTGGATTGGATTTGGATTGGATTTGGATTGGATTTGGAATGGATTTGAATTTTGAATTTGATTTGAAATTTGATTTGGAATCGGATTCGCAATTGGATTCGGATGTGAAGTTGGATTCGATTGAAGTTGGATTGGATTTGGATTGGATTTGGATTGGATTTGGATTGGATTTGGATTGGATTTGGATTGGATTTGGATTGGATTTGGATTGGATTTGGATTGGATTTGAATTTTGAATTTGATTTGGAATTTGATTCGGAATCGGATTCGCAATTGGATTCGGATGTGAAGTTGGATTCGATTGAAGTTGGTTTTTGGTTTGGGATTTGGAATTGGATTCGTATTCGAATTCAGAATTTGATTCAGAATATGATTCGGATTTGGAGTTGAGGTTGAAATATGATTTATATTTGGAATTAGATTTGGAATTGCAGGTAGAATGCTAATTAGAATTTTATTTGAAAAGGATTCGGATATGCATTTGAATCATTTGTTTGAGAAACTGCATAAGTCCATTTTACACTATTTCGAGAAAACAACAAAAAACAAATTTGCACCGAATCTTTCGATTTCTTCGATACAGATCAATAGTTTTTGGCAAAACTCAACACCCTGGGGCACTTTCAGTGTAAAAAATGTAAGCAGTTCTCCACAATTGCTCTTCAAAGTACGTGGACATATGCAGTTTCTCAAACAAACGGTTCATTTAGAGTTTGATTTGATATCGGGTTTTGAATTTGATTTGTAATTTTATTTGTTATTTGATTTGTGATTGGATTTTTTTAAATACGATTTGGAATTCAAATTGTGTTTTAAATCTAGTTTTGAATTTAATTAGGAATTGGATTTGGAACTGGGTTTTGAACTGAATGTGAACATGTATTTGGAGTTTAATTTGGACGTGGATTTTGTTTTATATTTCAAGTTGAATTTTTATTTGAAATTGGATTTAGAATTAGATTTTGAAATGGGTTTGGAACTGAAATCAAAATTATCATTGGAATTGGACTCGTTAATCCATTTGGAATTGAACTTGAATTTTCGTTTGGAATAGGAAAATTGTTAAATCAAATCGTATTTGAATTTGAAATTCATTTGAAATTTGATTTGAAGATATATTTGAGATCACTTTAAAATTTAATTTTAATTTTTGATTGGAACAAATTTGAATACGATTGTTTTTTTAACAATACTTTCGTTTGAAACTCAATTATTTCTGTCATATTTTAAATACAATAAAAATTCTCAAACATAATTAAGGACATACATCACACAATTTTAATTATCTATATTTGAAAATGTTTGGGTGAGGCTTTCGTATGTATTATTCGATTAGGACGAAGCAATTCTCAGGCTCAATAACCTTCCGTATCATATAGTAAGGACACGCCATTCGGTATAGCAAAAGCAGCTTAAAGTTAAAATAGTTCCTTAGTGCGGAAATTTTCCGACTCAGTGAAGGTACCTACATGTTTTCCAGTGGACATAGTTGTCGTGTGCTTAATAAATATACGTAGTGATAATAAGGAGCAATCGAAAACAACGAAAGGCCATAATCATAAAACTAAATTGTGGCAATTTAAAAGCGCACGGTGGAAAGCGGAGAATGTGCTCGCAATCTCGCTCGCCTTTCGTCCGCAAATCCGTTCAATGGGTGGCACTTGCTGTCGCATTCCCGCAACGGAAATGGGTGCTTTCATGGAGTGTGGCAATTGAGTTGAGCGGGCACTTGTTTTCTTTAATTTTCCTCCGCTTACCTCCTAATGGTAGCAACTTAAGACGGGTGGCGAATACTGGAGTGCTTGCTACTCGGGTAATATTCTCAGACGTTATAATTAGGTGAGTTTATTAATCAATTTATTTGTTGAAACGTTCGCGAGTCGCATTTACCGAAATTAGCTTTCGTAGCAAAAAGATTATGTTGGAACAATAATATGACTCACGGTTTAAAAAAAAATTGTCTTTTATTCAATATAGTACACCCGATTCTGTTTTTACACGGATTTTTGTAACACAGCCGTGTAAAAAAAATCCCATACAAATTTTTTGCAAAGTTGCTCCATTTTGCAGGATTCGTCGAGAAATCATAAAACTTTTTTACACGGATTTTCGAATTTTGAGCTGAAAACTTTTTTTACACGGAACGCATCTCCCGTGTAAAAAAAAGAATCGGGTGTATTGAATTAATTTGTTTTATTCCAAAAAGGCTCATTCTGCTCCGTCCATGGCTACAATTTGGTAGCATTCGTTAACAGGATAATTACGCAAGTTTAAGCAGTTTAGGCTTCTTTGTTGCTTTTTCTTACAACAATGGCAAAAAATGAAAATAAAAAAACTTCGACAAATCCGCATTCGTCCCCAAATATGTGTCTTTTCAGATCCTACGACTGCAAACGAAAAAAATCCCCGCATCATAACCCTTTCGAAACTTCTTCACCCCATCGAGAGCTGTGAATTGCCGGAGAAAACAAAAATCCATTTAAAACTATTTATGTAAAGAGCGAAACAGGGCGGTGTGCAAGACATCCCACTGTTGAAACGGAACAGAGCCAGGACGATTGCCGCACAGCCTTGAAGTTATCCGTCCTTCGTCGTGGCTCGTATGTTGTTTGTAGGTACGAGAATTCAGAAGTGGTACGTACGGGTTCCCGTCGCGTACCGAGCCACCCCCCATCCCAACTCTGCCCAGTATTGTGCACGTCAACGAAGAACGTAAATATTTGTAAATTACAACAATAACATTTCCAGACTGACGTTCGAATGGAAAAAACTTTTATTCCACACCCGAAACGAGTCGAATTTGGAGAATGCGGGCGCGCGCGTGGGTTTCCCATGCATGAGGTTGGAAAATTTCCTCCGTTTCCAAGGTTGAGAGCAAGCGCCATTCCATTGCTTTGTGCTTTCTTCCTTTTGTTCGTTTGGATGGCAACATAAAAACGGGTTCCTTTTATAACAAGTTCAATTCCGGAGTGCGGTTGCATGGCGGCGCTAAAGAACTGCCAGCGGAAACGTCAAGTGTCAAAACGGGAAGAAAGGGAGACATATTTGGAAGAAATAAATTCCCAAAACACGAATGGAAGCACATTTGCATGATATTGTAAACTGGTAACTGCCAGTAGTTGAGAGAAAGTTTAAGGAACTGATGAAAATGCCGGCTACAGATTTAGCAGTCAGTTGTGTTTGTTGAGCTGTTTTGTTTCACAGCAATACGAAATGTTAATTGTAACTTCTATATGCTTCGATCTTTCACTACAATATTCTTATTATGTAACTGTATATTAAACACACTCGACAGATAATCTATATAATAAAAATGAGTTGAGATTTCCTTCGCGATTTAATTCGCGAACGGGTTGACCAATTTGCAAGATTTTTCCCTAATTGATTCGTTTTGGGATCCGCAAGGTTTGTACATTCAAAAAGTTGATGAATTTAACGGGGAAATGTAAAAAAAAACATTAGAATACAATTTTGGGTCAGCTGTTGAGGAAAACAAAACAAACGCACGGGAATTGATCTAGAGTGCGGTGGTGCAAATATAATATTGTGACATTTGCAACACCCGGGCAACGCTGGGTTTCTTTCGCTAGTTTTAAATACAATGAATGCAGAACAAATAGGTGAGTCACTTGCTAGAAAGGAATTCTTTCTCCACAATGTTGGTTCCGGACTAATCAATACGAAATTGGGTCATTCTGATTTTACAAATGGTCAGGGTTCAGCGAAACTGCACCAAGCGTCTTTCTGACTGGCTTGTGATATTTTGTTCGTAGAGTAAAAACGGAAAAACATTCAAATCAATTTACTCCCACGTTTGTTGTTGGATATCCCCAGTTATAGGGTAGAAGGATATCTGATAAGATTTGTGACCAATTGGAGCTGCTACACGAAAACTTGTGCTGGAAAATGGGTATTTTTTCATTGCGATCAAATAATCCGACCAAATGGTAGGGGTTCAACCAAACTGCACCTAGCGGCTTTTTGACTGACTTGTGATATTTTGTTCGCAAAAGGAAAACGGATAATATGTTATGTGAATTCATGCGTACATTTGTTATAGGATATGCCAAGTTGTGTCGTTAAACGATATCCAATACGATTTTTGATTAATTGAATCTGTTATATGAAAACTTTGGCGAAAAAATTGAAAATTTTCATTGGCGCTTGGTGTGGTTTGGCAGAACCCCGACCAAATAATCTCCAGAAGAAAACCTTTGGCAAATGAGGAGTTTTATCTCACGATAGAATCGATAGAAGACAAGAAGGTAGAAGACAAGAATCTGTCAGAAGCTGAGTCAAATGTGAGAATCGTCCTTATCAGTATATCCATCCACAAGTAATTCATCAAGAAGTTAAGGTGAAATAGAACGCATCTACCACAGAAGCTCAGCGTTTATTCGCATTATGCCTGATGAGTTATTGACCTACAGTAAGTAAGAAACGGTGGTGTGGTAAGAGGTTTTACATCAAACACTTTTCCGTAAAATGTCTTCATTTATATTATATAGCAGCCTACGTATACCCAGCTGGGCACCGCTGGTTTAGAAACGGTTTAGAAACGAACACCATCTTTTACATTTCCCACTGCGACCAGTTGGTTGATCTATTATAGCAGGCCCCGTTTTAACGTTTGTGCCTTGTCAGTATGTCATATCACTATGAATTTGAGTGATTTCCGCTTCCAATAAGGTACAACATATCTAATGAAATGTATTGCCTTACATCATCTTTATAAATGTATATTCTGAACAGGATCCCAAACAGACATCCGAACACTCAATAAGCGATCCGCTGAACCTTCCGCCTTATGAAGATCGATGTATGTTAATTGATCTGGAGTTATTGGAAACACGTCGGAATGTTTTTAAAGCCTCGTTCATTTCTGATGTTCTTCAGTCCCACATTGATTGTCCTCGTGTACTAGATATGTTAAATATTGACATCCGTCGTCGCCATCTCCGTTCTCATGAATTTCTTCGCCTTCCTGCTTCTCGTACAAACTACGGATATAATGATCCTATAAATAGTATGTGTCGTGTGTTCAATCGCTGTTATCCTGTTTTTGACTTTCACTTGTCCCGTGTCACCAATAAGAATCGTTATCGTGAGGTGTTAGCTAGATAGTTAGTTGTTAGTTAGTTAGTTAGATAATTTATTAAGCAAATTTTGTATGTATCATTTGGAAATTTGTATTCTGTTGATATGAAAAGAAGAGGAGGTTTTGCGCCCATTTGAGAAAGAGCTTTTATTAATAGCTCTACTCAAATGGGCTTTTCCCTGCTCCAGAAAATAAAGAAATAAAGAAATAAATAAATAATTAAATTTTTTTTTTTTTAATTCGGGCTTACATTATTTGCACTTTGCTAGGTACCTAATCTAATCTTATTTGACTACTTTATTAACCTATAGAACTAATTATTTTATTGCTTTGGTAGAAACTTGAAGAGCCAAGAGCTGCCGTTTTCCTGATCCTTATTCAACAGCGCTGTTTGTACCAGTCGGTAGATGTCCAAATTCTCAACTACATCAAGTTCCCACGGGTAAGAGACATTTCTAAAGATTTGTAAATGTTTTTTAGATGTAAATGGGTTTATTAAAATATTTTAAAGCTGTTTCTCAAACAAACGGTTCATTTGTTTATGGTACAAGTGTTCCTAATTTGAATCAAAACGGCAAGTCTTTTTCGCACGTAGTCTATCGAGTCTAGGCCTTAACCAATGACCAATACCTTAGATAAATGTTAAGATACAACGTTCAGTATAGTGATAGTTTTGATATTGCAGATTTATAATCCGATTTATAATCCAAACCCAAACCCAGATTAAATTCAATCTCAATCCAAATCGGATGTAAATCGAATCCAAACCAAACACAAATCGAATATAAATCTAATCCAAATCCAATCTCAATCCAATCCAATCCAAATCGAATCCAAATCCATTTCAAATTCAATCCAAATCCAATCTAAATCCAATCCAAATCTGATTCAACTACAATCCAAATAAATCCAATCCAAATCGAATCGAATCCAAATCCAATGTAAATCAAATCCGAATCGAATGTAAATCCAATCCAGATTCAACTTTAATCCAATCCAAATATAATCCAAATGCAAAACAAATCCAAATTTAATTCAAACCCACCTCAAATCCAATTTAAATTCATTCCAAATTGAATGTAATCAAATATACTATATTAACAATATGATTCACTCTCACGAAATTTTGGCGACACCACATGTGGCGCCAACTCGCGTCCAAAAGGATCGATACACACGTAAATCGAACTGCCCAAAATATGACGATCGTTTTACACACACTTCAAAATGTCATCATGAAAAAAAATAGGGATGCTTGATGTTTTTTTTGCAAACTTAATCGATTATGTTTAATCGAATGCAAACGGAAAATCAAATGTTGTAGCAGAAGTGTGGTAGGCATATTTTTGTGGAAATGTATAATAAATTTGATATAGCTCGCTGAACTGTATCCGGCGGGACCGGATACGGTGCACCATATCGAAATTGACGCACGCTGAAGCAGTTGGAGAGCTATACGAGGTTGCTGTGGAAGTTAACATTCTTCTAGCATTGTACCTACTCGCTCTCTGTTTCGCACACCATGTTGCTGTTTGCTCATTTGACTGCAACACTTTTATCAAATATACTATTGTCGCGCTAATCTTTTTCTAGAATGCTGCGGCGGTCTTACACTCGCAGGCTCGACTGCGAAGGTAAACGTCAAGATAGCCGCCGTGTTAAAAGATAGGCAGAATTTTCCCGCTCAAAACAAAGCCACGTGCTTTTCGCGAAATGACAGCAGTGTTCGATTGTTTTAGTGAGAGGCAACCGAAATCACTGCGTACATGGAGAGTGTTTATCATGGCAAGTGCATACAGTGGGTGAGGTTTTCATCGACACTGTTGTGTTTAGTGATCGTTGCGATTACCTGAGAAGCAACCAGCAGGAAGCCGCAGTATTCTATTTTATCTCGAGATGCATAATATATTAACAATATGATTCACTCTCATGAAATTTTGCGACTCCACATGTGGCGCCAACTCGCGTCCAAAAAGTTCGATACACGTTATAATTAAACTACCCAACATATGACGATCGTTATACACACACACTTACGGAGCCGAATTTATTGAATTCAACATTTGGCTAGCAAACATTACCGCTAAGCAATGGTTAAACTCACTGGTATTTTTTAACAGCAAGGAAGTGACCCTGATCAATTTACTTATGTTTTGTTACACTTTACACTTTACACAAATTCCAAATTCCTTTTTTTCCCTAAATACTCTTACAGGGTATTCAATAAGTTCGAATACACTTTAAAAAAATGTTTAAAAATTGAAATTAAATTATTTCTTTTCCCGGTTACATTTCATTGAAAGTATTGATTATAAGGAACGTTTGTAACATCTCTTCTGAAATGACCTTTATTTTGTACTTCTTCACGAGCTTCAAACGTTTCTGAAATCCATCGCAAGCGGTACGTCTTGAACTGGTCCAAGTTACTGACCTTGTATTCGTACAGCTTTAACATAATAAAGGATCAAACAAGAAAGTTAAGAGGGTTCAAATCCGGGAAGCTGGGAGGTCGCAAAGTTTTGTCCAAAAAGTCGATGAAATTGTCCCCATATAAGGCTTAAATCGCATGTTCCGTGTATAAAGGGTTATCGTCCTATTGGAACATGTAGGGCTGATCTCCGTCTTATCACCGGCCCACTGGGGGTATCAATCATCCCCGAAATCTCAGTTTTGTAGTGCGGTGTACGGTGTTGATCTTCAAAAAATGCTGTTTGCAATGCCCCAATCCATTTTCACCGCGCGTAATAAACAAACAACAAGTGACAGAATGTCAACACCACTCACATCCGTTAGCGTATATATACCGCTAACGCTGACACCAATACTTGTACAGAATATGTACATTGGGCTTATAAACACAACGATCAAACATTTGTATCCGTATTGTATTGAACACCCTGTATAATAGGTTTATAGTGATATGGAAATGCTGGCTAGCCAGTGGAGATATATCAGCTTCCACACTGATATTCTTCCCTCCCCCTTCATACGGGAGCTTGGCAGAAGGAAGGTCGTGTGATATGTGCCATCACAAATATTGCCCTCCGCTCGCTTTCAAATCGACTTCTATAAAAACATTCTTCATGCCTGCCGTATCCTAACGGAACTATCAATTCTATACTTTCGCCTCTAATGCTATCATGAACATGTACGTCCAAGTTTGGAAGATGATATTAGCATTTCCATATCATTGTAAATCGTTTAACTTCACGTAGAAGTAACACACACGAAATCATTAATTTAGGTTTATAGTGGTTATCTAGAGAGGGCCACTTGGCCATATTTTACACTTATAGTGGTCATCGGGAAGTTGTCGTGTAATATTGGGTTTTATTATTAGATCCTATAAATTGATCTTGAAAACCATCCCTAGAACGGAATAAAACTTGTAATGTTGCTTGGGATATCACCGCATGGCTAAGGAAGCCTTTTATTTTACTATGGTAGATTATTGTTTAGCATGATCAATCGTTTTGAATAATTTTATGACACCAGTTAAACTTATTCATTCGCATAACAAGTTTCAATTTTGGCAGGTGTTGAGAAAGAATTGGGTATATGTGTAAAAAAGATATCGAACCAGTGCATAATCTCCATCCAAGCGTTTCTCAGCTATTTTCAGCTATATAGGATTACATACAATTATCGAGTTTGGCTTCGTTATGCTCTTTAACGTTTGAGCTTCAATAAACAAGTTATTTAGACTATAACTTGGTAATAATCGATTCCTCCTTAATTTTTTATATGATGATTGGAAGAAAAAAATCGAGGAAACTCATTTAGTAGTGACGTGGTAAATAATTGACTGTTTTACAATGGGAAAACTGTCAAAACGCACGCAAACGTATCCATTTTGTTTGGCTCATAACCCAAGTAACAATTTCAAGACTTCATAGATTTATTTAAGTTTTTTAACGGCTTTATCGCTGCTTTGATCAATACCGCGAGATTAGCCTTATTGGAAGACTTGTAGCTATCTTCAAAATCATAATAAAACGTTCAATAAAACCACAAATGTCAAATGCTTTATGAACTTATTAGGGGCCTAATGATTATCATGAGGACTCTAATAAAACCAATTTTGAAAACTGTCATAAAACCGAATATATTGGTCTAAGACTTGTCTTACGCATAACCTAAATAAAACTTAGTAGTTTTAATTAGGTTTATAATGGTATTGAACAAGAACATAATGTTTATGTTGAACTTGGTGAACTATGGTCAATCGAATGGCTAACAACAGATGTTTCTGTTCCATGTTCCCCAAATATTTTAAACAAAGAACATAAAAAATACATAAATTTTCCTAACTGAGCATTCGCATATTTAAGATGTTGTTGTTTATTGGTCAAATTCCATTTCTCTTCATTCCAAAATGAAACAGATATTATGATTCCAGTTGAAAATCGAATTTCGAAGTCGCGAAAACCGATTTTATTCGCGTTCAACTTATAGCGCATCATCGCGCAACTGGTGCACATTGTTTGCAACCAGATGCGCTATACAGCGCACCAGATGCGCTGTGATGAAACTTGCGACTAATAGGAGAAAGATTGATTTTCGTAAGTTCAAAAATTCGATTCTGAGCTGCATATATAATAATAAAAATCAAGCGAATATAGAACGATAATGAAAAAAACTAATCGTAAGGAATCGATTGCCACAACTTTCAGCAAAATACTTATTGTATTTGAAAGTTATGTAAAATGTTATTTTGGCCGTCAAAATTGCCCATAGTGTAGTAGCAGCCATGCTGGTAGGAAAAAATAATTTTATATCGGCGTAAATCATTTGCAAAATCTCTTAAAATGCAGCGATTATTATTAATGACAATTACTAATAATCGCTGCATTTCAAGATGATTTTCACAATTTGAAGCACGGGAAATGTTTCCTTGCAAATAGCAAATCGGAATGCCACCAGAGGAAAAGGCAGCATATCAATTTATTATCTACACCAATAAATTGGCCGTAAATCACAGTATTACGACGGCGCACTTGAAAAAACTGATTTTCTTACCTGTTTTCACCAGAAATTCGAACGCGCAGAAAAATTTGCAAGCACGCGAACGAATTATGGGCATCCAATTTCCAATAATTGAATATTATTTTCATCCATGCCCGTGATGTTGTTTTTAATTTCATTCTTCCATTTCTATGATTATCCTTTTTCTTCAAAACAATAACAAAAAGCTCCACGGAAAAGAAATTCCCTTTTTTGACAGCGGTTTTATGGAACTCTTATGAATAACCTTAAACTTGTTTTGAAGACGATCTCAAGAGTGGTCCACTTAGTCATAACATAATCTTGTAGCGGTCATCAAGAGGTTGTCATGTAGATTTGAGTTTTATTGCTAGTCTTGAAAATTTACTCTCCAAAACTGCTAATAGAGTATGATAAAACTCAAAATGTTACTTGGGAAGAGCTATATTTTCACGTAGTGAAAGTATTAGCGATGCTAATAATAAGCTCGCATGCATAATCCCATTTTTGAGAATTCCCAAATTGTTTTAAATTTTTGAATATGATTTGACAGAGAGAAACGAAATTTTGTGAACAAACTGCCCGAAATGAGCGTCTGATATGAATACAATTTAAACTTAATAACGTTTGTGGTACAATCTCTCTATATAAAAATGAGTTTCCATTTCCTTTGAGGCAATATAACTCACGAACGGGTTGACCGATTTGTACGGGTTTCTCATTAATCGATTCGTCTTGAGGACTGCGCTGTTATAAAATATCACTAAATTTTGAGGAGAAAGTTCAGAAATTGTAAAAATACAATTTTGATGCGAGTTGTAAGGAAACCCAATACGATCGCGCTAAAAATGATCTGGAGTGCGGCGCTGAATGAACTCAACAATTGACAGTAGAATGCAAAATATAGGCGACTCTATAAATCTCGATGTTCTATATCTCGATATCTCTCCCTATGTCGATGGTTTCCTCGGTCCCTTCAATCTATATACATTTTGGCTTTCTACATCTCGATAACTTCCCTATCTCGAAATCTTTCTATCCCGATGCACAGTGGGGAAAAAGGGACCCAAAATGGTACCTATTTAAAGGCCGCTACAGTAGAGCCCTGCAATATACCTTATAAAATGTAAAAAAATGCGTAGAATCTCGTAGTGGAATTTTGATTTTGCGCAGACATCAGGAAGTGCCCGTTTTGCCCGATTTTCCCCATTTTTCCGATAGAAAAATCAAATAATCAACTAGTTATCTCACTATATGTTTCAGAAATGAACAAAATTGCACAAGGATGCTGTGAAGATGCATGGGGAATCAAACAGATGTGGTTTAAATTTCGATTGTTGTCCATTTTGCCCGATTTGCCCTAAGTTAATGCAGAAACCAAATATTTAAAGCATTTTTATATTAATTTAAATTAAAATAAATATAACTTAAACATAAACATTACCATACTATTGAAATATTAATAAATTGGATAAACAGCCTTCAAGTAAATAACAATGGACCATTTTGACCCGATTACCCCATGTGTTGGAGGAAAAACTATGTGAAACAGATATACGATCTCTCCAATTTTAAAAATATTCTACAGAATCGTTTCTACCTGCAGTAGTTACACTCACATTATTTAGTATTTCAATTAGGGTCGAAAAAAACGACTCTCAATGAAGTACGGAACCCCAAAATCTATATCAATTATTAGGGAAAAATCACAAAACAATTTGTTTTCGTTGATTTCTACTGCACTGATCTGCAGCGACTCCTTGTGTATTATTAGTTTTAATTTCAAAAATGATACCACCATATCCATAGATTTTACCAAAAATTTCTAATCGGATAGTGGGTTTGAATTGAATTGCCGTGTTTTTATTTAATATAAATTATTTTTGAATTAGATTCATGTGTACTGCGTTAAGGTTAAATAATTAGGACACCATTAATGTAAAATCCCTCTTTTCCATCATTCAAATAAAGTAGACAACCAAATATATAAAGAATGTAAAGAATGTAAATCATATTTGTAAGTATTTTAGAATTGTGTTCATTTATAGATCCCATTCTGTCCGGCATAATATGTATGGAAGGTTAAAAAATATAAATAGCTTTTGATGATGCCGAGTATGAAACATTTTTAAGTAAAACAGTTTTAGAATTAAATGGATTCCAATTATTCACCATTTTACCACATTATCACTTTATGAGAAACTAAACTTGTAGAAGAATATCGTCAAAAAGACAATAATGTAAAATACTTTACTATAATTTACCTTCTTTTATCGAACATGATGTAATATGTAATAACGACATTGACATTTTTGAGAACTTTAATGCACACTTTCCTTCGATTATAGTTTTTGTTAATATCTATGAATAACATACGAATAATGTGTGCCGTTCAATAAGAAATTGAATTGAGTATGGTTTATTGGTTTCACTACATTTTGATCACAATTGCCTTATAATCTGGCACGACTTTCAAAGAAACAAAAAACAATAAAATGAAATCAAAACACGTTTTATTATTGGTTTATATGTATTTCACATTTCTAGCAATTCAGTTAGTTAGATTTTATTTTGTTATTATATCGACAGAATGAGTAATTGGCAAGTCATTTTCTCATGCAAAATCAGAAATGTTTTGATCTATTTCTGATACTAAATTATACGAAACAATATGAAATTTCGTCATTCAAATATTCAATATTATTTGCTTAATTTTTTATCCTTTTAAAACTTAGTATCGCCTTGACATTCATATGTTTTAAAATGATTTATTTATCTATAAATTATATTTATATATTTTTCTTAATGTATTTCACTACAAATTTATAAATTTAAAAAAAAAATACAATGAACAATTTTTTTTTTAAGTATCCGCAACTTATGAGAAATTAAATCAGATAAAAGTTATTGAATTTTGATTTACTTGGGTTTTGCTTTGCATAAGAAAGTAATTTGAGAAAAACTCATTTTGACAACAGAACAACAGCGTAAAAAAATCAGCTTGTGTTATTCAATAAAAAAATATTATCAAGCGAGAGTCATTCATCTACAAGTTTAGTTTCTCATAAAGTGATAATGTGGTAAAATGGTGAATAATTGGAATCCATTTAATTCTAAAACTGTTTTACTAAAAAATGTTTCATACTCGGCATCATCGAAAGCTATTTATATTTTTAAACCTTCCATACATATTATGCCGGACAGAATGGGATCTATAAATGAACACAATTCTAAAATACTTACAAATATGATTTACATTCTTTACATTCTTTATATATTTGGTTGTCTACTTTATTTGAATGATGGAAAAGAGGGATTTTACATTAATGGTGTCCTAATTATTTAACCTTAAAGCAGTACACATGAATTTAATTCAAAAATAATTTATATTAAATAAAAACACGGCAATTCAATTCAAACCCACTATCCAATTAGAAATTTTTGGTAAAATCTATTATTTCCGAAAAACATTTGACAATTTTTTGTTCTCTATTAGAATGGCCAATGTCGAGATATGGTGGTATCATTTTTGAAATTGAAACTAATAATACACAAGGAGTCGCTGCAGATCAGTGCAGTAGAAATCAACGAAAACAAATTGTTTTGTGATTTTTTTCCCTAATAATTGATATAGATTTTGGGGTTCCGTACTTCATTGAAAGTATCATTCTTCAGCTTTCATTTCATAATTAATTGGTTAAGTAGTTCAGGGGGATTTTTTAAAATCGTCGTTTTTTTCGACCACCCTATTTTAAATTTAGTCACCCTAATTGAAATACTAAATAATGTGAGTGTAACTACTTGCAGGTAGAAACGATTATATAGAATATTTTTAAAATTGGAGAGATCGTATATCTGTTTCACATAGTTTTTTCCTCCAACACATGGGGTAATCGGGTCAAAATGGTCCACTGTTATTTAATTGAAGGCTTTTTATCCAATTTATTAATATTTCAACAGTTTGGTAATGTTTATGTTTAAGTTATATTTATTTTAATTTAAATTAATATAAAAATGCTTAAAAGTTTTGGTTTCTGCATTAACTTAGGGCAAATCGGGCAAAATGGACAACAATCGAAATTTAAACCACATCTGTTTGATTCCCCATGCATCTTCACAGCATCCTTGTGTAATTTTGTTCATTTCTGAGACATATAGTGAGATAACTAGTTGATTATTTGATTTTTCTATCGGAAAATGGGGAAAACCGGGCAAAACGGGCACTTCCTGATGTCTGCGCAAAATCAAAATTCCACTACGAGATTCTACGCATTTTTTACATTTTATAAGGTATATTGCAGGGCTCTACTGTAGCGGCCTTTAAATAGGTGCCATTTTGGGTCCCTTTTTCCCCACTGTGCGATGTGTTGTAATCGTATTTTGTTCTGGATTCACTCTCCTTATGTCGATATGTTCAAATTTTTAGGCTACTAGACCATATTTGGACGATAACAATACAGATCAACAATAAGTAATGATATTTGTTTTGTTGTCGTTTTTCATAGCAACAAGCTGTTTTGGATCTAGTATCCATTTAAATTTTCCTTCCATTCCTCGATCTCTCCCTATCTCGATGGTCCCTTCAATATCGAGATGTGGAGAGCGACTGTTGTATCCAGTTTTCCGCGAGCGGTAATGGCCGCCAGCTTGCTTGCGGTTCAGTCTCTGATTTGACGTTCCTGGAGGTCAACTGCACCCACCGCTCCGAGCATTCTGACCAATGTAGCATATAAGAAGGTGCTGATTCAATGAATTCAAGCCTTCTTATATACCACATTGATCAAAATGCTCGAATGGTGGGTGCAGTTGACCTCCAGAAATGTCAAATCAGAGACTAACCCGCAGGCAAGCTGGCGGCCATTACCGCTCGCGGAAAACTGGATAATCCCGAGCAAGGTCGGGTACGTTCAACTAGTTTTTCTTGCGAAAGTATCGAAAAATAATCTATTAAATCCCAAAAAATATCTGATATTGGATACGAAATCGAGAAAGCACAATAAAATAGGCGTGATTAAGTTTAGCCGGAATATCTCACCGTAATGCTACGTTTTGAAAGGGCAAGTGAATTGAACAACTTAGTTGATTGCAATTTACTTGCAATAGAGTTGAACATGTTCAACTTACTGTCCGTTCAAGTGAGTTGAGCGAAGGTGTTTGGACGCGTTTAATCCAAGCGACTTGTTCAATTCACTTTCCATGTCTAAATGTAACAAAATAATCATACCCATTATGATAAGCGCAACATAACAAAACGCAATCGGATGAGTGTCATCTTCATGGCTTTCCACTCAAGATACATATTCCTTCAATCAATGGTGGGCAGCAAAAAGTTTTCAATTCATAATAAGTTGAAACCTGTTGAAACGCAGGTGTTAAGTTCCAGTAGGAATTTAGGACACCCAAGTGGAAGAAGAATGATGCATTGGAATAATATCGATAATATTCAGAAAGAATTAATCAAATTTCTTGCTCAAGAAAATGATAGAAATATTTACAGTGGAACAATCATTTTAATGTTTGCGGAACGGCTTTCATAGTTTAAACGATTGAAGCAAAGGTGTAGTTTGTCTGCTTTGCACTGCTGCATCGAAATATTTACAGTAGTGTTTGCATTTAACAAAGTCGATATTCCGGTAATCGATTTATTGAAAAATGTATGGACATCCCCACACTGTAAAATGTCATCGAACAACTGTATGACTACTCACCGGAAGATGGCAGGAGGGTTTTCCAGCACAAGCTAGAAAAAAACATGTTTAGATTCCTCTTTGCTCGCTAGATGATGTTGTTATCACCGGCAAATTGTTCGCCATTTCGTTGTATGGGAAAACTCGAAGTGAACCATATTGTTAATATAATATATTTGATGTAATGTTGCTGAAATTTTGGAAAATATGTAGACTGAAACAATTTATTACCATTTTCTTTTAACTTATAACTGTATAAAAAATCACCCAAGTAACCAGTAAGCATTATATAAAGCATTTAAGTGGAATTATATGCACCTTTACTGCAAAACATTAAATGCCAATAAGCCCTGCCCCCTTGGTCGAGGCAGATTTCAAGTGTGAACAAGTTACTACATGGACGTTCTAAAGTGCCTGAATGAAATGTGTAGCTTGTGAGGAGCCCTTGAAGATGTGATGTTGGATCAGTATCTTGATATTAATCAGAATTTATAATGTAAATTATTATAATTTTTTTTAATAACACTACTTTATTCCGTTACGTATTTAGTATACTTGAGTTTTAACTAAAAACACAATGTCAGTTTTGATCACAAATACAATGTCGGTAGTAATTACAAACTTATACTTATAAGTATTTTTACTTGATTCGCGATCCTAATTAAAAACTCCGATATAATAATATTCATAGTTTATCGCGTGTAGTCAGAACGTTTTGTTTAAAATTACAAGACCTAATAATGATCCATAATTTGCATCCGCTGAACCATTCTGAACGGCCGTATTGAGAATATCACCTATAACATCTTCTCTGCTTAAATAACAGACGCGAGACGCCTGATGCTGGATTATCTGATTTTCCTCAATCTCTGGTGCTTGGCTTCCCGGTGGAACTTATATTGAGTATCCTTTGGAAAGAATCTGTGCCCGGGATTCGGGAGTCAATTAAAGCAACATTCGTTTGAACAGTGACTTGTCTTTGTGGGCAGGGACTCGAGCTCGAGCGTCAATTTCGAGAGTCTGGTGGCGCTCTCGCGCGGACCAGCACTATCAACAGGCAGCAGAGACCCTCGCGTGCGTGTTGATGGTGTTGGTTTGCATGGGAGAGCTGTTGAATTCGTCGGGTCGTCGTTTGGGTCTTTGTTTGCAGCAGCGTATGGGTAGTTTTGAGACTTTGGTCTTGAAATGATATTCTCAAGCATTTTTCTTACATTATTTCTCCCTCCCCTCGGATATGTTATCTTGCCGCGATGGGTGGGCTTACGCCATTAGCACTGATATGCCAACCGAAGACATATCCTGTTGTGGTGATATCACATGTTGACTATTTTTTGTTTAATGCCGCGTCACATATAATCCGGCATTGATGCACTGATTTTACGCATGTGCATGTGATTCAACGGACATCGTATCTTGGAGCCTTGAATGGTGGTGCAGACAGGTAGAAGTCCTTTTCATCAGTGATAATGATCTCTGCTATGCGGCAATACTTTTCTGAGGCGTTCCCTGATGATGATGAGTCGCAGCCACGCTTAAACATAGCTAGGTACGAATTAACCAGTAGAAAATATCATCAAGACATTAATAGGGAATTGACTCTTGGATTCACTGAGTAGGAGTTTTATCAAAACTAGGAACGTGGCACCTTTTTATTTTGTTATGTCTCACTTTAACGAGCCATAATTAAAAATACCACAAATTAAAACGATGGTATGCAAACAATCTTACATTGGCTTCATTCTCGATATTTTTTTTCTAATAGATAGGGAATAGGCGTGATGAAGCTGTACTTTGCCACCGAAAAGTGAATCCTATAGTTGACCACGACCCATAAAATTACAGTAATGCTACGCTTGTATGTAAGACTTTGAGACTATTAGACAACTTAAAGACCATTTCTTCACGTTTGTTTAACTCTTTAGCGGTGCTTACTTATACGCTTGAACTAGGATACCTTTAGCAACCCCCATACCTTTAGTGACCTTTAGCAATAGAGACAATGAACTGACATCAAAACGTAACATAATCTACAATGAGTATAGAATTGAACTGAATAACGTAGGAAACATAAGATAACTAAGACAGACAGAGTAATAATGACACAGTGCGAAACATTCGACATAATTATGACTAGATTAACAGTAGATCCATAGACATAAAGATCTAGCATAAGACTTCCTAACCCTATCAAAAATTCGAAGCTCAAGAAATGTCTGTAAAATTATTACCTGTTGAATCTTATTCGGAGGCGATTTCGAAGCTTTTGAAGACCAACAGGCCCATAGCAACAGTATTCGGTGTTGTTAAGTTGAGAATTTTTGATAATTGCTGGGCGCACGGTTCTGAAGTGTGGCCTGGTAAATAGACTAAATAGATTCCAAAATAAATTTTAAACGAGTCATATTTATCAAAATCTAGTGCGTTATTATTGTTTCAAATGCATTTCTATTCGAGTTTTCTCTCTTTGTCATCATATCTACAATAAGACGGACTCTTGCGATAGATTATAAGCTAATTATTTTTCGAGCTTCATTTGTTTGATGGAAACTGCAAATTTAGAAGAAAACGAAAAAAAAATGACTGGCTAGTTTTTGTTTGCGTTAACATTGTAGTAGGGATAGTAGTGATGATTGCTGATCTCGATGAAATTGTAAAAAAAATGGTTGTTGATATGAAAATGGTGATGTTGTGTGGTTATGCAAGTGTTAGTGAAAAGGTTAATACACAATTTGGTTCTTATATGATTTATAACAGCGCTGTTTTGAAGATCGATTCATTGTGTGTGTGTTCATGACTGTAAATAAGATATTTATGATAACAGGGACAATAGTAATTATGATAGTGATGGTGGTGAAAACGATAATAAGTGATGCTACCGGGATTATTTTATAGAAAACTTTTTGAATCAGAGCTAAAATTAGAGTTATTTGAATCAGGCCTTAACAGTGACCATTTGAGCAACGTAGCTTAGAAACGTCTGTTAATGATCAAAAATAGAGGCTCATAGAAGCAAATTTAATCACCGGATCAACAGGGAATAGACCTAGTGTTAAGTTGGAGTGATGAGTGATAGTTATAATGGTGAAAACGGTGATCAGTTATGTTATTGAAGGGGACTATTTAATAAAACTATTTGGATCAGGCCTAAAACAGTGACCATTTGAGCAACGTGGCTTAGGAACGTCTGTTTTTGATCTAAAATAGAGGCTCATAGAAGCAAATTTAATTACCGTGGGGAATAACAGGGATGGACCCGGAGTAGAGTTTGAGTCGAGAGACTGCCAACGGGTTACACGAAAAAAAAAAAATAAGCCCTATAGTAGCATTTATTCAGCATCCGAAATGCTGAATAGATGCTTAATTTTAAAACAAGAAAAAAGGTTTTTTTTATTGGCATTTTTTTTAATTCTTTTTTACATACCGTCGAGCGGGGCTTCTTTTGATTCCGGGGGCTACTTTGGATTTTTGATTTACTAAAAGTAAATAATACCAAATTCGAAACAGAAAGTTGCCAACCAACTATTAACAAGACACCCGAATGGTGACAATGGCAATTTGAGAGTAGTTTACGTTATAATTCTTGTTTCAAAATGTCCAAAGTAGCCCCCGATTTTTCAAAAGAAGCCCCGCACGACGGTAGTTTTTTTTAAATATTATTTCGTTATTGTATTTTCATATTTGAAATGAAACATAATTTTTTACTTTCTTCGAGCGGGATTCGAACTCGCCGCTTTTGCCACCCGACGCTGTAGTTGTCATCACGCTCAACAGATGAGCCATAAGAGAGAGAGATGGTAGTGGGAATAATTTTACTACGTCCCTTCAGGAACATTGAAACTTTAGAATGCAACCGAAACAAACGTCATACCCAGTTGCAATGGAACAGCTACAGTAGTGCTGCTTTAATGCATCCATCGAAAATAGTGCAATGGAATAATAAAATGTAGCTATACTATGTAATTAGTGATAGGGCTAGGTTAACGACAAATTCTCCTGTCAATGGTTGGAACGGAAAAAACATTCTGCACGTACCGATTTCTATTCTCAAATGTAAGTTCATTGGACAAATAGTTTCCGCTGTATGGTTCCATATTGGAAAACGTTTGACGTATGAACACTACAGGCCTTTTTTTTCCTAAGCAATGGAGGGGGAATCTGCTCAACAGACATCCTGGGTTGTCCAAGAAGTGCGAGCTTAGAGACCACCTCCAACAGCAAACGAGGGAGGCAGGACTACATCCCCGACCCGCTAAACCGTTTCCATTGCCGCCAAGCCCATAGTCCCTTCGGTACAACCAGAAAGTAATGCTTCAAGGGAGGGGCCAGTGCACGACGCACCCTCGAGGTTAGCTGCGTGTCCTTGCAGCATCGAACAACGTGACTCGCTTTTTTAGAAAAACACCATGGTATCGTGCCAGCGCATTGCAGGCTTTCCATTTGGCCTTACCACGCCCTATGTCCTCGGAAGGTGGAAAAGGTCGACTTCCCGCTTGCTTCCCTCTGCACGACTGGTACCAAGAATGATGATGCCGCGTGCACTCCAAATTGACCTCTCTGCGATAGGGTCTGTTCGCCAACACACAGAGGGATGTGCCGACGCGGTGCCTACGCCTACCCCAGTATTGACGAGGACCTCTTTCCGTCCTCGGGCTCGGAACCCGCCCGGTTGACCGACGCCGCGAAAGCGACGATACCATGTTGTTCTTCGCGCGGCCACTCATTCGATTAAAGGATCGAGTTCGACCACAGGGCAGGACCACCGGTATGACCCATGAAGCCGACTCCGAACCCTTGGACCACCTCTTGTTTGCGCCAGAACTACCCAACAAACATTCACTAGTTGAACTAACATCAGTGTGATGATTTAATTCAGCGCTGTGTTGAATTATGTCTGTACTATTTCTTATCACAACTTCTGTTCAAGCTTTGTTCACACAATTTTGGCGAAGTTATACAACTACATATCGTATCATTTTGAAAAACAACTTTATTAACTGATTCGTTAAACCTTTAATAAGCATTTTACTAAGCCTCAATTCAGCTACATGTGAATTCTTCGAAAATAATAACGCATAGAAGGTAACATCAGTAAGATCTTCAATGAACGTATTTTGAAGCAATTGCTATTTTCATATAATCATTTTTAAATTTTCCTAAATCGGGTCTCGAACTGCTGTCATTTGATCATCCGCCGGTAACGTTGTCATCCGCGCCATCCTTGATTTGTTAGATATGGCTCACTCAATGCATAACATAAATAATCTTATTGCTGAATATGAATCATAATTGGACTCTTATTCAATAAGTCGATCTGTCAAACTACAGTTTGTTAAGAACTGTACAATTTTTTATTTCAACCATTGTTCAACCAGTCATAACCATCGCACACTAGGAAAAATACGTAAAAATAATGTCGATAAACGATAAAATAAAATCCGTCCCCAATGCTATTTATGAATTTATGAAAATAAAATCAATGTATATTCGGCCTTCCTCAGAATCTCTTGATAATCGGTTGCGATATGATTGTCAAATGCTAAGATAATTTCATTTATTTCGCCGCAATAAAGATCAACATCCATGCGATAATATTGGGATTCCACACATCAAAGATTCAATAATTTTCCGATGTTATTCAACGGCGTTATGTCCGGCTTTTAGTAAATTTAGTTCCGCATGAATGCATGATTTTTTTTATTGCTCCAGCAGTTTTGTTCGTTATAATCTCTGACAGTTTAATAAATCACGAAAATAAAAAGCATGTCTTGAAAATAAATCATTATTTTTCTATAAATCAAATTTCCCAGATCTAGAACCTAGATTTTCTCTCAAACTGAAAAAGCATGTTTTTTTTCCACTGTGCGATAGATCAAATAAATTTGAAATCCAATGGTTAAGAAGGATGTCTAATGCCTGCTTATTAATCTACTATTCAAACTCAATTCGACCACCCTTTCAGAGCATCGCATCATAGTCGAACAGAGAACTTTAAAAATCATTAGTTCAGTACATTGTTAAACTTCCCCAATGTGCTGAAATGTGATAAAACGAAAACGTAAGTTCGACTTCAAATAAAGGTAGTAAACAAATAAATAGGCCATGTCGAATATTAGTTAGATTAATTGCTGAAATGAAATCTGTCTAGCAAATTATTCAGCATCCATTTTATTCAGCCACAAAGATCACAAATAAACAATAATTCAACCTAGATGCTTATTTGTAGCTTGTCGTTGTTTGTTGGGTAGCCATCCTTGAGTCCACGCGCCACCTTCTGTGTAGCTCCGAGACGATTTGGACGATAGCCGATAAAACGGCGTTCCAGCCAACTTAATTTTTACACATCCTCCAAACTAGGTTGTCTGGGGTAGTGTCCAGACCACATGTGGCGAACCCCCCATGGGGTGCTTGCTGTTCACAGCTTTGCTGGAACAAATCAAACAATTGGGAGGGTTCGTGCAGCATTGTGCCTTATGTCCCTCCAATCCGCAGCGTCGACAGAGCTTGTTTCTGTCAGGGCCTCTGCAGTCCATTGCTTGTACCGCGGTTCCAGGCACTTGAAGCAAACTTCGGGTTGATCGTATATGCCCACAGGGCACACCGACCATCCCACCTTGACGCTCCCTAACTTGACTACCTTGGAGGCATCCGCTGCAAATAGCCGAACCAATGCTACCTGTGTCCCTGCCGGACCTTTCCGTAGCCGAACGGCTGCGGTGAGCGTCTCCACTTCACACTGTCACCGCACCCTAGACTTCTTGCTACACTCATTCGCCTGGGCCTTCTTTTCGGCCCTTGACGTCTTCGGTTTCCTCTTGTTCTTGACCAGGGTCCTGTACCCTGTCAAAAAATAGAACGGTTTTTCTATTTGATTATCAGCAAAATAAAAAATTCATATATTCGTAACCTACAAAGAAAAAGCATTCTGTAACCTTGTTACCAAACCACAAATAGCATCAGAACGAAATCATTTCTTAATCGGATACTTCCGAACGGTTTCTAGAAATTGGTCAATTTACGTTCATTGTTTTGCACTTCGCAGTACACTTCTGCACTCGATTCACAGAAATTGGATTTATCAACCCAAGGATATCCAAACTCCCACAATTGCAGTGAGATTGTGTGTGGCAGTGCTCCGTTGGTAATTTGATCCCAATGTTTATTTTACGATATGTTTCTTCAGTCCTCACACATGCCAAGAGTGTCATCATATCTGCTGGCATTGCTTTGTTGTGTATATCCCGCCCGTGGTTCCGCCACTGCACTGCTCTATCAAACTCGGACAGGGATCGACGATTGTGCACAACGCTGCAGCACAAGTGGTCTTCTATTCGGATTTCTGCTCGAGGCGAGGGGTTGCGAATCCGGATCGTTTCGTTATCACAACATTATAATGAGAAAAAGCAAATAGGAACGGAGCTTTACAATGTGTATGGTTTACAATTGAAACGTGGTTCAATTTTCGCTTCGGTCGTCCAATGCAATGGTGGGCGTTAACTGGATGTGACTCATCGAACTTGCAGTTGGTGGCATGCCAAAGCGAAGTGGAAGTTGGGACATGTTGTGCCATAATATTTTCCACAGTATTGTCTAACCACGACAGGATCAGGGATGCCGTGTTATTTTCCTAAACATCTGCGTCGAAGTTTTCGTTTTTTCACGTCTGCGGCTCCCTCTTACACTATTTCAAAATCAATTTGAATTTTACAAAAGAGGTGTGATAAGGAAGATCAATATACAATAAAACGTATTTGGCAGCACTTTGTTTCAGCCCCTTCTGAATGGCTTGAGAAGAGATTGCAAAACTCAGGTTTTGTGTGTACCGCTAGGACGACACCCTTTTTAATGGTGTGCCACTTTCCGATGAATACACGAGTGCCCCTCACCGCTGGCTGCCACGCCGGCGTAAGGACAATTGTCCTTGCACCATTTAGCTGTGCCGTGTATCCTCCATAGTCAGTGCGCTTCATGCATATCCAATTACAAATAACATCAGTCGGAACAATAAGTTTTAATTGAGAGACGTGTTCTTTTTGACGCCGCTCGTGTAAAAATGGTCGGGGGACAAACGAACAAACAGAGCTCGTGTTTCACTCACAACTGTTGGCCTCGAACTGACAGGTTATTTGGGGTTACTTTCCGGAGAAGCGATGCTGCTGAACCTGCAGCATCTTCCATTCTAAATAGTTCATTAGGGAGAAATAGAGCTCTTTCTGTAGAAATGAGTTCAGCGGAATGATTCGCATGACATAGAGCCAATCCTAGGCTTTGGAAATACGCAGAGCTGCGACAGTTCAGGCAAGCCTTCTGTTCATCAGCTTTAATTAGAAGGAATGACGATAGGATTACAACTTTGAAGGTGAACCCTTCTTTGTCCTCAAATTTAGAGGCGTAAATTAAATTGACTCGTTTTAGATCCTTGTCGCTTCATTAAAAACACTTTTCTAGGAGGGCCTATTTATTCGCTTAATCAATTGAATTTAGGGTTACCAATGAGAAACATTGTGGGCCTTCCTTAGCCGTGCGGTAAGACGCGCGGCTACAAAGCAAGACCATGCTGAGGGTGGCTGGGTTCGATTCCCGGTGCCGGTCTAGACAATTTTCGGATTGGAAATTGTCTCGACTTCCCTGGGCATAAAAGTATCATCGTGTTAGCCTCATGATATACGAATGCAAAAATGGTAACCTGGCTTAGAAACCTCGCAGTTAATAACTGTGAAAGTGCTTAATGAACACTAAGCTGCGAGGCGGCTCTGTCCCAGTGTGGGGATGTAATGCTAATAAGAAGGAGAATGAGAAACATATTATAAGTTAAACGGAATTCAATAGACACTAGATAGTTTAATTCCATTCTATGGGGTTAAAAATAAAAGGGTGTATGATCAGAATTGTATGTAAGATTGAAAATTATAAATACTTACGCACTTATATCCGCAAATTATTCCATTTTCCTATTATGACTATCGTCGGAATTACAATTTTTGTTCCCATTTTTCATTGTATCAAATTCATCTCGAAACGAAAAAAAAAATCACCAATTTCATTGCTTCATTTTGTAACATGCTTGTTTATTGCGGAAAAATTGCAAAAAATAAGAAACGAACTGCTTTTCATTTCGTTGTTTTGATAGCAGCAATATGATGAAAAATAGGGACATCCACTTCAGCGAAGCAGAACGTAGGATGCGCCTTCTTACTGAGAGGATGGACCCGCGCAGCACAAGTCAGACAAAAATGGTTGCAGCAACTTGATCGTGACTGTATCAGGTCACATATGAGTTGCACTAACTTATGTTGGCTGAACGGCGAAGGTCAGCAAAGAGGTCGAATTGAACATTCGTCTCCTTACTGGAGAGAACAGCTAGGGCAAAATGTCAGACTGCAGAGTTCCGTAGACGCATGGCTGTCATTGGAGCAACTCCTAAGCTGGTGGTCCACTGAATGAAGCTAGAATCAAACTAGTACTTCCGAAAAGGAAGACTACTGAAATACGCCGGCAGAAGCTAGAGCAGGTTGCTAATCATAAATATTGTTGCAGTGCCTTTGTCCAAGAGGATTGCTGAAGTTCGCGGCTCTGGGTGGAAGTCGTGAATTCCCAAAAAAGCGATAAGAGCGGAAAATAAATCTTAAAAAGCTGCGGCCAAGAAAACGAATGGGCTAGCGGCTAGCTATAAAAAAGGAGTGCTTAGGGAGGAAAAGATAAACCCTCCATTTATCGCGGCAAAAGGCACAGAGGTTAGCCGATTATCGTCAAGATTGCAACAACCTCGGTCCTGTTTTAAGTGTTTCTAATACGGCTACAAAACGTAAAGGTCCCGACGGAGTAACCTATGCTGGACAAGTAGCTCAGTTAAACCTCAATCACTGCTTGATAGCAAAAGCGCTGCTATAACTGTCGGTCCATGAAAATAAGACTAATGTGACTTTGCTGTCCGACCCGTACCGCATCCCTCAACGGCATGTATTAAAACAGAAGTAAACATTGTTCACTTTTGTAGCTGCTACTCTTCTCCAAGATCAAGTATAGAACAGTACACTAGATATCCTTGTAAAGAAACTAACCTGTTATAGCAAGTGACTTCAATGGGAAAACAGAGGACTGGGGTTTCCGGTTCACTACCCGAGCAAAGGCAGATAACTGAAATGATATCAAACTGATAACAGGATTAGTTATCCTTATTATCATCTTGATATTTAGTTATCAATCATGTGATTAACTGATAACTGAATAATAACAAAATGTATTATCAATACAAATTTGGTATTTTCTTCAAAAATTCGCGTCGTTCAGATATCGGGCTATTAGCATTCTATTCTTTCAAACATATTGTACAGCTCATAAAAAAATCTACTCATTCGCTTATTTTTCGACACAAACAAAAATTAGCGCCAGATAGTATTTAAAGAAAAACATACCTGTAGCAAAAAAGCTACTTTGATAATTTTGAAAATTTGACCGGCACGTGGTGGTTTGTAGCGATGAATGCCAGATCTGTAGAAGCCTTGAAAAAATTATCAGGGAAGATGCCATTTTGTTGCAAGGCACAATACTTACTTCTGCTAAATGTACCCGGCCTATTCTATGAATTGAATATGAATAGTGTGACAAGAGCTGTTTCCAAACACTTAACTGAAATTTTCGTCTAAGCAGACTGTGATTTTTCTCGTTACTAACGATATCTACTGATTTGTTTATTTCTCTGCCAACAAAGGAATTACCACAAAAGTTGAAATATGTCGGATAATCAAGAAATTTTAACGATCTGGTGTGTTGTGGGAAAAACAATCATGCTCGCCCTTTAGTCGATTTATCAATGTGCTCAACCAAAGACTAATTGTTCAACTATTGACAGTTTAAACCTATTAGGTTTGAACTCAAACGAGCAAGATCACCTCCATGTTGAAAGGACGGTCGACTCATGGGAATATCGAGATGTGAAATAGAAAATCCTTTGGAAGGTGTTGGAATGGACTATCACAGAAGCCCAAAAAATAGGGTAAGACACCTAGAAATCGCCCTCCCCCCAGTTTTCGCCCACCTAATTTAAAACCTTCATTTCTGAAAAACTAGTTGTTGGAAACAGTTAAACTTCAGGTTTTTTCATGATTGATTGATGCTTATATGGAAAAACTTGAACTGTGACTGTTTGCAACAACTAGTTTACGAGAAATGAAGATTTTAAAATAGGTGGGCGAAAACTGGGGGGAGGGCGATTTCTGGGTGTCTTACCCTATACCCGCCAGACATTGTAAGCGAAAATGGGCGTTGTGGACTAGGTACCTACCCATACGACATTTTCATACGAATCCTAATTCCGCGTGGCCATGGCCCCGGGCTCCCACATAACCTTATGTACCAAAATCAACCTTTTCCGTACATTTAGGGCCCCCGAAAACTGTCCGGCCCTGGATCCACCGAATAGCAACATTTTTTCACGGAATAATTCTTCCTGGGATCAGCAGTGTTCATGTTTATATATGCAAATGAAACATGAAAGATTTTGGTTTAGTTTGAATAAAACGAAACGGAAACGAAATCGTTTTATAGCATGGCGCTGCTAGCAACCTAATGATTGATAATATAAGAGAGAAAAACTAACCTAAGCCTATTATTTAATTGATCACAACTGAAAACAAAATGTATTCAATAAAAGGACGATGAACCGTATTTTTTTTTTTTTTATTCATTTCTTTATTTGGTAGGCACTCTGTGTTTCTTAACCGGTACTGTGCCGTGATCTACTGTGGTATTCTGCTGAACAGAATCTACACAGAATCTATTTTTAGACATTCGTTGTTGTTATCATTGCCTGGTCCGTTTCGTCGTGAGTCCATTGTGTCCTTTTGTCCGTATCGTGTATCCAATTGCTCGTTGCATTGTTTGGTTGCCGTTTATCCGGGTACGTTGGAGGAATGCCTCCGAGAAGAACAATTTGTCAGTCGTCATCGGGCAGCCGTGTCGGTAAGACGCGCACCCCAAAACGCCACCGTTTGGGCTGCACCTCAGACGACTGACAAGGGCTTGGTGGAGGGGCTGGGAATCGAACCCATGACCGTCCGCTTATAAGGCGAACGTGTAGCCAACTACGCTACGGGACCCCCCCTATGAACCGTATTTATCCTAATTGATTGCCGATTCGGTATTTTGAATTAAATCCATTTCGGTTATCATTTTTGTTATGGTGACCTGTAATTCAACCAGAAAGATAACAATTCTAGTTATCAATATAACTGGATAATTAAGTTTGTTATTAATAAGTTATTCTGCTTTGCACTCTGCAGAGTCCAGCCGACTGTTATTTACATAAATGGTTATGGCATCATGATGCGATTATAAATAGTCTTCAGTAAATGCATGATCGTAGAAAGCGTAGTGCTCTTCTCTCCTGCTCCTCAAGAAAGCGTAAATGGGTGAGTGCCTAGAGACGACGCCGTGCAATCATTCGATTCAAGTTCGAATCCCAGTGAATGCCAAAATTTTTTTCAATGCGTAACGAAGTCGATAAAGAAGATTCAACTATTTTGGTCGATGTCGATAAAACAGAGATGGCTGATAACTAAATAATAACTAAATTAGTTATTTGAGTGAATAACATGTATAACAAAATGTGTTATCAATTTGGAATCAGTGATAACCTAATTTGTTTTCAGGTAGTTATTTCAGGAACAAAATTTTTGTTATGTTGGCTGTTAATTCAGCCAAAATGATAACAAGTTCAGTTATCAATATGTTCGATAACCGGATAATAGAGTTTGTTATCAATTAGTTATTCATTTTTGCTCGGGTAGCGCTAGAGGTCTTATTCCGTTAGAGTTTCTAGCGAGGCTGAGTTAGTCCTGCTGAAAGATGGACAAATGGCATCGTTCATATGGCTGAGAGGGGGCTGCAAAATGGTGAGTTGACATCTGGGAAGGAGCAACCTACACAGCTCTGGTCCTCACAAGTTCCAATCTCACGCTTCCACGGGTCTTCCGATGACAATTGACCGCCAGCTAAGGGTTGCGTACTTAGCTGGCAGTGCAGCCTGGGTACTGTTGTCCTTCTGACATCAGCTAGAGTGAGTGGGTGCGACCAACGGGACCATCGTCCCTAACCCCTAATCCCAAGGCGTTAAGCGACCCGTGCCGAGGGGATGCATGGCCAGGGGGGGTGAAATAATGAGCTAGGCCTTCAACGGAGCCTGTGGGGTACCTGGGCACCCTCCACAGTAACTGTCCCTTACCGCGTCATGCTGGGCTCTGGCGTGGTGGACCTCTTTTCCCGAGGAACTCGTGGGACCAAAATGGAAAACCAAGTCAATTCTTCAATTAGTGGTAGTAGTGTAGGCGACAACCCCTTCGCAAGAGGTGGGTTGTTCAGGTCTCCGCCTAGGAGGCCAGAGGCAATAGTCGGCAGCTCAGTGCGCAGCGCCAGCGTGGGTCACTTAACCATCTCCCAGGTTCCGCCGGTAGAGGTTATAGACGGCCCATGGCTTGTGAAGGCGATGAACCGCAAACGCGATGGGCTTTCGGTCTTCGAGGTGGCGACGGAACAGCTGGACGCCATCATCGACTTTGCGTCATCGAAGCATAATATCAGTAAGGAACTCAAGAGGAGCTTGCTGAAACTTCGAAAGTCGATGCTGGACGCCAAGCTGGAGAGGGCGGTCGGGACGGCCAAGTGTAAACCCGTGAAATCCGTGGAGTCGAGGTCTACCCAGACTGAGGCCCAAGAATTCGCGGACTCGGGCAAGGTCGAATCGACCGAGGGCGTGCCAGCGAAGACGGTGGTGCCAAAGTCTACCCAGACTGAGGCTCAAGTATTTGCGGGCACGTCGGGGGTGACTGCTCCAACGGAGCAGACACAAAAACGGGGGAGACAGTCTCCAGGGGATGAGCTCCCTGGGGGCCGCTCCAAACCGCAGAGGGTTACTACCCCGAACAAGGGTAGTGGGGCTGGGAAGCTGAACCAGGACCAGGAAAGGTCCGTCCACTCAGGAAAGACGGTGGTAAGGGGTTACGGCAGGCTGAATGTTCTCAGCCTCACAGGAGCCTCAGCCAAGAGGAAACCGAAGACGTCAAGGGCCGAAAAGAAGGTCCAGGCGAATTAGGGTAGTAAGAAGTCTAGGGTAGGCGCCAATCGCTCCAGGGGCGATGCCCTAGTCATCAAAACGGTCGAGGCTAAATACTCGAACGTCTTGAAGGCGATAAGGAGTGACGTCAAGCTCGGTGAACTCGGTGAACGACGTACGTCGAATAAGTCGTACCCGGATGGGCGAGATGATTCTCGAGCTGAAGCGGGGCGTCTTACAAAAGGGCGCCGCCTACAAGAAGTTGGCGGAGGAAGTCCTAGGCGAGACGGTCAAGGTGAGGGCACTCACGATGGAGGAGAATCTAAGGGTTAAAGACCTGGACGAGATCACCGAAGTCGAAGAGCTCGTCACGGCACTGCGGCGACAGTGTGAAGTGGAGACGCCCACCGCAGCCGTTCGGCTACAGAAAGGTCCGGCAGGGACGCAGGTAGCATTGGTTCGGCTATCTGCAGCGGACGCTTCCAAGGTAGTCAAGTTAGGGAGCGTCAAGGTGGGATGGTCGGTGTGCCCTGTGGCCATACACGAGCAACCCGAAGTTTGCTTCAAGTGCCTGGAACCGGGGCACAAGCAATGGGACTGCAAAGGCCCTGACAGAAGCAATCTCTGCCGACGCTGCGGATTGGAGGGACATAAGGCACAATGCTGCACGATCCCTCCCAATTGTTTGATTTGTTCCAGCAAAGCTGTGAACAGCAAGCACCCCATGGGGGGTTCGATGTGCCCGGCGTGCTGCAAAATCAATTTGCAGGTAACGCAGCTGGCTTGCTCAGCCTCGCCCGAGTGTTTGGTGTGCGCAGGTTTAGAGGAAACGGCGGAACACGTGTTGTCCGTGTGCCCACGTTTTCGCGCAATGCGTGATCACATGCTTGCCACATATGGTCTGGACACTACCCCGGACAACCTAGTTCGGAGGATGTGTAAAGATGAAGTTGGCTGGAACGCCGTTTTATCGGCTATCGCCCAAATCGTCTCGCAGCTAAGCGGGCTTGGTAGTCATATGGCTACTGCTTCTGCCTCATACGCAGGAGATCGTGGGTTCAATCCCAGGTCCGTTCCATTCTCCTACTTTGTATCTTTCTCTTTATTTCTCATGTTCTAGCAATCGCTAGAACTGGAAATGGACTTCCATACCGTTTCCATTACTATTCCTATACCTTCAACTTGAGTATTCTAACAGTAATCTGCTAGAATTGGAAATGAACTATGAAGCTCGTTTCCTACATCCAATTAGAAATTCCATCAGTTACCTTCTCCTATCTATCACATTGGCAGCTCGTTAACCAAGACGGACCTCTGCCTCTCCAACCTATCCCAGAAATTCCAACAAATTCCGCTTGAACTCGTGGCAAGTGCAGAGGTATATTCGGCTTGCAGTGGGCGAGTGATTGCATCATCATTTCCTCCCCTTCCCTACATTGACTTGCATTCTGACGTGGCAGGCGCCAGTATGACCTTACAAATGAGATCACCAGTACTTGTACATTGAAGATGTGTGTTAGTCCCAAGCAAACATCTGTTGGTTCCCTGTGCAAGAACAGCTGATCTGGTCATAATGGAGTAGCAACTACGAGCAGTCAATCAAGCTCAAGCTCAAGCTCAAGCTATCGCCCAAATCGTCTCGGAGCTACACAGAAGGTGACGCGTGGACTCAAGGATGGCTATTTCAGGCGCAAATAAGAGGTGGTCCAAGGGATCGGAGTCGGCTTTATGGGTCATACCGGTGGTCATGCTCTGGACAACCCAGAATGTCTGTTGAGCAGATTCCCCCTCCATTGCTTAGGAAGAAAAAAAAAGACGCAATATACACCGATATCAAGGCTGCATTTGACACAGTGCATCATGGAATCCTGTTGGCTAAACTACGTCGTCTCGGTTTTACGGAAAGAGTTTGCAATTTGCTACAGTCGTATCTTAAAGATAGATGTCTATGCGTTAAAATTGGTGCAACCGAATCGCTTTCCTTTACGCCTGGCTCTGGAGTGCCACAAGGAAGCAATTGAGGACCTCTACTATTTACGTTATTCTTTAATTTATCATCTTTCCAGAAATCAAGAAGCCTATTTTCGCGATCGTTGAACCAGAACGAAGCATATTCCCCGATTTAAACCAGGACATTGCTTGACGGACTGTTGGTTCTGCATCTCTGAAGACTAAAACTAGCTGGTGTTGAAGAAAGGTCAAATTGAAACTTGGTGAGAGAATTCCATTATATATATATATATATATATATATATATATATATATATATATATATATATATATATATATATATATATATATATATATATATATATATATACCAAATGATATTCAAACTACATGATTACATATATAACATAAAAAAAAAACCATCAGGGCACCCGATTGAAGCGATTTGGATAGGAAGAGTGGAATCGCCAACTTCCTATTGTTAACATCTCGTTGATAAAGGGCGGGCTCTTCTCCCCATCTATTGGGTCAATCTGGGAATCGAGGGCTAGATTATATTATTGTATGTACGAACTTTCTTCTGGAAGGAGATTCTCTATTCATCCCGTGGATTCGCATAAGTGTCTTTGCTTATGGAACCACCCCACCCATTTTTGGCCCTTCATACAGGAGTTTGATGAAATAAAAATAATAATATAGTCATATCAAATCGTTTGTCAGATATGGCCAGTGCTATCGGCAGGTGCCTTGCTACAATAGATGGTAGTATCATCATCATCATCATCATCTACTGTTTACGTTATTCTTTAATGACGTTAGTATTCTCCTGGCCGACGGTGGTTTACTAATTTACGCTGACGATTTGAAAATCTTCCTCATCGTACGAAGTGACGCAGATTGTAGGGAACTTCAAAAACTTTTGGATATCTTCGCACGTTGGTGTCTTATGAACTACCTTAAAGTTTGCGTCTCCAAATGTTGCGTTATCTCATATCGTCGACGGAAGTCTCCGATATTATATGATTACAGCATAAATGGTCAACAAATTGAACGTGTGGATAAACTGAAGGATCTTGGAGTGTTGTTGGATTACCAAGAATAGAAGCGCTACAAAAAAAATTTGATCGACATGCATTGAGGAATCTGCCGTGGCGTGACCCGTTAAATTTGCCTCCTTATGAACACCGTTGTACCTTACTAGGAATTGAACCACTGCATGTACGTCGTAAAACTAACCGGGCAGTTTATGGCGCCAAATTAATACATAGTGAAGTCGACTGCCCTGCTCTGCTGGAACGTGTTCGTTTTTATGCCCTGAACGTATTCTTCGATCGAGGCAACTGATACAACTATCAGCTAGGAACACTATTTATGGAGACAATGACCCAATCAACTCTATTTGCAGAGCATTTAGAGAAGCATATTCTTTATTCGACTTTAATTTATATACGGAATCATTTCGACAACGTTTGCGTACATCACGTATATTCAATTAATTGTTTAGTATAATTTAATTAATTATAATACATTAAGACCATGATGTCAGATGGATACAACAGTAAATAAATAAATAAATTCCTTCCGATAGCTTTATACGGCCATGAAACATGGAAGTTGAAGAAGGATGAGTGGAGAGTTTTCGGAGCATTTGAACGTAATGAGATGCTGACAATACTCGGCGGTAAACAAGAGAGCGACATCTGGTGGCGTCGCATGAATCACGAGTTATATATTATGAGCTTTTTTTTTTTTTTTTTTTTTTATTGTCTTTATTAACGAGGTTTTCGGCCCTAGACCGGTTCACCTCATTATATTATGAGCTGGAGCTGGGTATTGTTAAGCTTATATAACAGACTACGGTGGGCTGGACATGTTATTCGTATACCGGAAAAGCGTCAAGCGAATATTATATGCAGTCGAGAACCAGGAAGAGTGCGCAGGCTTCGTGGAAGTCTGCGTGTTTAGGAGTAGAGCAACCACCCAAACTACATCCCTGACATCCCACAGCAGCAAACCAGTCCCCCTTTGACCAAGCAGTCCAGTGTATCGACGGCGATGCATTCGACATACGCAGTTCACCATATCCCGACTATTGAACCTCAAAGCATGCGATAGAAACACGATCTCTGCTAAATATCCCTACCTCGCACTGTTATCTCCCCGAGCACACGGTCATCATCATTATCTCAATCATCACTGCGATTGATGGACACGCGAGTGATAAGGAAGGCTGGACATTTGGCGTGAAGATCGGTGAGAGTTCGACCATATCTACGCTCATCGACCCGAAGGAAGAACATCGCAGAGAAGTGCTGGACGGATCAATTCGGATCGATAGTCAGTCCAATTTCACCACATATCAATTTGTGTTTTATTTTTCGTGTTCTTTTCATTGTTAGTCATAAGAGTAAAATTTAATATACCTAGTGTTAAAGAATAAAGCGATTTTTGTATGTACTTAAACCTAAATAAAGTGTAGTGTTTGAACCAGATCGTCGCGAGTTATTCGGTTCAGTGTGAAAATCGAACATTGGATATGGGAGAAAATTCTGAACCCTAAATGAAAGTGCATGCAAGTTCACCACAATACGGCTGGAACCTGATCGATGTTTGGGGCTAGAATCGACAACAGAGCTATTCGAACTAAGCAAATTGGGCCGAAAATGTCGTTTGGCCGAATAGATTATTTGGCTGGAAAAGACGTTTGGCCGAATAGGTTATTTAGCTAAAAACGCCGTTTGGCAAAAAGGACCACTTGGAATAATTAGGAAGGAGAAATGAGGAGCAAGTGTGAAGCCTCTCGCTTCTAATTTTGCATTTCTCACTTTTCATAGAGAAGAAACGCCTCATAGCAGATGAGACACAGAAAAAATGAAACGGTGGGCCAAAAGATCTGTAACTTACATCAAACTGATGTCCGATAAAAGCGCTATTAACCTTTCCGTCCCTGACGTCTATTTTTAAGGGCTGTCAAAAATTAAAACTGTTGTAAAAACCATATTTTTTTACCGATTCCTTCGCAACAAGTTGCATTCAATCCGAATGGATCCCAATTTGTTATTCATATTGGATTTGGGTCAATCCTCAGTACGGTTCTGGAATTATTCCAGAACCCATTTGGGTATTAAGTCAAAATAGGTCGTGTGACGCCTCAAACTTCATGATTTCATAAAGCAATGACTACCTGGGCTCAATCCGGTACAAAAGTGGTACAACCCGGAGGACCTCTGGAATGGCCATGTCCTAAATTGAATCGGAACAGATCATGTTACACCTAAAACATCAGGTTTATACAAAACAATAAAGGAATATATATAATATTCTAAGGGTTCCTGGGCCACTTGAGTTCAAACCGATCATATCGTCCAGAATCCAGGTAGGAGATTCGGACAGCAGTTTTAATTTTTAAAAGTCTTCAACGCAGACCTCAGTGAATCAAACTGAATCAAAATATGTCGACACCTAAATTTTAAACCACCTAAAATTTATTTTTAGGGTCCCTGTGCCTTTTGGATCCAATCCAGCAACATCGGCCACAATCCGGAGGGCCTACGGAATGTCCATTTCCAAGATCAATTAGACATGATTTTACAAAACAATGCATTGTGACAACATTGCAACGTTGGAAATAATATTTTTATATCTCCTGGGCAACTTGGGCTCAATCCAGTCATATTGGCTTTGATCTGAAGGACCTAAGGAATGGTTCTAAATTGAGTCAAACAGGTCGTGTTACAGCTCTTCATTTTTTCTACAAAGCAATGATGGAAATGATATTTTTGGGGTTCCTTGGCGACATGGGTTCAATCCGACTAGACTAGGCTTCATTTTTTCATCCAAGTGAAAGTTTTCCTTCAGTAGGCTTCACGGATCGCAGTCAATGAGAACAAATAGCCTAAGAATCACAAAAAAAAAACACGTCCTTTTTTGATTGAATTTGAAAAAAAAAATGTTCATTTCGCAGGTCTTCGGATTGTGGCCGATGTGATCCGATACAACCCAAGTTCTGGAGGTCTCCCGATTGTAAAAAATCCCAAGTGCTTTGTAAAATAATGAAGTTTGAGGTGTCACACGACCTATATTGACTCAATTTAGGAAATTACCATTCTGAACGTTCACCGGATTGTGTCCGGATCGAACCCGAGTGGTCCAGGAACCCTGACAATATCATTTCGATCATTGTTTTCTAAAATCATGAAGTTTGAGGTGTCGCACGAACTATTTTGGCTCAGTTTAGAGAATGACCATTCCAGACGTCCCCTGGATTGTGTCCAGATTGAGCCCGTGTGGCCTAGGAACCCTGAAAATGTCATTCTCATCATTTTTTATGAAATCATGAAGTTTGAGGCGTCACACGACCTGTTTTGACTTAAATTTGTAAATGGCCCAAGTCCTGGTGTCAGGTGGGACACAAAACAGACCTGACACGACGGCTTTCCGACGAGACAGAAGATTTGCGCAGGCCCAATAAGCCCAGCAAAACCAATAATTACGAACAATATAAGAGATAATTCGACTCGATATAATCGGCAAAGACCTAAAGGATCACGATTGGAAGTTTGGAACATGGAACTGCAAGACGCTAGGTTTCGCAAGTTGCGACAGGATTATCTACGATGAATTACATCGTATCGCTCCACGAGATTTGCTGGACAGGACATAAAGTGTGGAAAAGCGGGCATCGAGCGGCTACCTTCTACCAAAGCTGTGGTACCACCAACGAGCTGGGAATCGGCTTCATAGTGCTGGGTAAGACGCACCAACGCGTGATTGGGTGGCAGCCAATCAACGCAAGGATGTGCAAGCTAAGGATGAAAGGCTGTTTCTTTAACTACAGCATCATCAACGTACACTGCCTACACGAAGAAAGACCTGACGACGAGAAAGAAGCGTTCTACGCATAGCTGGAGCAGACATACGATGGATTCCCACTGCGGCACGTCAAAATCATCATCGGAGACATGAACGCACAGGTAGGAAGGGAGGAAATGTATAGACCGGTCATCGGACCGGATGGTCTGCACACCGTATCGAATGACAACGGCCAACGATGCATAAACTTCGCAGCCTCCCGCGGAATAGCAGTCTGAAGCACCTTCTTTCCCCGCAGAAATATCCAAAAGGCTACATCGGGATCATCTAACCAAGAAACGGAAAACCAAATCAACCACGTTCTAATCGACGGTAAATTCTTCTCCGACATCACGAACGTCCGCACTTGCCGCAGTGCGAATATTGAATCCGACCACTTCCTCGTTGCAGTGTACCTGCGCTCAAAACTCTCGACGGTGTACAACACGCGTCGAAGTCGGACGCCGCGGCTTAACATTGGGCGGCTACAAGACGGTAAACTAGCCCTAGGATACGCACAGCAGCTGGAAGTGGCACTCCCAACGGAAGAGCTGCTCTTGAAGTTGACTGGCGAGATATTCGATCCGCCATTATTGGTAACGCCGCTGCACTTGGCACGGTACCCCCAAATCAGAGAAACGACTGGTATGACGGCGAATGGGAGCAGTTAGTGGAAGAGAAGAATGCAGCATGGGCGAGATTGCTGCAACACCGCACGAGGGCGAACGAGGCACGATATAAACGGGCGCGGAACAGACAAAACTCGATTTTCCGGAGGAAAAATCGTCAGCAAGAAGATCGAGTCCGTGAAAAGACGGAGCAACTGTATCGCGCTAATAACACACGAAAGTTCTATGAGAAGTTGAACCGTTCACGTAAGGGCCACGTGCCACAGCCTGATATGTGTAAGGACATGAACGGGAACCTTCTTACGAACGAGCGTGAGGTGATCCAAAGGTGGCGGCAGCACTACGAAGAGCACCTGAATGGCGATGTAGCAAACGAAGATAGCGGTATGGTGATGGACCTGGGAGAACGCGTGCAGGACATAATTTTAAAGGCTCCGAATCTCCATGAAATCCAGGAGGAGATTGACCGGCTGAAGAACAGCAAAACCCCTGGGGTTGACCAACTACCAGGAGAGCTATTTGAACACGGTGGTGAGGCACTGGCCAGAGCGCTGAACTGGGTCATTACCAAGATTTGGGAGGAGGAAGTTTTGCCGCAGGAGTGGATGGAAGGTATCGTGTGTCCCATCTACATAAAGGGCGATAAGCTGGATTGTAGCAACTACCGCGCAATCACATTGCTGAAGGTACAAGTTACTCTCCCAAATTTGATGCCGTCGACTAGCACCAATTGCAAGGGAGTTCGTGGGGCAGTACCAGGCGGGTTTTATGAGCGAACGCTCCACCACGGACCGCCCACACGTCATCTATTCATCGACTTCGAAGCCGCATATGATACAATCGATCGGGACCAGCTATGGCAGCTAATGCGTGAACACGGTTTTCCGGATAAACTGACACGGTTGATCAAAGCGACGATGGATCGGGTGATGTGCGTAGTTCGAGTTTCAGGTGCATTCTCGAGTTCCTTCGAAACGCGCAGAGGGTTACGGCAAGGTTATGGTCTTTCGTGTCTACTATTCAACATCGCTTTGGAAGGGGTAATACGAAAAGCAGGGATTAACACGAGTGGTACAATTTTCAATAAGTCTATTTGGCTTCGCCGACGACATAGATATTATGGCACGTAACTTTGAGAAGATGAAGGAAGCCTACATCAGACTGAAGAGGGAAGCTAAGCGGATCGAACTAGTCATCAACACGTCGAAGACGAAGTACATGATAGGAAGAGGTTCAAGAGAAGACAATGGGAACCACCCACCGTGAGTTTGCATCGGTGGGGACGAAATCGAGGTGGTGAAGAATTTGTGTACTTGGGCTCACTGGTGACTGCCGAAAATAATACCAGCAGCGAAATCCGGAGACGCATAGTGGCTGGAAATCGTACGTACTTTGGGCTCCGCAAGACGCTCCAATCGAATAGAGTTCGCCGCCGTACCAAACTGACAATCTACTAAACGTTCATTAGACCGGTAGTCCTCTATGGTCACGAGACCTGGACGATGCTCGTGGAGGACCAACGCACACTTGGAGTTTTCGAAAGGAAAGTGCTGCGTACCATCTATGGTGGGGTGTAAATGGCGGACGGTACGTGGAGGAGGCGAATGAACCACGAGTTGCATCAGCTGTTGGGAGAACCATCCATCGCTCACACTGCGAAAATCGGAAGACTGCAGTGGGCCGGGCTCGTAGCCAGAATGTCGAACAGTAACCCGGTTAAAATGGTTCTCGACATCGACGAGGTGCGCAGCGGACAAGGTGGATCGATCAGTTTTAATTTTTGGATGCCCTTAAAAACAGACGTCACGGACGGAAAGTGTAACGTTAAAAATTATAAAATCATGAGGTCTGTCAGCTCATGAATTCATGATTCCGATTCATAGCCTTATATATGTAGACCAACATTTGAACAGGGGGTAACAGCCAAAATTTATTCCTTTTGATTCTTCGTCCGCATATATAGCCATATATGTAGACGAAGAATCAGAAGGAATTAATTTTGGTTGTTACGCCCGTTTCAAATGTAGTTCTAGATATATTCATGCTACTGTGAAATTCTCATCAGTCGACAAAATGCATAACTTCGAACACTTCGATCCTAAAAAGCAAGCACGGCTGGGAGGTAGTTCGACGGACTGTCACTCAGTGGACTCCTGTTCGAACCCCGTATTAGACTTTTTTTTATCTCAGAAATTGAATCGTAATGCATTAAATGCGTTAGGCGAAAATAATCTAAACAATTCTGTCAAAACCTGTCTGCGAAATTGTTAGATTCTTATACATAAAATGTAAGATTACAAACAAATATTGTAAGAACAAAACTGTAAGCGCTCTTACAATATGTGTATAAAAAACTAGCATTTTCGCATATGCCCAGGTCTTATACGGGTTTTTGTAGGAAAACAGTCTGGAGATCGGATAACAAAATCGTTAAAAAATGTATCCCTAGTATCTTTCACTCAATTTCAGTGTTGTTCCATTTTCAACGAAAATGAGTATGTCACGCAATTTTTAGTAGGTCAGACTTAGAGTGTGGTAGCGCTGGAAATGAGTCCTTGATGAGGCAGATACCTTTCATCTGAAAGGGACCCGACAGCATTGCTGGTAACCCTGAAATTCATTGAAGTTTGTAAATTCCGTGAACCTAACCGGTCACCGAAAAGGTCAACAATTCTCTTTCGGTTGTTTCCGTAGTCTCGTGGGTAAGCCTGGCCAACGCTTGTCAGTCCTACCTACTGGCAAAAGGCAGAGGAGAAATGTAAAGGGTTGAACACCGGCTCCCGCTGAAGAGTTTGGGGAAATCGAACAAATGTTACATAATTGTGTTCATTCAATCTCCGGTGTATAGCCCACCACGCAAGCCTCTATTCACCACCTCCTCTTAGAACTAGCCGGAGAAAGGGGGGTGAAAATTGCCGGTCAAAACATTTACTCACGCACTTAACCCACTCCTGGTCGCACCTTGCCTTACCATCTACCGTCTGTTTAGATCCATCCTTTCTGCCCCGTAATAGGATGCAGCCGATCGAAACGACAAAGTTCCTGGTCAGAACACAGCACCGGTCACCCTTTCGTCCAGAAGTGTGCTGTTTTGTTCTCGGACTCTCTCCGTTCTATTTACGACCCAGGCACGACGACTCACTCGACTGCCCAGCAAGTCAGACGATTGACCCCGGAAAAGACTGACAATGACGTTGGTCGGAACGGTTCACTGAAATGGTTCCTTGCTCCGCTCGGGAGGGTGGGTTTGCGCGATTCGGACGATAGTGTAGAATTTAAATGACAATATTGTATCCTGTCCATTTGCACCAACCCCTTTCTGGTACGGCGTGGAATTGGACTCGTTCCGTCGGTCGTCGTATCGTACCGTGGATGTTATTTTATGAATGGCTATCGATCGAAAGTTTAGATAAATTTTCAATTTGCATAAGACACAGTCATTGTTTTTAATATGCCCCGGATACGCAACGCAGCTGGCGCCCCACAATGATTGAATGTTTATTAATTTTCCGATGGTTTGTGAATAATTTGAAACCTCTTGATGAACTAAAACGACTCAAAACCTATGTTCCAAAATATTGGAGGAGGAGGAGCTCTCCTATTGATGGCCCCTTCTTTTTGGCCGACATTCGCACACCTCAGCTAATTTAATTTCTGCAATGATCTCTAATCGAACGTCTAAAACACTATCGTTGTTAATTAGATTACTGTTTTATTCCTTTGTCAGGAAAAGACTTCATTAATTCTTCCTATAAGTAATGAAGCTAATCTCCTAACAGATAAAGAAGAAAAATTAGAAACACCCTTTAACATGGGCTAGAATATATGATTAATGGTGTTCACGAGCAGTAAAAAAGCACTACAATATCACTAAGAGGTTTTGCTAAAATCTCTGTTAAAATAACGTTTTTTGCTAAAAGATGAGACAGCTAAGAATCATTAGTTTTTCCCATATTCGGATATGAAATTTTATATAGTACCAAACTATGCTGAATAATTAGTGGCTTGCGGATACGTTAAGTCAGTGGTCCCCAGCATGCTTACTATCAAGGGCCGCATAGCAATTTCGAACTGTTGAAGCGGGCCACAGTACATTTGCATGTTTTTTTTTTCCATTTCATGTAGATTTTTACTGCTTAATAACATTTCAGTAAAATTGGTTGTGATGAATTTTATTTATATAACATACTTGTAAAAACATTTTTTTTCTACGGGTTTTATCACCAGAGTTAATATTTAAGACGATAAAAATCTTTTCGCAACTGTTTTTAGCATAGTTTGCAGAAGATATATTAATCTTCTTTCCCAAATGATCATATGCCGTACGATTCTAAGATTTTGAATTTTTGTTGAAGGATTATTGTTCACTACACATAACAGTAACGATTCCTTAACCTCATTCCATCCGTTCAAGGACTTTAAATATGCAAAATGTATGCGCGTAAATGCATGAAATAAATAAACTGACAGTTTTATTTCCTATTTAAGCAGTCGAAATATTGAAATCTCCCAATTCTGTGTCATTGAACGAATAGATAAAAATTGAGATTTCGAGCCACCATTGATCATAGATTGTCGTATCAAGTAACGACAAACATGTTTCTAAGCGAAGTAAACTTACCAGCAGTTTTGAATAGAAATCGAATAAATCTGATTTCCGCACTATGTGCCTTGTTTCCAGATTTGCGATCAATTGATTTTTTCAGAAACCTTTTACTTGTCAACTAATCGGAGCTTGGGAAATTCTTGACTTTGTTAAATATTTTAGGTACCATCGAGGGTTCCGATCGAGGGTTCCGATCGAGGGTTCTTTTGATAGATCGAAGGCTATTTTGGACATTTTGAAACAAAAATTATAAAGTAAATTACTCTCAAATTGCCATTATCACAGTGTTGATTGGTTGGATGGTTGTTTGGATTGTTGGATGGCAACTTTCTGTTTCAAATTTGGTATTTTTTCCGTTTAGTTTTTTTTAGAAAATCAAAAATCCAAAGTAGCTCCCGCAGTCAAAAAAAGCCATGCACGACGGTAGCGTAAAGTACGTTAATCTTCAGCTTGCTTTTTTAAGTTAAAAATAAAGGAAATTTAAATTTTGCCAAACCCTCACTTGTATTGAAAGTTTCCTTATTTCAGAGCAGTATATGACAACATTAGTTTGACCGTTTTTGACCATTGGCCATTGACCATTGACCATCTGCGAAAAAATGGACGAATTTGCTATTTTCATAGCCCGGGGCAATACCATCGAAGTTGTTTGCTGTTGGCCTACGTAACATCTATGAACTGATGAATTTAATTAATCATGATGGTGCTTATACATCGTAATGTTGTGAACTTGACAGATTCCCTGAGTATAACAAAAAACTGAGTATGATGAAAAGCGTTTCATATGCATATAAACGGGCCACATGTAGTGTATATTCTGAAATCCTTCGCGGGCCGCAGGAAATGGCTTCGAGGGCCGCATGCGGCCCGCGGGCCGCACTTTGGGGATCACTGCGTTAAGTGAAAAAAGATACTCCGTTCGTTGGTTATTTTGGCCCAACCAGTCGTGGCCTTTCAAGATTTAGTAAATAACCTTCGCAATCCGGTTCGATTCCATATTTCATCATCAGTTCCGCAATCTCGCTTCAAATCCAGCACAATCTCTAATTAAATCAATCATTGTCAACACCACTTGCTGCCAGTAACTGTTTGTACTCCTGCAGCAAGTATCCCTTTCGCAACCGTTTTTATTGTCATTTAATCAGATAAAAAAAAGTGTGTTGGTATGCTTTGCGCCTCAACAGTCAGCCTCTTGGTGCCGAATCACGTGTATTAATCAAACGAAACCCGTCAGACCCGTGCGTGCCACATCACGTCACGAGTATCCCTTCGGCGAGAGTTACTGCGACGCAGATTAATCTCCCAACCGGAATGACGGAGTGCCTCCGCGGATGAATGGATGGATTAAGGGTCAAAATTAAACACATCATCTCACACGTATCGATAAGTGACAGAAAATGCACCGCGTGCAACTGCTGGCAAAGCGACTCGACGGCGAGATTCAAACGGAGGAGATGCGGATGATATCCTGTCACTTTGGTTGGTAATCAATTTTTCCGAATGGTTCTGCCGTAAAAGGATGGAAACGTACGAAAAAAAATCCGATAATGACGTTCAATCAAGAATTAATAAAGTCACCGCGTCGAGTTGGTGCGGCCTCGCTGTGGGAACAGCCGAGTCCCTATTAAATGCACATTTGCTTCGCTCGGGGTCGGCCGTATGGGTTAGCCTTCGCGGTTGCAGGATGCATGCAAGGACAGTGAGTGAGGTGTCCCGATTTGGGGCGTTAAAAAGCGAGAAGATACGGTTGTTGGATGTCAAGTGACTTTGATGGATCACTTGGTGGCATTTTTGATTCGAAGGGTGTTGTGTTTGCGTACGGGAATAGAAAACAGCGGGCCTGCAATGGCATCGCCAGCACCGGAGCCCGGTGGTGTTGCATTCTATTAAGAAGATGGATCACTTCAGGATGTGTTTTATTTTCTCTGATTTTCCGACGAAATAGTTGATTATAATCGGGTGGCAGAGTTTTAATGAACATTTATCCTGCGGAGAAGGAATCGTGCTGCGTGCCTGCAAGTCAGGCAAATACTGTAGGGCTGTCGCCGGGAGTTCTCACAATCACAAATGTACGGATTGTGGCTGAAAATAATCCCATTTCACTTTGTGACTACTTTTCTTACTTGAAAACAAACGTATAATAGCGTCAATATGTAGCAATGTGTACATACATCCTAGCAGGAATTTATACATATATTCGTAACAAAAGTAGGAAAGAATAATTACATATGTACTTCACGCTTAACCCAAGTTGTACTACATATTTTCTTGAATACATGTCACCGTGATGGATGAAGCGTAAAATCAAAATTTGTCTGTGAGTATCATGCCACGGTTCAAATTGTTAACCAAGGCAGTTGCTTTGCGTGTTTCAAAATATGATTCTGATTTCAAATATTTCAATAACAAGTGCGGAGTCCAATGAGCCTTGTGAGAAAAAGTGTGGATCGTGGAGATGGTGGGTTATACTCTCGGTCCGGCCTAGGATGTTTTTTGGTGGAAAACATTCTCGTCTTCCTGGAAATAGTGTATCCATTGTAATTGTTACACAGGATACATACTCATGTATTAGCGGGCATGGAAAAGCTTCCCATAATTAAAAGCTGTGGAAATGCTTATAACGCACTAAGGTCCTGTCTCATTTCTCGACTGTAACTCAAATTAAGCTCAAACGATCCCCAGCCCCATTCATTGTGTTCTCTGTTGCAACCTTTGTCCCGGTTCCGGAGTCAAATTGTTCAATGAGCCACGTGTAAGGTTACACCAAACTAGTGACTTAAGCGCCACCTTTGTAAAAAGAATCACTAGCTCCGTTAAGTCCGACCAGAGACTCCTACTTCAGAGCAGGTAGTTTTTCCCAAAACGCTCGAGTTTCACAGCAAATTTTACCCCAACCAAAACCAAGCGAAACCAATCAAAATCTTACACTAAAATAACTAATTTCAATTCGCTAGAAAAATCAGAAGATCAATAAATCAATACTACAATTTCCAACAACTTTGAAAGGCTATAGGAAAAGAAAGGGTTAAAGAAAACAACTAATTTGCGAAATAATTAAATTTAATGAATTAACCGAAATAATTACTAAATTAATGATTTCGTGTGTGTTACTTCTACGTGAAGTTAAACGATTTACAATGATATGGAAATGCTAATATCATCTTCCAAACTTGGACGTACATGTTCATGATAGCATTAGAGGCGAAAGTATAGAATTGATAGTTCCGTTAGGATACGGCAGGCATGAAGAATGATTTTATAGAAGTCGATTTGAAAGAAAGCGAGCGGAGGCAATATTTGTGATGGCACATATCGCACGACCTTCCTTCTATAGCTCCCGTATGAAGGGAGGGAAGAATATCAGTGTGGAAGCCAGTGGAGATATATCAGCTTCACACTGATATTCTTATTCAGGCTTTCTTTGAAAAAACATCTAATTAATTTTAATTTAAAATCGCGAACTAATTTTAAAAATATCCCAAAACACTTCTAATACTAAGAGAGAAAAAACTAAAAAGAACTTAAAGAGTGTAAAACCAAACTTGCATTTACAAATGTATTTACATTATGTACAAATTTTCTTCGAGCTCCTTTTTCATTAGTGCACATAAAAAACGGGCTTACTTGCTGCCCAGCTGGCTTTGGAGATCCAACGAAGGATGGCTATGGATGGCGTCGACGCACGTGGGTTTTTCGGATCGGTTCGAAATCGTCGTTTCCTAGAGCGGCCGCACAGCCGGGTTCTACGGGTATTAGGTGACCCGGACCCAAGATGGTGATCAGGCTGCTTGCCACCTAGCGACGACCGAGTGTGATGACGGCATGGATTCTGGCGGTCCAGAACAAGCACCCACGGGATCGTTCGCCTGTTCAACGTTAACTTTAAGCCAGTGCACAAAACATATCACCTTTCTAATCCTACCGGTTTTGCTTCACACTCTATTTAACTTAAAGAACCACTTCCGATAATATATTAGAACTGCTAGGGAAATTTTTTAAAATTATTATTACTTCGGAAATTTAGCAACGGATTCACAACTCACTTTTCCGTTTTAAAACTTTTCACTCACGGTTAAACTATGCAAAATCAGTTATCTTTGAAATCCACCTTTACTAGACCACAGTCTTTACAAGAGTGAGTTTCGCCTCTTGATTTAGTCTGTACCCCATCAGCAATATACTATTTCTGCTTTGTTATATTTTCCTAAATTTCGATTTCCTAAATTGGCGATTGGCGGTTTTTCTTTTATTACATTTGATGAATTTTGATTGGTCAGGAAAATGGTTTGCGGTTGAAAGTTTTTCAAATTGAACGAGTATGAAATTTCGCCTAAAGGACGACAACACTAGATACAACGGTGTCAGGCCATTTGGCCGAATGCCGTTTGGCCGATTGCCGTTTGGCCGAACGCCATTTGGCCGAACGCCATTTGGCCGAACGCCATTTGGCCGAATGCCGTTTGGCCGAACGGGTCATTTGGCCGAATGCCGTTTGGCCGAATAGTTAAACAAATTTGACCTTAGTTTACGAGTGGTCATTCTCCCCACTTCCTCCTTATTTCTTCTTCTTTCTACCTTCTTCCTTCCTCCTTATTCCTTCTACTTTCTTTCTTCTTTCTTTTTTTTCCCATCCTCTACCTTCCTTCTTCTTTCTCCCTTCTTCCTCCTTCCCTATTCCTTCTTCTTTCTTTGTCCTTTTTCCTTCTTTCTTCTTCCTTCTTCCCTCTTCCTTCCCCCTTCATTTTTCTTCTTTCTTCCATCTTCCTTCTTCCTTTTTCATTCTCCCTTTTTCTTTTTTCTATCTTTCTTCTTCCTTATCCCTCCTTCTTCTTTCTTTCTATCTTCCTTATCCCTCCTTTCCTTCTCCATTTTCCCTTCTTCTTTCTTTCTTATTCCTTCTTCATTCGTTTTTGTTCCTTCTTCTATCTTTCTTTTTCCTTTTTCCTTCTCCCTTCTTTCTTCTTCATTCTTCCTTCTTTCTCTTTCTTCTTTCTTCTTCTTCCTTCTTCTTTCTTCTTTCTCCTTTCTTCTTTCTTCTTTCTTCCTTCTTCATTTTTCCTTCTTCCTTCTCACTTTTTCTTTCTTCTTGCTTCCTTCTTCCTTCTTCCTTCTTCGTTCTTCCTTCTTCCTTCTTACTTCTCCCTACTTCCTTCTTCTTTCTTCCTTATTCCTTCTTCCTTATTCATTTTTCCTTATTCCTTCTTCCTTCTTTCTTCTTCCCTTTTCTTTCTTTCTTCCTTCTTCTTCCTTCTTTCTTCCTTATTCCTTCTTCCTTATTCCTTCTCCTTCTTCCTTTTCCTTCTTTCTACTTCCTTTTTACTTCTTCTTTCCTTCTTCCTTCCTTCCTATTTCCTCCTTCTTCCTTCTTCCTTTTCCTTTTTCCTTCTTCCCTCTTCCTTCTTCCTTTCTCCTTCTACCTTCTTTCTTCTTCCATCTTTCACCTTCATTCTTCTTTCTTCCGTTTTCCTCTTTCTTTCATCTTCTTTCCTTCTTCCATCTTCCTTCTTCCTTTTTCCTTCTCCCTTCTCCCTTCTTCCTTTCTCCTTCTTCCTCCTTCTTCTTCCTTCTTCTTCCTTCCTTTTTCCTTCTTCCTTCTTCCTGATTCCAACTTCCTTCTTCCTTCTTCTTTCTTCCTTCTTCCTTCTTCTTCTTTCCTTCTTCCTTCTTTCTTTTTTTTTCTTCCTTTGTCCTCCTTCCCTCTTCCTTCTTCTTTCTTCTTTCTTCCTTTTTGCTGCTCACTTCTCACTTCGTAAGGAAACGTATTTCAACTATTCGGCCAAATGACCCTTTCGGCCAAACGGCATTCGGCCAAATGACCCTAAACCAGATACAACAATTTCTACAATAAATTTTTCAAATAATCGAGCAGTAGAAAAAGCATACATAAAACATGCGCCCAAATTAACGCAATACAATGTTTTTGTTTCGATGTTACATACAACATAAACAAGGATGGTATACATCGAGTACATTTATTCAAGAAAAACGATTAAAAAAATATATAAACACAAATACATTATCCAAATATAGCATGTAACAAACACATTTGTTACACTGTACAATTTCGCAAGTTCACCCAAGCAGCACAAATTGTTTCACTTCTGAAAATTTCACTGTGTTGAAACTATTCGGAAAGAAACAATCTTTGCGTATGTGCCATCAAATATAACTATCTTGCAAGCTAAAAAGCGCAAGAGGTGGAGCCTACGGAAACATCCTTCGATTACAGTAAAATTGCAATAAAGTTGCAAAATACTACAGCGGAAAAAAATAAAATCTATCTATCTATCTATCTATCTATCTATCTATCTTCTATCTATCTATCTATCTTCTATCTTCTATCTTCTATCTTCTTCTTCTATCTATCTTCTATCTTCTATCTTCTATCTTCTATATCTTCTATATATATATATAAAACTCAATGTTTGTATGTTTGTATGTATGTTTGTATGTATGTTCCAGCATAACTTCTGAACGCATTGGCCGATTTCAACCAAATTTGGAACACACATTCTTTATCTTAAGGAGACGACGATAGGGGGGTTAGGGATGCTCTTTAGAAAAGTGGGAGGGTGTGGGGGGAGGGGTATTGCTAAGGTATCGATCAACTCAGTGTACCTTCTGAACCCCTTGGCCGATTCCAACCAAATTTGGAACACACAATCTTTATCTTAAGGAGACGACGATGGGGGTTAGAGATGCTGTTTGGAAAAGGGGGAGGGTATGGGGGGAGGGGTATTGCTAAGTCATCGATCAACTCAGTGTACCTTCTGAACCCTTAGGCCGATTTCAACCAAATTTGGAACACACATTTTTTATCTTAGGGAGACGATGATGGGGGGTCAGGAATGCTCTTTGGAAAAGAGGGAGGGTATGGGGGGAGGGGTATTGCTAAGGTATCAATCAACTCAGTGTATCTTCTGAACCCCTTGGCCGATTTCAACCAAATTTGGAACACACATTGTTTATCTTAAGGAAACGACGATGGGGGTTAGGGATGCTAAGTTTAGATTGGGGAGTTAAGATTGCTGTTTAGAAAAAGGGGAGGATGTGCGGGGAGGGGTATTGCTTAGCTATTGATCAACTCAGTGTATCTTCTGAACCCATTGGCCGTTCTCAACCAAATTTGGAACACACATTCTTCATATTAAGGAGACGACGATAGTGTGGTTAGGGATGCTCTTTTAAAGAGGGAGGGTATGGGAAGAAGTATTGTTCAGCAATCGATCAACTCAATGTAAGTCTTGAATCTAATGACCGATATGAACCAAATTTGTATCAAATATTGTATGTCCTAAGGAAACAATTTTACTGGATGTGGGTAGGTCATTTTAAAAGAGGGAGGGTGTGAGAGAGGGGTATTGTTTAGTTATCGGTCAATTCAGCATAACTTTTGAACCCATTTACCGATTTCCACCACATTTGCAACCCATATTCTCAGTTTAAGGAAGACTATGTCAGACTGGGTGGGAGTGTCATAACTGAATGAGAGAGAGGGTATATAGAGAGGCTGGGAGACACTTTTGGAATGCGGGAGGTTATTGGGGTTGGGTATTGTTTAGAAAACGACTAAATTTAAAATCCCTCTCCGGTGTTGAACTTAGTCTGTAGATTAAAAAAACACCTTAACAAAGATTAAAAAAATAAAATAAAATAAAATCCCTCTTATTTAGTTCATTCGAGGTTTTTTGACATTGTACAATGCTCCGAAAACAAATTTCATGAATTCCTCAAAAATAGCAAATCTTCGACAATAACATTTTCCCGATATTAACATTTCCCCGAAAATGACTTCAACGAAAATGATATTTCCCAAAAATGATTCTTACCGATACACATATCCCAGAATATGACATTTCCCTGAAAATGACATATCCCTGAATGAAACAGGCCATTAACATAACACTATTTGGCCTAAGGTCATTCGACATGAAGGGCATTTGGGTATTTATGAACAGCATCAGAAAAACCTTACATAGAAAGCATGCTGGGTATGGAACAATGGTAATTGTTACCCTTCATCGGAATCATGGTTTGCCCAGTGAAAAGCAATGATTAATTTGTTTCCTTCTGGATGGTGGATGTGATTGCTTCTTTAAAAGTAGGCATTTGCCCGGAATAAGACAATGGTGAGTGTGATCCCTTCTTTAAAAATGGGGGTTTGCCCGGAATAAAGCATCGGTGGATGTTTTTCCTTCTTTAGCAATTGACGTTTGCCCGGAATAAGGCTATTCAAACCAACGATCTCTTTTTCAAGATCAGTCAATGCTTCCAAAAGCCTTCTTTAAATCAAATGATGAAGTATCAATAAGTTAACACAATTACTCTGTTGACCAATTGGTTTTATCTTTTTTTGATTGTGAAAAAACTGTAAACCAAACTGGCAATTCCGAGCTAGGCCGGGTACATAAAGCTAGTAAAACTATAAAACTGGATTCGATTTATGGATCTTGTGATTGATAGTCCTTCACTCTACCACAGCACCATTCAACACTTCGAAGGGACTGCATGTTGACTCGCAATAAAAACTATAGGATTATGAAGTTTTGTACTCAGGTTTCCTGTTACTTGATTGCACCATCACAGGAAAAAAATGTGAGTTGTCAAAACGTTGAACGATGCTAAATTAAACATGAAGACACATTCAACTTATCTGCAACTCAATTTAAACAAACAATAAAATTTTGAAAGAAATATGCAACTTAATGATTTTGTTTCGTGTTTGCAACATGAAGTGCAGTATTATTTGTTTGTTTGTTTCCAAATGTCAAACACGTACTGCATTGCAATTTTAATGAAACATTGATCACAATTCGAACGTTTTTGACATCTTGATGCAACTTTTTCGTGCTTTGATGTTTTTCCAACGCCTTTAATGAAACTGAATAGGAACAAGGAGTTTTTAGGAAGATGTTGCGTGTGCTACTTGGGCAGTCAATCACGGAGTAGCAACTACGAATTGAACGGTTATAATGCTCATGCTCATGCTAACACAAATTAAACTTAAACGTGATAATTCTAAAATTCAAGAATAACCCGGCTCGCAGAGCGAGATTACTTTTGAAGGAGATTGAATACTTCTTGATATATGTCCTCCTTAGCCGTGCGGTAAGACGCGCAGCTACAAAGCAAGACCATGCTGAGGGTGGCTAGGTTCGATTCCCGGTGCCGGTCTAGGCAATTTTCAGGTTGGAAATTGTCTCGACTTCCCTGGGCATAAAAGTATCATCGTGCTAGCCTCATGATATACGAATGCAAAAATGGTAACCTGGCTTAGAAACCTCGCAGTTAATAACTGTGGAAGTGCTTAATGAACACTAAGCTGCGAGGCGGCTCTGTCCCAGTGTAGGGATGTAATGGCAATAAGAAGAAGAAGAAGAAGAAGAAGATGATATATGTCTTATCGGAATTGTAGCACTATCCATTCTTATTACTGGATGATTTTTTTAATTTCCGAACTCTCGTTTTTAGGTTACATTCAAGAAATCAGACAGAGCCTAAGTTGAAAAACAGGTCAAGTTCCAGTTCCACCAAACATAGATTTTATATGGGCAAAAGCGACTAAATACATATATTGGAAAATGCATACTTTCTACTTTTTTACCTCTAGGTGGCACTGACTACAATCCCGCTCATTAGTAACATTTACAATCTTTACATTATTGCAAAGAGGCTTCAGAAAACCGCCAGTGATTTTCGAAACGCGTAGAGGGTTACGGCAAGGTGATGGTTTTTCATGTCTGCTATTCAACATCGCTTTGGAGGGAGTAATACGAAGGGCTGGGATTGACACGAGTGGTACAATTTTCACGAAGTCCGTCCAGTTATTTGGTTTCGCCGATGACATTGATTTCATGGCAAGTAACTTTGAGAGGATGGAGGAAGCCTACATCAGACTGAAAAGCGAAGCTGAACGGATTGGACTAGTCATCAACACGTCGAAGACGAAGTACATGATAGGAAGAGGTTCAAGAGAGGTCAATGTGAGCCACCCACCACGAGTTTGCATCGGTGGTGACGAAATCGAGGTGGTTGAAAAATTCGTGTACTTGGGCGCAGTGACCACCGATAACGATAACAGCAGAGAAATTTAGATACGCATAGTGGCTGGAAATCGTACGTACTTTGAACTCCGCAAGACGCTCCGATCGAATAGAGTTCGCCGCCTTACCAAACTGACTATCTACAAAACGCTTATAAGACCGGTAGTTCTCTACGGACACAAGACCTGGACGATGCTCGTGATAATTAAGTTTTCTACAACTTTGTGGAATAATACGATCTCCCTAACTCAAAAGATTACAAAAATACTTTTCCAAAAAAATGTCACACAAGGGCCACCCTAATGACAACTTACATCAAAAACAGATCTTTTCTTGTAGATCATTTCTTCTGAAGCCGTTAAAACTGATGGTTTTCGAGTTATCGATTTGTATCGTGAAATTTGACGAATCCGACCATTGTGCAATGATGTGAAACAACTGAACATGTTGGAGTAAAAGTGTGTAGGCGACAATTTTCTGAGTATTCTAAGGATTCATTCACATAAGGAAATATTTCTCTGGAAGCATTAATGTTCTCACAGAAAAGTATTGAAGTATTGAAATTCCCGTTTTTTAGTGACCACATTCTCGCCTTTTCTTCATTGTCTCGAAAACCAAAAAAAAGACGCTTTTTTGTCAAACTCATTACCGTTCTAACTCAATTCTCGAACAAGAAAAACAGTAAAACTGCTGAGAAGAGCAAAATTCCAAACTTGGTAGTAAGCAGCTGCATTTAGAAATATAGAAGGATGCAGAACAGCCTACCGGCTGATTGGATGTCCTTTTATACCTCATATAACCAGACATGGCCAGAGTGCACCCATGTCAGAGGAATTACCCCTCTGGACTCGGTGTACAACATTCTATCGCATAATCTGTTGAACAGGCTGAGGCCGCTTTAGAAGTCCTTTATCGGGAAATGCCAGGCTGGTTTTCGTGAGGGCCGATCAACTGCAGATGATCTTTGTAACTTTGTAAGAAGGTATTTTGGTGTCTTCCAGATTGAGTAGTTTTACTTCATTTTCTGGAGGATTTATTTCTCTGAAAATTCAAAGGTGCAGCTCAATCCGGGTGTTCACAAAGGTTACAAAGGACTACGTAGCCGTATTCCTGATAAGGTCCAATTTATATGCACGAGCATGGTTGCTACTCCGTTACTGCCAGGTCAGCTGTAAGTACACAGAGAACCAACAGATGAAGTTTGGGACCAACATAATCTTCTATGTGTAAGAACTGGTGACCTAAAAATAAGCAATATCAGCGCCGGCTGTGTTCAAATGCAGGTCAATTAAGAAATGAGTAGGAAAATGTAGACATGACTTTGATAGAAGCCGACAAGCCATCTGCACTTCCACGAGAAATCCCTGGAATGTCGGATATAAACGGTATGTCGTGTATAGCGTGTAGTTTGATCTATTATAACAAAACTAATAATTGAAGTCCGCACAAAGCAGAACATAATTTCGCTGACCGGCCGATCGTTTTGCTTACTGGGGAAAACATGTCTACTTGCGATTTCCGATCGTTTTACGTCCAATATAAAACACGAACAAACTTGCAATCTCACTTCAATTTATATAAGTACTAGCAGTTTTATGTAACAGAAGAATATATTTAGACATCTAGCAAATTTCTTCGAAGAATTACTAGTTAACGCAACGAATAATAAACTATGCTCTTTTGTGCTAAATCCTCGAGTACCTTATCATTGTCGACAGCAAGGTTAATTTTCACGCAAGATTCAGACAATCATTTTTGTGGTTAGTGGCTGTAGAAGTTCATTATTTGTAACCTTGTTTGTAACAAATTATTTTTCATTTTAACCAACATTTTACACCAAAAAGAGTAATGTTGTTCAAAGTGAAAAATACAACCAGACAAATTAATCGAGCAGATGTCGCCGTAGCCTTTAGGCTGAGCAAAATCAGAAAACTCAACGACAGCAAGTAAATTTGGATATCGAATTTTGTCTATGTTTTAATCAGCGTTTCTGTTTAATGCGTCAGAAAAATGTCAAAACGCAAAATTTCACTCATTTGTCAAACAGCCTTGACGATCTACAAAACGCTCATTAGACTGGTAGTCCTCTACCGACACGAGACCTGGTCAATGCAATCACCACCGACTGATTTCATTGAAGCTTTCGCTGAATTTATTGAAGCTGTTGGGACCACTATCAAGGCCATAATTGCTATTAATTTTCTGGCATTATATAAAGAATTCATTTCATTTATGGAGCATATAAACAGATAACACCAATTCAACAATTTTACCCCACAATACACAGCTCGAGAACACATATTTCCATCCTCGGTTGTGCTCCATGCTAGCCTATTCGTTCTGAACGTGGTCAGCCTCCACGCTCGATGCGCTCCTTAGTTGAAAAATGCGCTGCCTAGCGTACACTTCCAACTTTAGCTACCTTTTGAATTCTGGGCTCGCCATACAGCTGGGCGAGCTCGTGGTTCATCCGCCACCACACACCGTCTTCTTGCACACCGCCAAAGATGGTCCTGAACGCGCGTCTCTTGAATACCCCGAGTGCCTTCAAGTCCTCTTGCAGCCCGCTCCAAAAATTCCTCCGGAAGTTCGTCCAGAATTCCTCCGGAAGTTCCTCCAGGAATTCCTCCGGAAGTTGATCTAGGAATTCCACCGGAAGTTCCTCCAGAAATTCATCTGAAAGTTCCTCCACGAGTTCCTCCAAGAATTCCCCCGGAAGTTTCTCCAGGAATTCCTCCGGAAATTGTTCCAGGAATTCCTCCGGAAGTTGTTTCGTAAATTCCTCCGGAAGTGTGTAACAAACTAAATTTTCCTAGCCTAATTGAATTTCTCTTTGCAAAACTCGTTGATCAAATATTCAAATTTATCGTAAAGCTTTTGTGCCCAACAGAAAGTTTTTGTAGAGTCCAGGTCCGGCACGTTACCTACCTTATGGCGAATTAGTTAATTCGAACAGTTAACCCTCGTTAAGTTACGGAAAATTATTGATATTAATTTCTTTTGGTTTTTAACTTGTCAAAACGAGTGGAAAGTTTTTAGATCTTTTTGAGTTCGCCAGAGCTGACCAATAAAAAAAACTGCTTTAAACTACCGAGTAAAGCCCGAGGTGGAAATTGCGTCGTAGCTAATCGCTTTATACAATTTTTTCCGCGCTCTCTATTTTATTCTGGTGGAGATAATTAAATCGATCGGATCGTTTTAAGAAATTTTCTTGAAAAAGCCGCCATGTTTAGAATTGGAATTAACTTCAATTATTTCTAGTTTTTATCTTAATTCGAATTTCCTAAATTTTGAGAGTTCGGATAGTTTGACCAATTGCTGAAATCTTAGTAAAATAATTGTGACTATTCAGGCGTCGTCAAGCCCATCCAACGTGGGCGGCCTGTTTTGGATTGGGTCACGTGGTTTCCACGCGCACGGTAGTCGAAGGTTGTGCCGGCTACGCTTCACTACGCCTAGACGAAGGTTGTTCCGGCTAGGAAAGTAGTGGGCCTGCGGTGGAAAATTGTCCAAAAATCCAAGTTCAGCAACCGTTTGCAAGCTGTGCGTCCGTGATTCGTCGGTCCTTGATCCACTTTTGGTGATCGACGAACGAAAGGCTCGTTCCGCCGAAGCGTGAGGCGTAAGAGCAACACCAATTCGCTCTCTCTCCACCAACATCAGGGACGCCTCTACCCTGTACCAGCTTATGCGCGAGCCTACGACGAGAAGCACCGAATTCCAATTAGAATCCAGATCGAGTCAAATGCAACGTCGTCGTTGGAGCACCTCGCCGACGCTGAGCTAAGGTCAGATCGACAAGTGTATGAAAATCTCTGAGAAAATTTTCAAACCTTATGAATGAGCCAGTTAAAGGCGTGACGTCACCAGATGAGGTTTAGGTGCAACTGAATTTTCACAATAAATGAGTTAATTGCTAATTTTGGGAAAAAGGTCATATGCAAAGAAGTTTCTAAATTTTGTGTTTATTTAGAGTTCGTTTAATTCCATTGGAATATTAAACATTTATTTCGAATTTAGATCGAAATTCACCTAAATTTTGATTGATTTTTAAATTGATTAGTTTTTAGCCTAAACGTTTTCTGCCGCTCAGTTCTGGCTGACTTTCATTTATTAGTTTCTTTTGCTTAATTATTACATTTGCTTTAGTTTCCACTTAGTTTGTCCTAATTGCACGTGCCAACTTGTTCAGTTTGAGTCCTGTCGAGAACTTTGCGACCCGCCCTGATAAGGAAGGTCTTATACCGGGCTTAGACGGAGGAACGGTCCTTCTGATAAGAAGGTGGCGCTTAAGCCGTTACTTGAAGAGCAGAGAAGAACGTTTCAAGTTCCTCAGGAAATTCCTCCGGCAGCTCCACCAGAAATTCCTCCTGAAGTTTGTCCAGGAATTCCTCCGGCAGCTCCTCCAGGAATTCCTTCGGAAGTTCCTCTACGAATTCCTTCGGAAGTTCCTCTACGAATTCCTTCGGAAGTTCCTCCTGGAATTCCTTCGGAAATTCCTCCAGGAATTCTTCAGAAATGTCCGCCAGGAATTCCTTCGGATGTTCCTCTACGAATTCCTTCGGAAGTTCCTCCAGGAATTCATTCGAAAATTCCTCCAGGAATTCCTCAGAAAGGTCCGCCAGGAATTCCTTTAGAAGGTCCTTAAGGAATTCCTTCAGAAGTTCCTCCAGGAATTAGTTTGGTATTTCCTTCAAAAGTTCTTCGCGAGGTTTCTCAAGGAATTCCTCGGAAGCTTCTCCAAGAATTCTGCTTAATATTTAGAAATCCTCTGGAAGTTCCTCCATGATTTCCTTTAAAAGTTCTTACAAGAATTCTTTCAAGAATCCCACAGCTCATACAAAAGATCCATCAAAATTCTTCAGGAAATTTCTTTAAGAATTTCTTCAGCATTTTTTCCATGAATTCATTCGGAAGGATTTCATGCGGCAACGCGCCGACTCATTTTTGACGGTGGCGGCGTCGTGGCGCGGCGGCCAACAGGCATTGCTGAAAGTTTTCTTAGTCACATTACACAAATATAAAAAAATCAATAGATATTGTTTCCCTCTATCGGGCACTTAATCCATTTTCCCATAGCGTTGGTCAACATTGTCTACTCTACTATTAGATACATTCTCGACTGATATTCCATCTCCAACTGCTTCTTTAATCGATTACTCATAACCATTAAAGTTTTCATGACTCTTTCAAACTTCGATCAATTTTCCGCTTTTCGATAAACAAAAGCTGCTGACGCACGGCAAGCCAACTGTAATAAGTAATTAAAAACATCATAAACTTCCGTACAACCACTCACAAAACAATATTTACGACAAGTGATAAAATTTTCCTTCCCAATAAAATTCGATTTTAGTTTACCCAACAGAGTGGGCACTCTGAATGTTCGAAAAACGCTGCACCACAACCGGCGTGTAACCCCTTTCGGCATTGGCCTCCGTTTTGCCGCCACCATCGAACTTCCACATCACTGCGCGCCGCCGGGAGGAAAATTCGTTCCAGCAAGCTTTCCAGCCAGTGTTTCCCCCGCATCGGATCCCATCGAGAGTTTCGCTGCGCTATCGCAGACACCAAACCGTCCTCACTTGGTTGCCGAAAGTAGGGCGCCCGAGGGCGTTCCGTTTTCGCTTTGTTTTAACCACTTTCAAACTTCGCAGCGGAACATACATTTTCCTCCAATTTCAAGCATTGGCGGTGCTGCCGCCAACAATGATGACTGGGGGTCGTTTTTACAATCGCTGTAATTAAATTGGTTTCTAAACTGAGTAGGGCCGAGCAAGAGCGCTCCCGGAAGACACGAAACTGCTCCACCATCACCGGCTCGGAACGAGCATTTCGCTGTGTTCTCAATACAGGGATGATGGCGCCTAATATGGAGTACGGAAATTGCGGAAATTTTGTGGAATTAAACTTAACGAATACTTGATTATTCTTATCCGTTTGAAAATAAAAAGCCTGAATACGCCAATATATAAAAAAGGTTGGTTTATTTACGTCAATTTAATGGAAAAAGTATTTGAATATTTGTTTTCTATGAATTAAACAGTTTAAATAATGAGTTTAATAATCGTCTAAAATATAGTCGGTGCCAACCCTGTTGATTGCAGTTAGCGACACCCGCAGGCGACCGGCTTAGGAACGGCATTGGCAGATACCAGCGTTTTCCGCCCAACGATTGAAGGAAACTCTTTTTATACTTTCCGTTGCACCCTCAGTGGTCCTTTGAATTGTTTTTGATCTTTAATGATTTTCCAAGGGAGAAGGTTTCTGGGTCAGCACCTACCGTTCCCCAATAATTCGGTTAATTTTCGAAGAGCAAAAGGGGTTGCTATGGAGCAGGAACTCAGTCTAGCGAAGCTCGTGTGGAAAGATAATGAAGTCGAATCGATGTGATGGAAACGAGAGGTAAAAGAATCGGAAATTTACCGCACCATTCGAGCGTGAAATTAACTTTAAACTATGACGAACAATCAGTGAGCATTGATATGGTTCACCGAATGTGCGGGCTGATTGGTGAAGCGCGAGTTACACGGCTGCCGTTCGCAGATTCGGTGACAGCCCTTTTCGTTTCGGTTCTGGCCCCAACCAGCGATATGGTGACGCATTTCGCAACCGAGACAGGTAATCAAAGTTTTGGGCTCAGATTTCTCCGAATTTTGCATGCCGAGGTTCGTTTGTTTCAGTTGAAGTTAGCAATTAGAAAGTCTGTTCCCAATGCTTTCATCGTTTTTGTTTGTCGCCAATCTGTTTTGGGCAATTGAGGTGATTTTTTATTAAATGCTTATGAAAAATCGTATTGCTTTACAATCAAATAAAATAAAATGGTTTTCATAAAGCAACCGAGATAGCACAAACAGTTTGAAAGCAACTTTCTGGTTTGCATGGTAGAACGAAACACTTCAAGCCAGTCAGTGCAATATGTTTCCCTTGGCTCATCCAACGACTCCCATCGGTCGTAGCCAGCAGTCGAACGTCGAGAGTTAGCAAATGAGTGCAGCGTAAAATTTAATTACCCATAACCACAGTAACCGCAAAACAGTAAAAAATGAAATAAAATACAGTTTCTCTGCAGGGTCGAATGGAGAGCGTCTTCCTGACCAGGCTCAGCTCAAAAGTCCACCCAGCCCGTTGCACAGACAGACGGTCGTCATCGTCGGCGCAATCACACTGGAAGTGAGCGGCCGACATCCAGGGACCATCGGCCATGGCATGACTACGTTAGTCCGTGGCTTTGGTGAGTCGGTCGGTCTTCTTATGAGCGAGTCGAGCTCAACCCGAGTGGCAGAGTGTGGAGTCTGGCCACGAATTAAATTTTCCTTGCTGCGGTCGGTGGCCACGGAGCGTCTTTCACAGCAGTTATCATACCGAAGCGAGGCACATTAGAAGTCAAGCACCGCCGCCAAGGGAACAGGAATATGGCATCATCCGAGCAGGTCCCGGGTCAGAAATCAAGAAGTGACTAACCGGCTGACCGTAATCGTGTTCACGTACGGGTGGTGAGATATCGTCCACGCATGGTGTTTATTTTACTTTATGGAGCAGTTTAATGAAATTGTCAGTGCATATGAATTTATAACTGGAGAACTTAATATGATTAACGGGGGTATGATTCAACGAGGGACTCATATTGCTTAATTTATGCGAAGTTGGAGAAGATGCAGCCCGCATTGCGAAAATAATTAATTTTCGCACAAGATGCTATCAGTAACCAACCTTAGTCTCTAATGACCATTTTAATTGAATAATTCTGTTTTGCGTAAATCGGACATTTTCTCTTTTTGTCTAGTGATATATTTTAGTACTACAATTCATCCTAATAGAATTACTAAATTTGGAGCCACTGATGGCTCATGTGACCATTTAGGTTTAGCAAATATTAATTTTCCATCTCCCTGTTTTAAATTCTTCTCAACTTGCAAGGAAAAAATAAATCACCAATTTGGTCTCTTCTTTTTTCCCAATTTGTATTTTTTTATTCCTTTGTTTTTGATAGTTGAATATGAGTGCCATGAAATGGGAAGCCTGAGTAAATGATAGCGTGGCAAGCCTCACGAAGTTACGGCAAACCATCCTACTCCAGTCTCCTGGTTGCGTTAGCTAAGTGTACGTAGGATCAAATGCATTCCCAATACCCAATGAAAATAAATACCCACGCTGATTAGGATGCGGCCAGAGTAGACGTGAAGTGCGATGCGAAGCGTCCATACGATTTGACAGCTCCTTATTATTGATTGTTATTTCTTCCCGTGTAGTTTTCGCGCGATGTCGCGTGGACGCGTCTACTCTGGCCGGCACCTTAAGTCGAGTGAATCTGATTGCAGCTACTTTATTGTGCTTCAATCGGTCTGATATTTACTTGTGACTGAATCTTCATTGAAGAATTAATCGGCGACTTAAACATTAAGTTGGGAATTCACATCATATTTTTCTATTTAATTGATCGTAGCGATGAATTTAAGTGTATTTAAGTGTAAATTTAAGAGAATCTTGACCAATACAAACATTTGGCATGATCTTCGCTATCGCGTTCATTGCCTTTGCCATTGGCTATTGAAGTTAAACCAGCAATCAAGTCATTGCTTCGATGCTATCTCGATCTCCATCGCTGGATCCCTGAGTAACAGCACCTGTGTTTTGTGTTGAGTTATCTGTAGCTGAGTTCCATCCATCCAGCTCGCGATCGTAGCTAACACCTCCATCATAAACACCTCCGCATTATCAAAATAGGTAGGCACTTTACAATTATAGTGGTCTTCCTTCCGGATATACTACTTGGTAGGTGCATACGGACCTACCGGTCAACCGCAAGAAGAGAAGGATCGCCCACCTTCAAGAGTACCTACTATTTTCAAGTGTTTTGCCCATCTGGATTGTTGACACGTCGTTCGCATTTTTTACTATCCTGGGCAGCTGTAGTGTCATGACTTCACCGTATATCCAATTCTAGAGGGTTGGGCCGAGTATGGAGCTTTGGGAAACACCCGCAGCACTCTTGAGCACTGTCCGAATTCCACCGTCGATACTCCGTTGTGGGATCCGAGCTGCATCATTGACAGTCCACGCTCATCCTCCAAGCACTTCGTCAGCCTGTTGAGAATGTTCGTTCCCAGGAGTTTCTAACCAAAAGTTTCCGAATGCCACTAGGCCGAAAGTCGTTTGGCACAATATACCATTTGGCAGAACAGACCATTAGACCGAAAGAGTCATTTAGCCGAAAGAGTCGTTTGGCCGAGAGGGTCTTTTGGCCGAAAAGATCGTTTGGCCGAAATGGTAATTTTCCGAAAAGGTCGTTTGTCGAAAGGGTCATTTGGCCGAATAGGATATTTGACCAAATAGGACTGTCGCGACGAGACACCCCTGGGTTAGGTTAACCTAAATGTTGTGGGGATTACCAAATCCAAATAACAAACTACGGTCTGCTATTTGGAGCGATGATGGAACATCACGAATCGTCGATGTACCAATGCAAAACATGTTTCCGTGCTGATTCTATTGACGCCTGCATGTTTACATGTGATCAATGTCACCAGTGGGAGCATCTTCAGTGCGCTGGCAGCATAGTGTGCATAGTGCTGTGCATAGTCGCCCATTTGTGTGCAAGAAGTACATCTCTGAGCTACCGGGAAACCAACGAGAGCTGAGACCCCACGCTAAGGGAATAACGCTCACCAAATCGTCCGAGGCTAGAGCCCTCTCCTCTCGCCATGGAAGAAAAGTAGCGTCAATGCGCAGTGGTCTGGTAGCTCCCGGTCATCAGCCGTGAGAGAACGGCTGAAACTAGCAGAAGAAGAAGCCAAGATTAGGCAGAAGGAGATCAAAGAGGAAGAACAACTTCACAAAAGCGAGCTTGCGGAAGCACAGCGGCAGTTGGAAGAAAAAAGAAACTACTGGAGGAAGAATCAAATTTGCGTCAGCGGACACTGGAGGTGAATCGTGCCCGGCTCGAGAAACAACAATCGATCGGGCGCGATTCTTTACAGAAACGGAACGAAATAATCTTACAGCTTTCCGAACGCGGTAGTATTATAGAATCCGTGGCGGATTCGGTCGACAAAGTGTCGAAATGGTTGACAGCTCATCCATCAGGAAGAATGACTGAAAGGAAATCAGCAGGTGAACCATGTATCCCTGCTACCACAATGGTTCCTTTGGCTCCGACAGAAGTACATGGGGCTTCGTCCAGTGCGCTACCAAGCAACCACAAATCAAAATAGCTTTTGCAACCAATTCTGCGCAACAAGCGGCCTTCGTATCAGCAGTTGCAGCAGAAATACAACCTTCAAGTGCAGAGCCTGTTCGGAATTCAGCACCGCCAGCTACCGATAATTTATTTGGTCCGTCTGCGATAACTATGGTCGCACAGCGCGAACAAAAGCTTCTACGAGACGTTTCACGGTCACGGTCACGGTCACGGTTACCTTTCCAACAATTTGAATCAGCTTCGCATCCTTTCTACGATACGCGGCCTATCCCGCCAGGTAGGCGTCGTGTCCACCGATGATACGTCATCCCTTCAATCGGCATGCAGCTGGGGCTAATTTTGTATCACAAGGGCCGTCATGGAGCACACCCATCCAACATAATCCCCGGATGTCATCCAGGACTACGGATCATCGTAATACTTCGGCCGATCCGCGTTTCCAATATCGGCACAATATCGGCACATAACAAGCACAGGTCAATTGACAGATCTACCACAAATACGCTACGAAGAGAATTCGTTTTCATCAAGAGAACAGCCAGGGGCTCTCAACACACAGCAGATAGCAGCCTTACCCTTCACGAAAGGGTAAGGAGAACTCCGGGTCGTAGACAAGATAGGACTGAAACCATTATTGAGTATGGATTGGCAGTCCAAAATTTCGTCGACCACCTGCAAGCAGCCCATCAACAAGAACATCTTTCAAACCCGATGCTAGTGCAAGAGCTGAAGGAGAAGATGCCCGGCTCCAAGCGAATGGTCTGGGCGGTATTCAAAGGAACGCAACCGCGAGCTACCATCGCAACATTCGGCGAGTTTATGTCGAAGCTCGTAAGCGCGACTAGTGAAGTAAGTTTAGAGCTACCTGGTAAAAGCCCAGTACGACGGGAAACAACAGCGTTCAGCAGAAACGCAGGAGAGAGCGCGAATCCAGACGCATTCCACTAAGGAGCATCCTTGTGTCCAGCAAACGAATGCAAACACACGAAAATTTCCGAAACCTTGTGCTGTTTGCGACCGTGAAGGGCATAGAGTAGCTGAATGTTTCAAGTTTAAGCAGCTGAGCGTAGATGAGCGTTGGAAGACAATACAATGCAAAGGTTCGTGCAGGACATGTCTAAACAACCATGGAAAGTGGCCATGTAAGTCGTGGCGCTAATGCGGGGTTGAAGGATGTCAGTTAAAACACCACACATTGTTGCATTCGTCGTCTGTTTCACCCACTCGGACTCATTCGGTGAACATTTCCTCGAGCCCGCTTCCATGCGGCCAAAACCAAACACTGTTCAGGATCATCCCGGTTGTTCTTTATGGAATCAAGAAGAGTGGTACCATATTTGCATTTATAGATGAAGGATCACAGATCACAATGTTGGAGGAAAAGGTAGCCAAGGAGCTTGGTGTCACAGGCCCTATAAGACCACTCACCCTACAGAGGACGGGAAACGTGAAGCGCAACGATCAGCATTCACAGGAAGTGAGCATGCAAATAGCAGGAAGAAATAGCAACAAACGTTTCAAACTTCGTCAGGCTCGAACGGTGGGCTGTTTAGTCCCACCCACACAACGTTTTCCACATCTTACAGGGCTACCGGATAAAGGATATGATTATGTTCGGCCAAACTGTTAATCAGGTTGGATAATCTTCGGCTTGGTGTGCCGTTAAGACTACGTGAAGGGGGACCGCACGACCCAATCGCTGAAAAGTGTCGTCTTGGATGGAGTATCTACGGAAGTACATACATACATCGACCAATCCAGCAGCGACAGTTGCAGTCAACTTCCATACTGCCGCTGTAGCAAAGCCTGAAGAGTTATTGAACAAACAGCTACGAGATTACTTCACCTTGGAAAGCTGTGAAGTGGTCGCTCCCGTCGACAAACATGAATCCGAAGAGAATGAAAGAGCAAGGCAGATACTTGAAGAGACGACACAACGGATTGATACCGGATTTGAAACAGGTCTCCTCTGGAAATCAGACAAACCAGAGTTTCCGGACACCTATCCCATGGCCCTACGTCGTATGAAATCACTGGAGAAAAAGTTACAGAAGGATCCTGTCCTGTCCCTGTTCCACCCTAGCCCAGATGAAGCGATGCAAACCTACGTAATTGACGTCACGATGTTCGGGTCGACGTGCTCCCCATCCTCGGCCCAATACGTCAAACAACGTAAACGCCTAACAGTTTTCCGAAAACTATCCCCGATCTACAGTCGCCATCAGAGAGCACCATTATGTTGACGACTATCTCGACAGTTTCAGAACAGTACACGAGGCGGTACAGATGGTAAACGACGTCAAGTACGTTCACTCCAGAGGCGGCTTTGAGATTCGGAACTTCCTGTACAACAAAATAGAAGTACCTAGACGAACTGGGGTGATCGAACCAGGTACGTCAAAAGACTTCGCCCTCGTGCGAGCAGAAACCACCGAATCAGTGCTGGGAATGAAATGGCTGCCAGAGGAGGATGTATTCACTTACACGTTAGCATTGCGAAACGACCTGCAACCCATACCTTCAAAAAGCGAAGCTCTTAAGGTGGTCATGAGCCTGTTTGATCCCTTGGGCTTCGTGTCATTCTTCTTAGTACACGGAAAGGTATTGATGCAAGACGTCTGGGCATCCGGCATCGACTGGGATGGAACTTGATTGTACGGATTGGGGATTGGTAACCAATGCCCAGGAATGGAGATGGGTCGGCCCTGATTTTTCCACAAATAATTCGTGGTTTACCGGACCACGATTTCTTTACCAAACGGAAAAGCTCTGGCCACAGCACACCAAGGAACTCATCACTACTGAGGAGCTTCGATCAAACCACGTACATAACACCACTTCTACTTTGATCGACGTCTCTAGGTTCAGCAGATGGACCAGACTACACCGAACGATGACCTTCGTACTTCGATTCGTCGACAATATACGACGAAATATCATAGGCGATTCGCTACAACATAATTCTCTCCAACAAGATGAACTGAAGCCGGCTGAAGAAGCGTTGTGGAAGATAGCACAGTCGGACTCATTTCCTGAAGAAATCGCTGCGCTTTCACCCAACACCCGGCATGAGCGTGTTGCTAAGTCAAGCTCCATTTATAAAACCTGGCTTTTTCTGCCTTTTTTGATGCAAATGGAGTACTTCGAATGCGTGGGAGAATCGGTGCTGCTGCTTTTGCACCGACCGAAGCCAGCAATTCTCCCTAGGCAACATCTAATTACGTTCATCCTTACAGACTGGTACCATCGCCGATTCCGCCATGCCAACCGTGAAACCACCATCAACGAAATGCGTCAACGGTTCGAAATTGCGAAGCTCCGATCATTCCAGAAGGTCACCAAAGATTGTATGACATGCAAAGTGATGAAAGCCGCCCCTAGCCCGCCAGTGATGTCGTCTCTGCCCGCCGCCCGGCTGCAATCATACATTCGACCGTTCACCTACGTCGGACTAGACTACTTCGGACCACTGATAGTCAAGGTTGGGAGAAATCAGGGGAAAAATGGGTAGCTCTGTTTACCTGCCTTACCATTCGGGCGATACATCTAGAGGTGGTTCACAGCCTTTCAACAGAGGCATGCATAATGGCTGTCCGACGTTTCGTAGCACGTCATAGTTTTCCTGCGGAATTTTATACGGACAACGGAACTTGTTTCCAAGGGAGATGACAACGGCTCGCAACAAGGTGCTGGCCACCACGTTCACAACAGCTAGCACGCAATGGCGTTTTATCCCACCTGCTGCCCCCCACATGGGTGGCGCTTGGGAGCGCCTTGTTTAATCGGTTAAAGTAGCGATGAGATCGGTCGTCGAAGCGCCACGAATACCAAACGATGAAGTACTCGAGACGGTACTACTTGAGGTAGAGTCCCTAATCAACGCTCGGCCAGTCACCTACATTCCACTTGAATATGCAGACCAAGAAGCCATCACCCCCAATCACTTTATATTGGGATCATCTAACAGCAACAAGGTTGAACCGGTCGCACCAATTGCAAACCCAGTGTTACTACGCAGTGGTTGAAGGCTCGCACAGTCTATAACGGAGACATTCTGGGCTAGGTGGCTGAAGGAATACCTTCCAGTCATAACTCGACGTGGAAAATGGTTTGAAGAAGCGAAAGATATTGCGGTAGAAGATTTGGTTCTGTTTGTGAGCGGAACGGAGAGGGACCAGTAGATCAGAGGGCGAGTGGAAGCAGTAACTCCAGGGCGAGACGGACTTGTACGGCAAGCATCCGGAGTTTTCAAGCATCCGGAGTGATGCTCGACGTGCGTGGGTGCAGTGAACCTTTGTCAGGAGTTCCAGCGGGCCTGAAGATATAACAAGGGTCACGGAAGGGGGCTTGTCGCGCCGAGAAACCCCTGGGTTAGGTCAACCTCTTTCGGACAACGGACATAAGTAAGACCGATGAACTGCTCTTCCATGTATGGGTACGAGATTACAAACGACTCCAATGTTGAGAAGAAGATAAACAATGATTTGGCAGTTTGATGCAGGCAATTGTGTTAATATTTAAAAAATCAAATTCAGGCTTAAATACAGGTTAAAATTATCAACCAAATGCAAAACTTGAACTTAAATACTAATTTGGAAAGGTGAAGCGGTATAAGCATGTAAAGTTGGAAAAGTGAATTTCTTACAATCTACTAGGTAGTACGGCTAGGTATGGCATACGAATGTAAATTAATTAAGAGCCAAGTTCTAACTAATAATATCTATATCCAGCTTTGAGACCTGCAGAATAGATTATATTCGTTAACACTATTGATTGAAAACATCTGTTGTCGGTACAAGGGCATTCGAAAACCGTAAGTCTTATATTACTACTAGCGAAAGTAACCCAGCTTTGCCCAGGTGTTGCAAATGTCACAATGAACTATTGGCAGCACCGCATTCTAGATTAATTTTTTGCTTTTGTTTTGTTTTTCTCAACAGCTGGCCCAACATTGTGTTCTAATGATTTTTTTACATTTCCCCGTTAAATTCACCAACTTTTTGTATATACAAACCTTGCGAATCACAAAACAAATCGAAAAAATCTTGCAAATCAGTCAACCCGTTCGCGAGTTAAATCGTCAGGAAGGAAATCTCAACTCATTTTTATTATATAGATTTCTAGCAAGTAAACCCTTGATGGGTGTTTCATTTTAGAATAAGAAGAATATTCAAATCGATTATGTCTTGATACGATTCCAGTCCATAAAAGTCAGCAAAATTGTAAATAGTTGTTTAGAAGTTTGTAAAAATAATCAGAATTTAATAAATTGAATTTTTAGCTAAAAGCTTACCAGAAAACAAACTATGGCCTGCTATTTGGATTTGGTAATCCCCACAACAAGAACATTTGTCTGAATAAGACATTTGGCCGAATGGGTCATTTGGCCGAATACAAGGTCGAACAGGACAGAAAAGTGAGAAATTAGGAGTGAGAAGAGAGACGTCTAACTACTCACTTCGCACTTCTCACTTTTCACAGCGATAAATGATGAATGAGAAGTGAGTAGTGAGACGTCTCACCTAATCTCGCTTATTCGGCCTAGTGGCTTTCGGTCAAATGGCTTTTGGGTTTCGGCCAAACAACCGATAATTCCCTGTTCCAGCGAAGCTAAGGCAGTTAAAGCCTGTTCTACATCTGCTCTCAGTGCTGTCGTCTCGAACTCATTCACTGCCAATACTAGCGCCTTTCGGATCTTGTGAACCATCTTCTTTTTCCTATTTATGGACGTTGCTCCTCCCGTCAAAGAATTTGTTCCTTCGTCAATCTATACGCTACCACTATTTTCGGATTTTGTGATTGCTAAACCCGCTCTGCTTTGGCTGCTACTCCAGCTGCTGTTGATGTTGCTCCTACTGCTTTTGCTGCAGCACTACTACTACTACTACGTAGTCGCCTATGATCCATAATTTGTCTCTGCAAGCATTGAGGTCCATACGAGGGCTGACACTGACGCACTTATATGGCCGTGTTCAGAGCCGATCAGCATTAAAAATGGGAGAAAGAAGAAAGCAAAATGAAGAATGGAAAAGGAAGAAGAAAAATTAAGACTTAAGCAGGAAAAGAGAAGAAGGAAGAAAGAAAAAAAAACCCAGATCAATCCACCTAGCGTTGGTGGTGCCTTTCTCGCGCATTAAAATGATAAGAAAAACACATAAGAGAGGTCGAAATAGCACTTTAGGGGGATAGATTTTACTTTTTCCATCAATTCATATGTATTTGCGGTCATTTGAATGCATTGCTGCAACCTTTGAAAAAAAAAAAAAAAAATTCGTTTTTGAATTTTTCTCCCAAGGGGGGACTCTTGACAAAAAAACTATTTTTTTTAATAACTTTGGAACGTTATGACCGACCAATTTTCATTAGGAAACAACTAGACCGCATTCCGCGCCGATTGCAACCTGTTGCGACCAAATCGGATAATGCTAAGTACAAAAAAGTGTGTCTCACATTTTTGTACACACACACACACACACATACATAAACACATACAGACATCACCTCAATTCGTCAAACTGAGTCGATTGGTATATAACACTATGGGTCTCCGAGCCTTCTATCAAAAGTTCGGTTTTGGAGTGATCCTATAGCCTTTACGTATACTTTGTATACGAGAAAGGCAAAAATGAGATGATCGGAGAAAGAAGGATGAAAAAGGGAATATAAAGATGAAGAAAACATAGAGATTGGAAAAGGAGAAAGGAAGAAGAAATTTGGAAGTTGGAAGGTGAAAGAAGAAAGATAAAAAGTAGTAGAAAAAGAGAGAGGGAGAAGGTAGAAGGAGACAGGGAGAAGCATGAAGCCCGAGCAACACACATGTTGTAAATCAGTTAAATCAGAATCAATTTGGTCATATATGAGTTATTGCAACCAAATCAACGTGAATTGGGCTGCTAGGGAGGAAAAAGGAACATGGGAGAAAGAAGTAGGAAAAAGAAAGAAGGAAGATGGAGAAGAAAGGGAAAAAATGTAGGAAGGCGGAGAAGAAGGAAAGGTTAAATAGAGGAATGTTGAGGGAGCGAAGATGAAGGAAGAAGAGCGAATAAAGATGGGAGCAAAAGAAATGAAGTAGGAAGTGGGAAGAAAGAAGAAGTTCTTAGTTCTCAATTCTTAGTTTCTAGTTATCTGTTCTCAGTTCTCAGCTGTCAGTTCTTATTCTTAGTTTTCAGTTGCTATCAGTTCTCATTTCTCGGTCCTCAGTTCTTATTTCTCATCATTGCTCAGTTCTAAGCTCTTAGTTGTCAGATCATTTTTAATTTTTTTCTTTTCACTTCTAACTTTCCACTTCTCATTTTTCACTTTTCACTTTCCACTTCTCATTTTTCACTTGACACTTTTAATTTTCACTTTTCTCTTTTCACTTCTCAATTCTCACCTTTCACTTCCTATTTATCACTTCTGACTTCACTTCACATTTCTCATTCCTCACTTGTCACTGAATTATTTACTTTTTACTTCCCACTTCTCAATTTTCACTTCTCACATCCCATTCCACACTTTTCTCTAATCACTCCTCATACCTTACTCTTCACTGCACGGTTGAACCGAGAGTCTCACATCCGGTTTCCGAATTGGAAGAATGGTTTTATTTAGCATTATTATTATTATGACATGACCGCACAATTCGTAGTTGCTACTCCGTGATTGACTGAACTTGCGAAATTGTACAGAGAACACAATGAATGGGGCTTGGGATTAGCTACCCATTCTCAATGTACACGTTTCGGGAGCTCAAATATTTAAAGTCAATGACGGCGCCGGACACGTCCTTACGGTCATATAGGAATGGAAGGATTGTTAGTCCGACTCTCGTTGCTACTAGAGAACGAGTATACCTCTGCATCTCCACGATTGTCTTGGGATAGGATATCGTCTTAGTTACTAAGGATAGTTTATCTGGATCAACTTTGGTAAGGGATGCGATCTATGGGATGGGGAATAACACTAATACGAGTTAAAAGTTAAAAAACATGCACGCCCGGTGGCATATGAAAGCTAAAGAGATTCGCGTTTTGGACGACCGCGGGGAAGCGCAGCACTCTGTACTCACTTGATCGATGGCTACAGCAAACTATTGAAGAACTCGGTTTTTTCGACCGCGCGCGACATGCGCATGAGCCACCGAACACAAGATAGATATTTTATTTCTTTCCCGACGACTAAAACACGCACTGCACTTACTTGTTCGATAGCTACTCTTATTACCGGCCGCGCAATGCATAACAAATATTTCGGCCGATCGCGTTATCGTTCTGCAGTCCGAAAAAAGAGAAATCACGCCCTGAACTGATTTTTATTACCGGCCGCGCAATGCAGAACAAAATATTTCGGCCGATCTCGCGATCGTTCTGCAGTCCGAAACAAAAGAAATCACGCACTGAACTGATTTTTATTACCGGCCGCGCAATGCAGAACACATATTTCGGCCGAACGCGCGATCGTTCTGCCTCCGAATTGGAAGAATGGTTTTATAGTGAAAAACTTGTGCTCTCTAAGGCGGTGATTATAGTCAACAAGAAATCGCTGAGGCTATCGATCCTGAGGTGTGGCGGCCCTAGTTTGGGCCACAGCAATAAGTGCGAACTGCAAGAAGTGGCCTGTGTAATCTCGAGCAAAATACCCATCCCTGATCCTTCAGCAAGACAAGGAGTGCTACGACATTATTATTATTAGTTCTATCTCCCCCGCTGGGACGTTGTCGCCTCGCAGCTTAGTATTCATTCAGCATTACCACTGTCGTTTACTTCGAGGTTTCTAAGCCAAGCGACCATTTTTGCATTCGTATATCATGAGGCTTACATGATGATACTTTTATGCTCAGTGTAATCGAGAAAATGTCCTAGACCGGACCCGGAATCAAAACTAACCACCTTCAGCATGGTCTTGCTTTCTGGGCTACGACATGTGGGATGTCATGCCACTCGTGAGACTTTTTATAGGCTCTTTATTAAAGCGATTTTTAAACATTTTTGTAACATTTAAGTTCCTAACTGGCTTGTGAGACCTCGAAGGTTGAATTTTTATTCAGATGGCAACGAGAGGAAGATAGCTCTACAAAGGCAAGGTGAATTTGTTCAGTCAGCCAGCAACTCAGGTAGAGTACTTTAGCACATTCTCTAACAGGTAAGGCTCCGCTGTCTTAGAACTTCCCGTAGGAGTAGGATAGATCCTATGTCGAGGACTATCTGAGAAGACCGCGATCATACTGGCAGCACAAAGTCACAGGAGATCCACCGCTGAGGAACTGTTCGTCGAACTAGGCTAGATCCACTGCCGGGGGGAAGACGGAGTAGGATAACTGTTCCGATTCTTCCTGTAATAGCGTGTTCATCCTTTCAAAAACGAAGAAATAAAAATACCTTTGTGGCCCAAGGTAAACAACCCTTCAGGGAAGTACGAGGTGTTTATTGGGGTCGCGATGTGGATTATATGCAGGCCATCCATGTCTTGCATTTCTTGGAGGACAGCAAAGTCTGATGCTTCTATTTTCTTTCTTTCTCAGTCTTTTTTATTATCTTTGTCTTATTGTTCCGTGTACCAAGAAGCAATGGCCATCCAGAAGATACTTCTTGATGAACTTTGATTCGAGCCTGACGCTACGCCACACCGTGCAAGACGTCAAATAGGAGAAGAGGACCCAAAACGCACCCCGGGGCAAAACGTCTTTTGTGTATTTCGTCATATTTACCGTAATTGGCATGACCATAATAAAACTAGACCAAAAATTATGTTGGTTAGTATCAAAATAAAAGATAGGAAGGTTGCAAAAAGCGAATTTTCCACATTTTGATGAAACATCTAACATTTCGGCAAGGCAAAACGCCCTAGAGAGACCAACATTTGCACAAGACACACTGGCACCACATGTGCCCCAACACTCACCTGCCTATGCCGCTTGAATGATTGCAAGAGGCTAACAGGTACCCTGCAGAGGGTACCCCATGCCGCCATCCCACAACATATACAGTCCTCATTCAGTATGGTGTTCACCCCGTCCTGCAACAGGGTGGCACCACTTGTTTACCAAGCAGGAGGCGACCCTAGGTTGGTGGTTCCTATGCCGCTCTTACCTCAGCTACGAGGCAGACCCTTTCATGTCTCCTATTTCTGAGGTGCCGCAGAAGCATCAACCCCCCGACACTCCTGCCAGTCATAGCAAGACTTTCGCGTCCCCTACTTCTGAGGTGCCGCAGAGGCATCTGCCCCCGACACTCCTGCCAGGCCTAGCGAGACTTCACTCAATCCGTCCCTGGTAGCCGGATCACACTACTGCCTAAGCAGCCACTCTGACCACACGTACATTGCGAGTCTGACTTGTGTGCTCACCCATATACTCGGTCCCTCACTCTGTGGGGGTATTACGAGTAATACCCCCAACTCCCATTTGCTTGCACCACCTGTGCACCACTTGGGGGTGTAAGGGTACCACCCACTGCCACCCGCTTGCCGCCGAAGCAGCCCTCACTCTGTGGAACCTCCACAGGCTCCGTTAACGACCTACCTAATTGTTTCACCCCCCAGGTCATTCATCACCTCGGCACGGGTCGCCTGACACCTTGGGATTCGGGGTTAGGGACGCCATATTGTCAGCTTCAGTGTTGCACTGAGCCTGACGATATGGCCGTATTTACACCGTTACGCACTACTTCCAAGTATCCATATCCCAACGTAACGGGGATGTCCTTGTCCTTGTCCATGTCCAACTAACAGTTTATGATAAGATGATACACATTGTAAAATTATCATACTTGACAATTGTGGTACCGCAAAGTATCACAAACGTCTTTGTCTACCAAATAAATGAACCGTTTAAAAAATGAAGTGAAAAGGAATTTGGTTTTTTATTATTTTTGTGATTTTTTCCACAGTGATAAAGATTTATTTTGTATCTGTTTAGAGGTGAGATGACTTTTCATACAGTGAGACTGAGATGGCAACATTTCCCCTAGATAGTGACGCGGGCCATTACTCTTTTATATGTCTTTTATATCACTTTTATATAGAGTTTAACACAAGTGGAAGTGGCTTCAAAATTGTTTCCAACTGAAACGTGCGTAACCGGTCAACATGCATACAAATAACATCCATTGATTGGAAATTCAAGTTTTAGCTGGGAGGCAAAATATGTATTCTATATTCTGGCTAGGAATCGAACTTTCGGTCCTCAAACATGACTATTCGGAAATCAGCGCTGGTGCTTAAGTTTTTAGGAGTTTGTATTGAAATAATAACGCTAACGGAATGAAAAACTTCGCTACAAATCTCAAATTTCAAATATTATTTTATAATTCACGAAAATACATCAACTGATATTACAACTCATTATTATACCTCTGTTTGAAGCTACCATTTTCTTTTCAAATGAATTATAATTGGTTGACTTTTCGTTCCACCTTTTCCGCGCCGAATTCTGCTCATTTTCTTTATTCCACATCAAAAACCGCACTTAATGAATTCTTAAATCTGACTCCCCCGTCCAATTGCCGAAGCAGATAAAGAAGCTCACAGACTCAAAGAGAAAAAAAAGCAATTCTCCATGAAACCTACGTGCAAATGAAGTATCTGGTAACTTTTTAATTGAAATTTAATTGCAAACTGACCGTTCGCGTTCTGACTAAGCAACTTCTCATTTCATACCTTTTGGGCTGCCAACGACGACGACGCCACACCAAGAGCCTGCACCTTGTTGAAAAGAATTTATGGAAGGCGAGAATTATTAGCAACCCCCCAGCGAAACGGTCCTTTCCAAAGTGGCGCGATAAAAAAATGGAATGAATGAAAGCTGCTGTTGAAAATTAATTTATTTCAGGTTTTCCATTCGGAATAAGCTTTCAAACGGGCAGTGGCTGCAACACAGTTTTTTTTCTCATGGCGCTCATTTTCAGTACCATTGCGTAGTACGGAAAAATTAATGATTACACAACTTTTCAATTTCAATGAATGGGGCTCGATGGGTCACGTTTTTTGGGTGGTTGAAAGTGTGTCCTTCTCGTTTCATGGCTTGGCTTGGACAGATTGGCGTATTGCATTGGATTGAGAAGGACAATTATTAATTTATGAAGCAAATTTGATAGTTGAGTTACAAGAACAGAGCAATCCCAATTATCGGTTTGCTGAAGAGATCTCATAGACGGGTTATATTCTATCCTCAGATCCAATACTTACGTGAAGTCTCACGGACTGTGCCATGTTCATGCAACTGATGTCAAACGGCATGCCGCATTCAAAACATCATCAACTAACAGTAACCAGTTTAGTTGCGTCAATTCAAAACATGTATCTAGAACTCTTTTGATCGAAGAAGTGGCGGAGGATGAAGATTGTTGTCTTATCGGTTCCATTACGCAATCCCAAAGGATGATCATCAACATTCCGCCAGTAGCTATTGCAGTCTGTCGCGTTTCTCGAGAACCCAAATTAAGTCATACCTGCGGGGCACTTAACCGTGCAGGGCACCTTCAAAGAAAAATAATTTATTTCAACACGCATGCAATCATGGGAGAAGCGACCAGTTAAGTAATCACGAGAATGCGTGGTTTGGTTTTCCAACGAACGACGAGTGCTGAGAGCCGTACGGAATGAACTTGTAGATATTGAACTCTTGTGACGTCAGATGTAATACTCAATCATGTCGTAATGGCCTTGCAATTAAATTTGATTTGAGCTGGTTTATTATTCGTTTGATATTACTCTAAGTTTATCTGATTTTTTTACATATACAAAAAGTGATTACTCTCTCAGTTATAGAACTATCCGGCATTCGTCCACATGCGGTAAATCGGCGCTAACGAGTTGTTGATACCTTCCGTGCAGAGACTCAGCCTACGAGTTGCGTGCTGGCGAGATCTTTTTCAAACCGGCGATGACTTGTTGGTCAACAGACCCATCGAACACGGATTCCCGACTGTCAAAACTAATTTTCTCTGATGATGATTTCGCAATGTTTCGAACTCGGAGCACCGTTGAAAAGCTCATCATGGTTAATTTGAGCAATGATTCTGACTGCTTGGGGCTGACCATTTCGTACAATTGTGAAGAGGAAATGCTAAATTATCGAGTTTTCGGATCATGATGCTCGGGCGCAATTAGGCAAAACACGTTTTGTGGCATAAAGGATTTCGCCGAAAGACTACGTAGCGTACAAACTGAAGGAGAGGATGGTTCGCGTATTGTGGCGATCTATGCGAAATTTCAGTTTCAAATAATATTTGTGTCGTTGGAAGGAAGTTTTTTGCTGTAGTCTGGCAAAGTATAAGTATAAGCTGTTTTGCTGATAAAAGCATTAACGGGCAGTTTTCAGGCCCCAAGCTACATCACTTTGAAAGATTGGGTCAGTTTAGTGGGCGTTAGTAGTTAGTACGTTTTTTCAATTCAACGTATAGTTTTCACTCAAGAAATTGCTGATACTATGCATTGCAATCTACATGTGTGAATAAAGGAATAAATGAGGAATTGTTCAATTCCATCCCCAAAGTATTCTAAGCAATGATATGGAAATGCTAATATCATCTTCCAAACTTGGACGTACATGTTCATGATAGCATTAGAGGCGAAAGTATAGAATTGATAGTTCCGTTAGGATACGGCAGGCATGAAGAATGTTTTTATAGAAGTCGATTTGAAAGCGAGCGGAGGGCAATATTTGTGATGGCACATATCGCACGACCTTCCTTCTGCCAAGCTCCCGTATGAAGGGGGAGGGAAGAATATCAGTGTGGAATCTGATATATCAGATTCCACACTGATATTCTTCCCTCCCCCTTCAGCAGCTATTCAATATTATTATAACTAAAGACACACAGTTTACTATATAAATATTAATTAATTGCATTTTATTCGGCAACTCGGCCGTACGAAAACCATTTTTTTTAATATCTTGGTGATTCTGCTATCGACGGCAACTTTTTTTTTCAGTGTCACCAGTTTTCGGAATGGTATCAAATTTGAATCTGCTGAAGACCATATGTATCCTATCTCCTACACAGCACATGTTTCGAAATGGACAATTTGATATGCAATTTGCGAAAAAGAATCAACGTGTCTTGGAGGGACTTGAACCCTCAACCTCCTACTCTCTAGATAGGCGTGTAGGGGTTAAAACGCCTATCTAGAGAGTAGGAGGTTGAGGGTTCGAGTCTCTTCAAGACACGTGGATTCTTTTTCGCAAATTTCATATCAATTTTTCCATTTCGAAACATGTGCTGTGCATATGTACAGCCAACATATCTATAAAAAAAATACATTAATATGTTATTTCTTGACGTTGGAGATAGGATACATATTAGAGTGGGGCGCAGTTGTATGGAAAAATGCAAACTTCGTCCGATCAAGTGAGATCAAAGTTTTTAGTATGGGAAAGGAGATTAGTATGGGAAAACGTACTTTTTTACATTTTTGCACTTAGCGGCTTCAATTTATCATCAATCACGTGACTCAATATGTTAGCATATAGTTTGGAAGATGCCGAAAGACTTTGCCGAAGAAGGTACGTAGCTGGAAGGTCTGCAAAAAATGTGATGACGTTTTAAAAATTGATTGCTCAAACCATATGCAAGAAATCAATGTTTCTGCCAGCACTACCGGACAACCTATGGTTATCGAAACCAAAACCCCGGATTTTTTTCTTTGTGAAATAATTCCGGATAGCTCCCATTAGCTCAATAGCCCTATAAGATCAATTATTTTGAAATAACACTCAGTGCAATTATTGGTCTACGTAGTACGGCAGTGCTGGCAGAATAAACGATTTTTTGCATATGGTTTGAACACTCAATGTTCGAAGCAATATAACTTTTTTTGTGGACGTTCCAGCAACGTGCCTTCTTCAGCAAAGTTTTTCGGCATCCTTTGGGTTATACTTTAACGCAATGCACCTCTAGTAGTAGAAATGCGAAAATATACGTTCTCCCATACTAATTTCCATACAAACTTCAAACGCGATGCGGAAAGCGAGGAAGCAACCAATCTGTCCCAAATTCTGCACAGTTGTTCAGGACCCAGAATGGCTTCGAAAAACCATTGATTTGAAAAAATGACCATGGCGCCCCACTCTAATACATATGGTCTTCAGCAGATTCAAATTTGATACCATTCCGAAAACTGGTGACACTGAAAAAAGAAGTTGCCGTCGCGTCGGCAGCAGAACCACAAGCGCTCGTCGGAAGGATACGCTGCAGAAATGTATTCGCATGTATGGCATCTATCGCGTTTTACTGGAAATCATTGAGTGGCTGATGTTGGCGTTGGTTGCATCAGCTGGTAGACGAATTAACGAAGAATGATGATGCCTCAGAACAGAAGGTCAAATCAATGCGATGTTTGAATGGTTTAATGAAGACTAACTCATTCAATATTTCTTCAATCTTAAACATTCACTCACTCACATTATCACATATTCACATATTCGCTAACTATTTTTTTTCTCATCTACTCACTGACTGATTCTCTTACTCATTCACTTATATAACCTCTAACTCCTTCACATTTCACTCAAACATATTTGCTCGTAATCTCACTAACCAACTTCCTTCCTTACTTATCAGTTGTTCACCTAACCACCCACTTTCTCGCAAAGTCACTTACACAGTAATACTTACTCAATCTCTACCTATTGATTAATTTGTCCTTTATCTCTTTCATTCCTACTCTAATAATCATTCAATTGTTCTCTTACTTACTCACTAACTTATTCTTTTGCTCACTCACCCAATCAATCACTTACACGGAACCGCGAAACAACTCACTTTATGGTTCCTTTCACTCAAATCCGGCCTTGCGTGGAAGAAGCCAAAAATAAGTTAAATGCAAAAAAATCCGGTGAGTAATTTGCCTTTACTCCTGTATTGAATTTTCACCCACTATGAAGTTTCACCAACTCAAATTTATGTTATTTTCACTCACTCGAGACTAGATGAAAACAACTCAAATTTACCTTCTTTCACAGAAGAGCGCACGTTGGGTCGATGCAGCTGATTAACTAGTCCTTGTACAAGCTCACTCAATCACTCGTTCTTCTCGTTCTCTCACTTTTTCTTACTGTCAAGGTTTCCTCAGCATCTGACTAACTCCTCACTTACTCTCTTATCCACTGACTTAATTACTCACTCACTTACTCATTCACTCACTTACTCTCTCTTACTTACTTACTCATTTTCTCACTTACTCACTCACTCATTTACTCACTCGCTCACCTGATCACTCACTTATTTTCTCATTCACTTCCTCACTCACTCACTTGAGCAGTCACTCATTCTCTCATAGGATTATGTCTTCACGTTCGCTCACTGATTTATTCATACTCACTCACTCACTTACTCACTCACTTACTCACTCACTTATTCACTCACTTGCTCACTCCCTCTCTCACTCACTAATTCACTCACTAACTTACTTGCTCACTACTCACATACTCACTCAATTACTTTTTCACTCACACACCCACGCTCGTGGGAAATCTGCACCCTCAACGACTACCGAAAATTGTGAAGTTGAGCAAACGCAGAATGAGACAGATATGGAAGTTGAGATGGAGATGGGAATGTCGTCCCCACTCAAAAATCTTACATTTTCAGTAAATTAATTGCCAACATCAAATGTGGTCTGTATTAGGGGCTTCCTTAGCCATGTGGTAAGTTGCGAAGTAAGACCAGGGCAGCTGGGACTATGCTCAAGGGCTTGACGACCCCCCACCATGGCCACCGCGAGTTAGGGGGCCTGTCTAGGATGTGGTGGGGTTTGACAGTGGGCTCTGTTAAACCTCTACCAAAAGCTGTATGTATCCGTAAGCAGGTCCTATCAAAGCGACCGTGCGCCGCTCAAAGTACACTAGCCCAGTCCAGGAGCATCGACAACGTCAACGGACACGAGCGGAAATCTAGAGATACGACGAATCTAGGGCTGACAGTTGTGTCGTTCCACTTCTTGAGTAAACCCGGGTGACACCGTCTTGAAATGATGGGTGGGCTAATGTCACAGCTGCTTTCCGTCCCGTAAAACCTTGGCAGGCCTTGGGGCACGCCGTCCCAATCCAGCCGTCTGGCTTAACCAACCAGATGAGAGTAGGACCAGTTGATTCCTTCCTGGCTTACGCCGATCCGGCTCTGAACACCGAGGTGTCAACCCCCGCATGGCCTAACTGCATCAGTTGGGTTCGAGGGCAGCCCTAAGGGGGACCCAACCAACTTGAATAAAGCTAAACTAACCAACAAAGCAACGGAAGTAAGCCCCTTCGCAAGAAAAGGTTCGGAGAGATCTCCACCCAACGCATCGGGTGCGAGAGAGATGGAGCAGAAGGACACGAGTAGCGAAGAAATTGTCATGGAGAGCGATAACGATATGCCAATAGTTGACAAGCAGCAGCACAATACAGTGGAGATAGGGTCGAGTGGGGGCAGCAGGGACAGCAGGGACAGCATGGACCATGTCCAAGGGCTTGACGACCCCTTCCCAGCTGTCTGTGAGTCAGGGAGAACTGCCTAGGGCGTGGTGGGATTTAGCAGTGGGCTCTGCTAAAATCCCTCCCAAAAACCACAAGTGCCCGTAATCAGACTCTATCAAAGCGACTGTGTGCCGCTTCAAAAGCACAAGCCCAGGGAGTGCCAATTGGCATGGGGAGTGTCCCTACTTCGGTAGGGTAGCGCGTGAGCTGCTTCGGCAGGGAGTGAGTGATCTGTTTGTGCTGAGGCAGGAGTGTCATAGCGCGTCGCCGCTATTGTCACCTCGAAGCGCAGCAGACGTCTGAGTATGGACTGCACATGCTGAGGTAGGAGTGTCGTAGCGTAGTATCGTTGATTGGTCCCTACATACCGCTATCGACACCTCGAGGCATGGCAGCGGAGTGTTAGAGTGAGCACCCGAATAAGGGTCACATGGAGCGAATGGTCTTTGGAGAAGCTGCTTCGGCGGCAGGGTAGCAGTGGGTTGTACCCACACACCTACAGTTGTGCACATGTGGTGCATGGGGAGTGTCCCTGCTTCGGCAGGGTAGCGTGTGGTCTGCTTCGGCAGTGGTGTGATTGATCTGCTCGTGCTGAGGCAGGAGTGTCGTAGCGTAATATCTGTAGGCCCAGGCAGTTACCGCCATTGACACCTCGAGGCATGGCAGCAGAGCGCCTGGGAGAGCATCCAAGTAAGACTCAAATGGTGTGAATGGTGTGCGAGCACCCAAGTCAGTCTCGCATGGGACGGGTGCCTGTGTGAGCGATAATGAGCGAGTACGTTTAGTACTGCCATCCCCCAGAAGTTCCTGGGGGAAACGATGGTGGAGCCCAAGGGAGTTTAGTCGGTATTACCGGTATGGTCGAGTCCGACACTCCAGTACACTTCCGTGTGGTAGTTTGGCAACTACAATGCACGTGTACTGGGTTAGTGTGTAAATGCATTCTCCCTTGTAAAAAATAATAAAAAAAAAAATGGGTCGAGTTGCATCCTGCCCAGCTTAACCGTAGTCATGGTGAAACTCGATGACATTATCGACTTCAGCAACGAACGAAGCAATATGTCGAGGGATCTGAAGCTGAACTTGCTCAAGCTTCGTAATTTGGTTCTTGCTGCAAAGCAGGAACAGGAAGTGCTTGCGGCTAGGCTGGAAGGCTGTGGTAAAGCGGAGAAGAGCACAAAGACTGCTGCCTTCTCCTTTCATAGTACCACAACCATGGCACAGGAGGCGTTAGACTTTGCACTCAGCGACAGAGCGACAGAAAGGAGGACAGACAAGCATTAAGCATTAGGCATTAAGCGCTATAAACAGAACGCAAAAAGGCGTCGGGAGAGCGCAAATCAGGAGAGTGAGGCTACAGAAGCTGCAATTCCAGGGGACTTCAATGCGTGGGTGACAGAGTGGGGAAGCCGTCTTACTAACCGCAGAGGGCAAACGCTACTAGAGGCCTTATCTAAGCTGGACGTCGTACTAGGAAACGGCGGCTCCCGCAATACCTTCCAGCGAAACGGAGTGGAATCGATAATAGATGTAACATTCTGCAGACCAAGTTTGGCCGGTGTCCTGCAGTGGAGGGTCAACGAGGACTATACCCATAGTGACCATCTGGCTATCCGGTACACTTCCGTGTGGTAGTTTGGCAACTACAATGCACGTGTACTGGGTTAGTGTGTAAATGCATTCTCCCTTGTAAAAAATAATAAAAAAAAAAATGGGTCGAGTTGCATCCTGCCCAGCTTAACCGTAGTCATGGTGAAACTCGATGACATTATCGACTTCAGCAATGAACGGAGCAATATGTCGAGGGATCTGAAGCTGAACTTGTTCAAGCTTCACAATTTGGTTCTTGCTGCAAAGCAGGAACAGGAAGTGCTTGCGGCTAGGCTGGAAGGCTGTGGTAAAGCGGAGAAGAGCACACAGACTGCTGCCTTCACCTTCCATAGTACCACAACCATGGCACAGGAGGCGTTAGACTTTGCACTCAGCGACAGAGCGGCAGAAAGGAGGACAGACAAGCGTTAAGCATTAGGCATTAAGCGCCATAAACAGAACGCAAAAAGGCGTCGGGAGAGCGCAAATCAGGAGAGCGAGGCTACAGAAGCTGCAAACATGGACGAACTGCGTAAGAAGAAAGTAAGGACGAAACGAGCCAGTCGGCCACCGGAGGAGGAAAGCCAACCCGACCAAGACAACCAGCGGTCGGACGGTCCCTGGCAAACGGTAGTGATGAAACCGAAGGTGAAAGCGGCAAACACACGCCCGGCGAGAGCCAGGGAGAAGGGTGAAGCACTACACGCTTAAAATCAATAACACAGAGATATGTTTGCTTCACACAAAACGGACCTAATGCAGAACAACACCTAGATGAGCGACAGTTACACAGCCACAAAAATAGCTCGTGTGGTTTTATTGAAGCTTGGATTTCAATATTTTCAACAGTATTTGGTTCCTCATGAAACAAGGAATCTGTACAAACATTTACATGTTAAAAAGGACCGTTATCACGACCGTACGAGGCATTTTTGTGCCTGTGTAACTGTCGCTCATCTAGGTGTTGTTCTGCATTAGGTCCGTTTTGTGTGAAGCAAACACATCTCTGTGTTATTGATTTTAAGCGTGTGCTCATTAAAACAGAGAAAGAGCGCTACGCCGACGTGCTCAAGGGCATGCGCAGCACCGAGAAACTGGCGGGCCTGGGTAAAGAGGTTCACAGCATAAGGCGGACGAGAGCGGGCGAGATGATTATTGTCTTAAGAAAGGGCCCACAATCGAACGGTACCTCATATGGAGCGCTAGCCCAGGAAGTCCTAGGCGAGAGTGTAGAAGTGAGGGCTCCACACGACGAAGTGACTCTCCAATGTAAGCAGCTCGAAGAGGTCACGACATCGGAAGAGATCGCCTCAGCCATCAAGGATCAAGGTGGAGTGGTGGTAGCAAAGGCGGCCATCCGCCTACGAAGAGGACCGCAGGAGACGCAGATTGCCGCGGTGAAGTTACCGGCCACCGGCGCTAGCAAGGTAATCAAAGTTGTTAAGCTGAAAGTTGGCTGCTCAGTATGTCCAGTCAGTCTCTACCAACCACCGGTAGTCGATAAGTGCTTCCGCTGCCTCGAAGCGGGACACAAATCGTGGGCGTGCAAAGGGCCGGATAGGAGTAACCTATGTAGGCGATGTGGCGAAGAGGGTCATAAGGCGCACACGTGCGAGAAAGCGCCATCGTGCACGCTATGTGCGAGCAGGAACCAGATACACAACCACGTCATGGCTGGGCCTGCTTGCCCGTTGAGTGTTAGTACGAGGAACCCGAGCAAGTAACGCAGCTCAACCTCAACCATTGTGCGGCCGCCCAGCAGTTGCTGTGGCAGTCGGTAGCAGAAGAGAGAACAGACGTAGCTATCCTGTCGGACCCATACCGCATCCCCACGGATAACCGGAACTGGGTAGCAGACGGATCCAGAACAGAGGCGATTTGTACGACGGGAATATTTCCGATCCAGGAAGTGGTAAACACAAGAGCGGAGGGTGCAGTTATAGCTAAGATAAATGGAGTGTACTACTGCAGCTGCTATGCGCCGCCAAGGTAGCCGATAGAGCAATTCACCCAGATGGTCGATCGGCTGACATCAGACCTGGCAGGTCGCAAGCCAGTAGTCATTCCAGGGGACTTCAATGCGTGGGTGACAGAGTGGGGAAGCCGTCTTACTAACCGCAGAGGGCAAACGCTACTAGAGGCCTTATCTAAGCTGGACGTCGTACTAGGAAACGGCGGCTCCCGCAATACCTTCCAGCGAAACGGAGTGGAATCGATAATAGATGTAACATTCTGCAGTCCAAGTTTGGCCGGTGTCCTGCAGTGGAGGGTCAACGAGGACTATACCCATAGTGACCATCTGGCTATCCGGTACAGGATAAGTAGCGAGTCAAAGAGAGGAAGTCGGGGAGCCACTCTTCCTACAACCAGAGCGTGGAAGGTCGCCCACTTCGACAGTAGAATATTCAGTGAAGCTTTGCGCCTGGAGGAAAACACGGAAAGTTTGAGTGGGGATGAACTGGCTGCGGTTCTGTCACGAGCGTGCGACGCTACCATGCCGAGGAAGGCACGACCGCGGAATTATCGACCACAGGTATACTGGTGGAGCGAGCATATTGCAGCCCTTCGAGCAGCCTGCCTCCGGGCTAGAAGAAAAACGCAAAGGACACGCTCGGCGGAAGTGAGGGAGGAACGCATCGAGCAATTCAAAGCAGCGAGACTGGCTCTAAACAAGGCCATCAAAGAAAGCAAGAAAGCCTGCTTCGACAGATTGTGCCAGAGCGCCAATTCGAACCCATGGGGAGACGCCTATAGGGTGGTGATGGCCAAAACAAGAGGAGCACTGGCACCTCCCGAGCGATGTCCAACGAGGCTGAAGACGATAATCGAAGCACTATTCCCGCACCACGGCCCAACCCATTGGCCGCCAGCAGCGAGGGTAGGAGCAAATGACGAAGCAGTGGCGAGGGTGACGGTAGAGCAGCTAATGACGGTAGCAAAGTCTCTCGACCCGACCCGAGCACATGGTGTTGAAGGCAGCCATAATGACTAATCCGAACATGTTTAGGTTATGCCATGCAGAGGTGTCTGGACGAGAGGACATTCCGGGATATATGGAAGCGACAGCGTTTGGTCCTGTTACCGAAACCTGGTAAGCCACCAGGAGACCCCTCAACGTACAGACCAATATGTCTAATAGACACGGTATGGAAGCTACTGGAGAAGTTGATCCTGAACAGGCAGTCGTCGTACGTGGAGAGGTAGGAAGATTATCGAGTGAGCAATTCGGCTTTCGGAGAGGAAGGTCTACTCTGGGTGCCATTAAATCGATGGTTGACACTGCAAAAGTCGCCATCGAATGCAAGCGGCGTGGTATACGTTACTGCGCAGTAATAACACTCGATGTGCGAAATGCATTCAACAGTGCGTGCTGCATGGAGATCGCGAACTCGTTGCTTCGGCTAGGAGTACCAGTAAGGCTGTACATGATTCTGGGAAGTTACTTTCAGAATCGAGTATTGATCTACGAGACAGACGAAGGCTTGGTTAGCGCCACCATTATGGCAGGTGTCCCACAGAGATCAATTTTGGGTCCATTGCTGTGGAACGTGATGTACGATGGCGTGCTGAGGTTAAAGCTTTCACCAGGAGTCAAGTTAGTGGGACTCGCCGATGACGTAACCATGATTGTGTACGGATAATCCATCGAGGAGATTGAATTGGCTGCAGCCTATTCGATCAGTCTAGTGGAGGAATGGTTGTGCAGCAAGAAGCTCCAGCTGGCGCATCATAAAACGGAAATGATAGTCATTAGCAGGGCTGACAATAGTCATTCTCGTCATATGAAGAAAGCGAAAAAAAAAGTCTTCGTCATAACATTGCACGACGCAACGCCTATTCGATTTTCGTCGTCACTTCTTCACACAATTGATTGCACGTCATTATAGACGGACTGGCAAAAAACATAATAGCGTCTCAAATAAACAAATAGTAGGAAATTTGGTAACATAAATGTATCGAAAACATTCATAACGCTTTCATACGTTGCTTCAAATTCATTATTACAAAGAATTAGTAAAAATCTTCGCATGGCAGCTGCCGCTTGAAGAATAACGGTATGAAGTTTTCGTTCTTCGATGTCGTCATGACGATTTGGTTACACGACGAAAGCTAACGTCGTGCGCGTCATTGACGATGTGTAGAGTAGCAATGAAGACAATACAAATCGTCGCTACTGTGGCCAGGGTTACTGATTCCTACATAGCATCATCTTTCGCTTGAGATGCAGCTCGGTTATGAATACCACAGCTTTTGTTCGTGTGTATTCGTCACGCGTGAGAACACGATACGCAATGAACCAAACCATACATTTTGGGCTTCCCTTTTCATCCGTACTTTTGCCAATCACTGAGTTACCAGTATCTGCAAATTGGAAGCAAACGGCATTCACCAGTTATTCGTATCTGTACGGATTCTTGCTTTACGTTTAAAGTGTTTATCGCATTCCTTGTTAATTGTATCACGAGCGATGGATCGCCAAAACGCATCGCGAGTGATGATGATTGGGTATGATTGGAAGTTGTAAGGAGCGTTATGGAACGTACACACGGTCAAGCAGTTCGACCAACATTGACTCCACCTCCCGTTTATTCAAACATTCATCAATTTTTATCAACACCGACACGAACAATCAATTTATTCGACCAACAATATCACACACGAACGACCGAAGCACCAACTCGAGCACCAACCATCGAAAAATATATGGGGGTTTGTGCAACTTCACTACAAATGCTCAAACATGTTCGGCGAACCTTGACTCCACCCCCGACAACTCAAACCAAAATCAAACCGTTTTAATTTTTCCCAACCGAGCCGCCAACTGTCAAATGGTTGTTCGAACAACTTCACACACGTTCCAACAAAGCAGCAACCGAAGCGTTTTCTTGGGGGTGGAGTCAATGTTCGTCGAACTGCTTGACTGGTGTGTACGTAGCATTACACAGGATTCTCTTATGGATATAAACCTAGAGGTTCTGCTTTAGCCTTTCGGAACATTTGAAGCGCGAGCCCACGAGCTTTGTATTTAGTACATTCAGACGTTAATTATTGTTATATCGCTTCAAACATAAAAGATAGACGCTTACAGTCTTCATTAAAGTTATTTGGGAGATCTAGGGCTTTTAGTTGAAGATGAGTTCAGGGATGCATCCGCTTGACAGCGGTAGCGTATGTGCGACGACGTAATGGGGTCGAAACTTATACGATTTTACTCTTTGAAAGGCAGACGAATCTAAACAATAAATTAACAAAAACAACAATAAGACGCAATGTTTACATGGTATTAAACTCGAATAAATGTTTGTTATACATTAAACAGTTCAGAAACATTGGAAAATTTGTGGCAATATATTTGCCACTGCCTTGCAAGCGCAATTTCAGCAACAACAAAAATAACTAAAATATTTTTAAAAATTAGGTTTTACGCTGGGTGCTGCGGATATAGCCGCTTTTCTGCGCTCAAGCGAGTAGAAGGATATTTTGAAATCACTCCCATAAACAAAATTATTTTGCAGTTACTTGGTTGTCAAACATTTCCCGCTCTTAGAATTTTGCTTTCCATGCTGCAAGAAAGCGCACAAATGCGCTAGACTCCACAAGACTTTACGGTTGTTTACATACATTCTTGCTCCATTTAGCTGCTGAATATCGTGAAATTTCGTAACGAGTGCTTTTAGTTGCATTCCTACTAATTCTCCACTCGAAATATAATGTGAAAATATTTGTCACATAGAATACAAAACTAAAAAAAAAACGCAATTTCGTCGAAAATCCAAAAATTAAATATATATACAGTCACTCTCAAAATTGAGCGTACACCATGGATTAGATGAATATATTCGAAAATTCCAAAGGAAAATTAATTGTTGGCTCGAATGTTTTTAATGCATTTCAATATTCATCCCTTCCTTCAATGTATGCGTACATAAAATGGTTGAAATTTTTTCTCTAAAGTTCATTTATTGGAAAATGATCTCAAAATACGCCTATTAGATGTTACAAAATTGAGCGTACAGCGATTTTTTTTCTATAAAATTTCTTATTATAAACACGATTGATGTATTTTAATATTGTTTTTTCATGATTATATTTATAATAATAAACATCCGCTACTTAAACATTCAATGTTTAGAAATAAAACCATGTTTTAATCAAAATGGCGAACAAGTAAGGTGTATTAACAATGCTTTAAGATGTGGATTTCTCCGGCATCGTGTCTTATATATGATAGATTATTAAAATCGAACGAGACATACGATAAATTTGGGAAAATTCAGTCGGTAAATGATGAAAACAGATGTAAACATACAGCGAAAACGACAAATGTTGGGAATGGCATATTTCAAATTAAGTATAACTTTATTTAAAAGTCAATGTATAGCTAGCTTATAAGCTCAGGACACTCATTAATAATAATATTAATAAAAGAGCAGAACACGGATACATTATAAGACGTCATTTTATATTTGAAGACTCAGTCACCGTAGGAACAAATTTGGTTGAATCATTTAAATTCATCAAGGTATCATTAAATAAGCTGTCGAACTTTTAAAAAAGTTTATTTTTTCTCTCCACATGGAAATCATCCAATTGTATCCCTTATGGTAACAGATCGTGGAGTTTAATCCAAATTTAATTATGAAATTACGATTTAAAGCTATCTTTTCAATATTCAATCAGAATTGCTCTACGGGGTTGAAAAGCTGTTTTTATGTTCGGTACCTTAACATGTACCTTGTACTTTTAGAATTTGACTGTTTATGATTGGATTCAATAATATTACTCTTAATGAAAGACCTGAGACAAAAATCAAGCTTTAAAACAAATTTCAGTTAAAGACATACTAAATTTGAATTATGTCATTCCTAACATTTGTCGTTTTCTCTGTATGTTTACATCTGTTTTCATCATTTACCGACTGAATTTTCCCAAATTTATCGTATGTCTCGCTCGATTTCGCTTATCTATCATATATAAGATACGATGCTGGTGAAATCCATATCTTAAAGCATCTATTTTCCCTAGCAGCATTGAATTGTTAAATAGCAATGTTCTTACCTCTCACTTGTTCGCCATTTTGACCAAAACATGGTTTAATTTCAAAACATTGAATGTTTAAGTAGCGGATGTTTATTATTATAAATATAATCATGAAAAAACAATATTAAAATACATTAATCATATTTGTAATAAGAAATTTTATTAAAAAAAATTCGCTGTACGCTCAATTTTGTAACATCTAATAGGCGTATTTTGAGATCATTTTCAAATAACTGAACTTTAGAGAAAAAATTTCAACCATTTTATGTACGCATACATTGAAGGAAGGGATGAATATTGGAATGCATTAAAAACAACCGAGCCAACAATTAAATTTCCTTTGGAATTTTCGAATATATTCATCTAAACCATGGTGTACGCTCAATTTTGAGAGTGACTGTATACAAGAAAAGCATCGCATTTTTCACGCTAAACACCTTATAATCTAACACAGGAGATACCAAAATAATTAATACCAATGGGAAAAAGTATATCTTTGTCGTTTTTTTAACGAATTACAACTGAAAACCCTTCTTTCACTCGAAACTTACGACCTATTTGTAAAAAAATTTACATTGACATTTCAATTTTTATGGCTTAAATTCATCTGGAGTGTTACTAGATATGAAATATAGCTACTAGATTTTTTTTATTCTTTATTAAAGTGATTTTTAAATAATTATAAAGTTCATCACTGATAGTATACGTGTGAATTTTTTGTTCCGAATTTCATATTTGTGATTTTTAATTTTTGTTAAACTTACTCACTCGACTCCGAGAATAAGTATCATGGAAAAATTGGAATAATGCATATCGTCGTCGGGGGTGACAATGGGTCTGGGGTGAGAATGAGCCAGCGTCCTCGCTGACAGTCTGGAGGTCGGAAAAAATTGTTCAAAAAGGTCTCTTATAATTCAGTTTTCTTGTTCTCAGATACACTAAATCTAATCTTCAATTTTATGTAGCCGAAACAGTGACCCATTCTCATCCTTCTTGGTACCTTATAACACAGAGAACAGACATGGAGGCTCGAACAAAATTTCTAGATTGCTAATTGATTGTACATCATTTGCTCTATACATCATTTACCCCATTTAACCTATACACATTGGCGGAGCCAGAGTTCTGGTAATGGTAATGGTGGGGCACCAGTAACTTCAATACACATCAAGTCTCACTGGCGTATAAAAATACAGATTTCACTTTAGATTCGGAAATATTTTAAATTTATTTTTGGCTAATGTGATTGAATCTTCATATGTGCCGTAAACTCGTAGAAACAGCCCTAGTCTTCTTGATCCGTGCTCTTATGTCATGCTTAGTTCCGCCGTCCGAAGCTAAGTGGCTGCCAAATATTGAATGTTTTCGACGAAGGATTTCTCTACATTTTAAATTTTCTCCAAGAATTCTATAAAAACTCCTACAGGGAAAGCCCTCCGTGATGTCTACGATAACTTTGGAAATTCCGGAATTTACTTTAGAAATTTCTTTACGAATTTCTTTGAAACTTCTTTTGGTAATTTCTTTAAAAAATCCTTCAAAAAATTCGGAAATATCTTTGTAAAATATTGCAATTTGATAAGAAATTCCTATGAAATTAATATACTTCCCCCATTCGCATATATGCCAGTCTCATGCCGTTTTTGTCGCATACAGATATAATAAGCCATTGATGTTTCAAATCGCATGTTTCATATAAAGTTTCAAAAATTCTAATAATGATGTTTTACATTAGATGTTATTAAAATTTTGCTGAGTAGTTCATCATTCGATAGATTACCGTGAAATAATTTAGTTAGGGTTAAACAGTGTTTGGTTCTGTGCAGTCAGGTTGTGCAAATTCTTAATGGAACTATTATGCGAGTACTTTCAATATTGAACGCACATGACTTTGTATTTTTGGACATACAAGATCACCACTATCCATTCCCGAGTAGACGATAATAGTTCGATAATATCAAATGTTGATAGGATAGCACAATAAGATATGGACATGATTGATATGAGAGATAAAAGATCAGACGATAATATCAATATTTTACACCAAAAAAATCATGAGAAGACCAAGTTATGCTATTTGTAATAAGTGATCAATATCATGTGCCATTAGTTCTTATAGGTTCTTATTCATAGCATATGTTGATATTTTAATGATATTTCGGTGTAATTTTTTGATATATTTGCCTGTTCTTTTATCTCTCATATCAATTAAGTCCACATCATGTTTTATTATTCTGTTCATGGCTTTGCCCAGGTTGGGTTAACTCAAAAGTGATGAAAAGTGAAATTTTATTGTTATGTGAGTGGGGCAGTACAGGAGTTTCGATGAAAATTTATTTAGGAATCCTTTCTGAAATTTCTTTATAAATGCCTTTGGATTCTTTCAATTAATTTAGTATTTGTATTTGGTAAAACTCCAGAAAACTTCTTGATGAATTGTTCCAATTTCTTGGAAATTACTGGAATTTCTTCAGAAAATAATTTTGTAGATTTTTTTTTAAATTTTTTAAGACATTCCTTCGGAAATATTATCAAAATTGCGTATATAATTAAATTTCAGAATAAACATTCAATTTGGTGGGTCACGTGCCCCATCACGCCCTAGCTCCATCAGTGCATATACACTAGCGCCGTTAAATTATTGAATTGCAGACTAAACTTACTTCCATAATAATGGTTCTTATCTGTTCTTACAAACCAAATGGATTTTTGGTTTTGTGAAGGCTGTAAAAAATTGTCCTGTTCCGCCTCAAAAAATGAGCGGAAATCATTTTGTTGAATGCAGGTTAAGTTATTTGAGGAATACATGTTGGTTCGCTACAGATATTTGACTTGAGTAAAAAAGTCTTTGAGGTCATTGAATGTCTCATAAGACTGTCACTATAGAACGTCGTAAGTTGCATTCTAGTAAAAATTCTGCTGAGGCCTACTACACATGATGGTATAACTGCAAATATACATTACCAGGTGACAGATGGTGTTATGTTGTTGCGTATTTGTATCAATGTGGTTCAGCTTCAGCATAAACACTAGCTGTATCTGCTGTTCAATAATAGTAGATTTTCTATGTTCCTTCTACACGAGGTGGAGAACAGCCTTGAAGAAATTTAAAGTAAATAACTAGAGTTTAGTATGGAGACATAATGAAAGCTCTTTTATTGTTTTGAACTGAAACCTATTAAATATTCTAAGCATTTTTTATCCGTATTTTATATCGATGAGATGCGTAGTTGGTGAGAATGGGTGATTTGTCCAAACAAGGAAACTAATTATACTTTAAATGTTGTGGCGCCATCTCTTTCAAATAGCACCACCGTTTTAGTACAGGTTCCCTGAAGACAAATTGGAAGAAGCACTCCGCGCCCTATTTTAGAAATCTAAGACTTCCGTTTGATGTTAACATATCGAAAATCTATTGTAACATGAATTTTTGCTATCACGTTGAAATCTTGGGCAATGTTTTACCCCAATTCATAACTTCTTCAATGCATTATAATGAATAAATTCTTTGAACAGTGCTAATCACATAAACCAATGTGGTAAGATGATGCATAGCACACTCTGGTTTTGTTCTTCATAAGAAATGCTAAGCCATGTTTACCAGTATTAAATATATCCGCATAACAATATCAATAGACTTACATAAACACGTAGGCATATAGCAATAATTAAATAATGTTCAATTTGTCATGCTATCAGTAATCTATGGTAAACTACGACGAGCAGCGATATCATTTGAACCTCGCTCCATGCCTCCCATACCTAGGTAGGTATATTATTCTCCACCCGCATCGCTTGCTGTCCGTTGCAATGTTTGCCGGCGGACTGCGATGATTCAATTTTTCTATCATCATCACCACTCATCGCCATTCATCATCGCATCCGATCGCAAATCTCCAAATTCTGCTGGAGATAAATCGAGGCCGATGCAAAAGCAGTACGAACACTACAACACTTTTGCACACACCGGAGTCACTCACCACATGGTGATGAATCAAACCCGAAGCTAATGCAGTACGAATAAAAACGAAACATATTCATACAGGATTCACTCGTCAGCTTTGGGAAGATGTATTTTGTGCGGTTCATTCGGGATGCATCATTTATCGTTCTTTTCCGATTCCGTTCGCAAAGTATGAGTGAATGCGAGATACTTGATGCGATTTCCAGTAACCCTGACTGTGGCATTTCGTGCTATGACGATGACGATTGTCAGCCCTGGTCATTAGCAACCGGAAATCGGTTCAAGAGGCGACAATTAGTGTCAGCGGCTGCGATATCACCTCCAAGAGATCTCTGAAACAATTGGGGGTGATGCTCGACGATAAGTTGAGCTTTAAAAGTCACGTCGACCACGCCTGCAAGCGCGCGTCGACGGCAATAGCGGCGCTATCGAGTATGATGGCGAACAACTCTAGGGTGTGCTCCAACAAGCGCAGGTTGCTGGCAAGCGTGGCGGTTTCAATACTACGATACGGAGGTTCAGCCTGGGATTTGTACTCGCGGGCATGATGCCTATCAAACTGGTGGTGGAGTAAGACGAGAAGTGCTACGCCCTCAGGGGCACCGATAACGCTCGAAGGAATATCAAGGCAGCAACGGTAGCCAAATGGCAGAGGGAGTGGGACAACTCGGCTAAGGGAAGGTGGACCTATCGCCTAGTCCCAAGTTAGTCGGCATGGATTAGCAGACCTCATGGAAAGCTAAACTTTGGCTTGACTCAGTTCTTAACAGGCCACGGATGCTTCAAGTGGTACCTACACAGGCTCGGACACGCGACTTCTCCCGCCTGTCCGCAATGCCCTGACGTGACAGAAACGGCTTAACACATCCTGTTTACATGCTCCCGGTTCAAAACGGAAAGGCATGCGACGTTGGAAGCATGTGGAACGGACACTACCACCGATAACATCGTCAGAAAAATGTGCCAGAACCCAGAACAGTGGAGAGCGGTCGCAAGGATAGCCGACATCCTACAACGAAGTTGGCGAATAGAGCAGCAGCAGGCAGCCTTTACGGATAGCGGATCATGAGTACTCCGCCGCGGAAGTCGTGAATATATATGTCGATAATGAATGGGAACGCCAGCGCCAGCTACCGCGCGTAGCCTCAGAACGTGACGAAATGGACGATTTCGGAGGAACTCCCGCTTTCGGGGAACTTCTCGTCGGAGTAGGTTAGATCCGCCGTCGGGGACTATCCGAGTCGTTCGCGATCGCGATTGGGGCGGGAGCTAAATGGCTCAACGAATAAGGTGAGAGCTGTATGGCTCAAGGCAATTAAAACGCAATCGGCAATCGGAGTAGGATAGATCCGCCGCCGCGCCGGGGACTATCTGAGTAGCTTGCGAGTACGTTGAGAGCTAAATGGCTCTAAAAATAAAAAGAAAATAGATGTGGGGCTGAATGGCACAAGGAAAAAATAAAGGGCTCAAGGGCTCAACGCTTTTATGTGCTTGCTGGCACCATCAAGGGAGCCAAAGGGCTCAGGCGTAGAAACAAACAGCGAAGAGAGGCACTGTGAAAGGTGTCGTTTTGGGAGGAGTACTTTCAGTACTGCTTTCCCCTACAGAAGTAATACTGTAAGGTAGGCCCGAGGGGGGGGGGCTAGAGTGCATTAGAAGAGAGGGTAACTCAAGTAACCCTCTATTACTTGGGTGGGTTTAGTGGGTCCGGCGGTTGGGCCTTCTGCCTTCCGTGCCAACCCCACTCCCTGAGTGATAATTTCAGGTGTCTGTATGCAGATTTGCCTTCATCCCTGTATAAAAAAGTAACACCATGCTGAAGGTTCTTATCAAGGCCCCGTTACGGTAGAGAAAGGTGAAGAAGCTACCTGGATAAATCACTCACAAACACCGAGGGCTAAGGGCACCAACCAAAAAAAAAACACAAATCTCATCCGGAAAGTCGAAGCTCCGATGCGACATCTGGCAAAAGATTAGGATATGAGTGCGGAAGATGGAAATTTAACACAGAATATATCAGTCTCGCTTTGAATGAAACTGTACAACTAGGGGAATTGCTCCGTTTTCCATCTCACTTAACATTTTTTTTATTTTTTTTTTTTCCTCTGGTTGAATTGAACCATGTAGGAATTACAATGTTTTCAACTTAAACTAATCTTAACCTATTTTATACTAAGGGTACAAGGAGTTAATCGTTGCAATAGAAGATTGCAACGATTTTTGTCTAAAATTGGAAATTATTTTGTTGGACATTTGTTGCAATGTCTCAATATTAGAAATTCTATGAAGTTCATTGGTGCTATACCACGGAGGCAACTTCAGAATCATTTTCAGAATTTTATTTTGAATCCTCTGAAGTGCCTTCTTTCTGGTATTGCAGCAACTAGTCCATATTGGCACAGCATACAACATGGCAGGTCTAAAAATCTGTTTGTAAATCAAAAGTTTGTTCTTAAGACAAAGTTTTGATTTTCTGTTTATAAGTGGATATAGACACTTAATATATTTGTTACATTTGGCTTGAAGGCCTTCAATGTGATTTTTAAAAGTTAATTTTTGATCTAGCAGAAGTCCTAAATATTTAGCTTCGCTAGACCAATTAATTGGAACCCCATTCATAGTGACAATATGTCTGCTAGAAGGTTTCAAATAAGAAGCTCTCGGCTTATGTGGGAAAATTATAAGCTGAGTTTTGGAAGCATTCGGGGAAATTTTCCACTTTTGCAAGTACGTGTACAAAATATCCAAACTTTTTGCAATCTACTACAAATGACACGAAGGCTTCGCCCTTTGGCTGAAAGGCCCGTGTCATCTGCAAACAAAGATTTTTGACACCCTGATGGTAAATCAGGTAAGTCAGAAGTAAAAATGTTATACAATATGGGCCACAGTATGCTGCCTTGGGGGACACCAGCCCTTACAGGTAATCTATCAGATTTAGTATTTTGATAGTTTACCTGCAGCGAGCGATCTGATAAATAATTTTGGATCAGTTTAAGGTGATTATAGAATGAAGCCAGAAATCAGCCATTTTGTAAGCCACGTGCTTTTCCAATATTTTTTTCAAGAGCACGAGATGAAAGATCCATAACGTGTATGGAGCTAAAATAATGGTAGATCGTTTGCTTAGTTATGCTGAACAATCATAATTTGAGTTTCGGCACTGTACGAAAACTATTCCGCCAGATTTGGGCTTTTGAAAATGTATGTAGATAAACGTGTGGTGAATTTGAAATTCACCACGGGCTTCATTCTATAATCACCTTAATGATGTACAGAGGAAAATTAAAATTCATCAATTTTACAATCAAACCTTCATGCCAAACACTGTCAAATGCTTTCTCTATATCAAGAAGAGCAACTCCAGTCGAATATCCTTCAGATTTGTTGAGCCGAATTAAGTTCGTAACTCTTAATAACTGATGAGTGGTTGAATGCCCATGGCGAAAACCAAATTTCTCATCAGCAAAAATAGAATTGTCTTTAATATGAACCATCATTCTATTTTAAATAATCTTTTCACACAGTTTGCTCATTGAAGAAAGCAAATTGATTGGGCGATAACTAGAAGCCTCAGCTTGATTTTCCCGCTTCAAAATTGGAACAATTTTGGCGTTTTCCCATTTATCTGGAAAGTATGCCAATTGAAAACATTTGTTAAATAAATTAACCAAAAAGGATAAAGAGTTCTCAGGAAGTATTTTGATGAGTATGTAGAAAATACCATCATTACCCGGGACTTTCATATGTTTAAATTCTCTAGTAATAGATTTCACTTCATCCAAATCAGCTCCCAACGAAGGGTCAAAAACATTCTAATGATTGAGAATGTTTTTGAAGCTCCGTGTAACATGATCCTCAATTGGACTAGTGAGACCTAGACTAAAATTATGGGCACTCTCGAACTGCCGAGCAAGTTTTTGAGCCTTTTCGCCATTTGTTAATTAAATTTTATTTCCCTCTTTAAGCGCTGGAATTGGCTTTTGAGGTTTTTAAAGAATTTTCGTTAATTTCCAAAAGGGTTTCGAACTGGGATCCAACTTCGAGACATTATTCTCAAAGTTGGTATTTCTCAGAATAGCGAAACGTTTTTTAATTTCATTTTGCAAATCTCGCCAAATAACTTTCAACGCGGGATCGCGAGTTCTTTGGTATTGCCTTCTTCTCACATTTTTAAGACGGATCAGTAGCTGAAGATCGTCGTCAATAATAATGGAGTTGAATTTAATGTCACATTTCGGAATTGCAATGCCTCTGGCTTCGACAATTAAATTTGTCAAAGATACGAGCGCATTGTCAATATCACTTTTGGTATCCAAAGGAATATTAACATCAAAATTCCTATCGATATACGTTTTATATAAATCCCAATCAGCTCTATGATAATTAAAAGTAGAGCTGATTGGATTATAAATGGCTTCTTGTAAGATTTCAAATGTCACAGGAAGGTGATCAGAGTCAAAGTCAGCATGAGTTACCAATTGGCCACACAGCTGACTTGAATCCGTTAAAACTAAATCAATTGTAGAAGGATTTCGACTGGAAGAAAAACAAGTTGGTCCATTGGGATATTGAATAGTATAATATCCCGCAGAACAATCTTCAAATAAAATTTTACCATTGGAATTGCTTTGAGCATTATTCCATGAACGGTGTTTGGCATTGAAGTCACCAATTACGAAGAATTTTGATTTGTTGCGAGTCAGAATTTGAAGATCAGCTTTCAACAAATTCTTTTGCTGCCCATTGCATTGAAAAGGCAAGTAGGCTGCAATGAAGGAAAATTGTCCAAAATTTGTTTCAACAGAAACTCCCAAGGTTTCAAAACTTTGGTTTCAAACGAAGAAAATAATTTATGTTTGATACGTCTATTAATGACAATGGCGACCCCACCACAGGCGCTGTCAAGACGATCATTTCTGTAGATAACATAGTTTGGATCTCTTTTAATGGAGAGTCCTGGTTTTAAATACGTTTCAGTTATAATGGCAATATGCACATTATGAACTGAAAGGAAGTTGAATAATTCATCTTCCTTACCCTTTAGAGAGCGGGCATTCCAATTTAGAACTTTCACACAATTATTTGGATCCATTGAAACGGAGTCCGATAACAATTTTTTTGTGTGTACTTTATACCAACCTGAACAGCTTCAGAAATGGTATTTGCTTTGAACATTGCATCAATCATGTGATGCAATTGTTCAGTTAAAAAATCAAAATCGGAAGCAGTCATGCTACCTGAATCGGCAACATGACCATTATTTTCCGTTGGGACATGGGTATAAACCTCATTTTGAGAAGAGAAATTTGGTCTACCAGCAGCGATGTTTGCATACGTAGGTACATTGGAAAAATTGGAATTTACTGAAGTGCTTGCTACCCGTTGACGAGCGGCAAAATTTGTTTGTGAATTGTGGTAGGTATGAATTGCTCGACCGGTAACCGGTTTCGAAATTTGAGCGTTTGAATAATTTCTACCCGTTGAATCTGGGATCCGATTGGAATTTCCGTCATCACTTTTGCACGGGAATTCAATTTTTTTTTGCGTGAGGGGCATTTCCAGAAATTGGATTTATGATTGCCCCCACAATTTGCGCACTTAAATTTATTGGAATCTTCTCTCACAGGACATGCGTCCTTGGCGTGAGAGGTTCCACCACAAATCATGCATTTAGCATCCATGTGACAATGTTTGGTTCCATGACCCCACTTTTGGCACTTACGGCACTGGGTGGGGTTTTGGAAATTTCCCCCAGGCCTGCGGAAATGTTCCCATGTAACACGGACATGAGACATAATACAGGCCTTTTCCAAACTTTTCATATTATTTAGTTCACTTTTGATAAAATGAACTAAACAAAATTCTTGAGAAATGCCCTCTGGGAAGTACCAGAATGGGATTTCTTTTCATCTTAATTACTTGGACTGGTGAAAATCCAAGTAATTGAGAAATTTCAATTTTAATCTCATCCAGTGATTTGTCATCACTGGGGAGACCTTTCAAGACGACTTTGAACAATCGCTCAGTTTTGTCGTCGTATGTGAAGAATTTATGGCGCTTCTCAGTTAAATAGTGAAGAAGACGTTTGCGATCGTCAAAGGATCCCGGCAAAACGCGGCAGTCACTCTTCCTAGCAATCTGAAATGAAACCTTGATCCCCTGAAGGTTACTCAAAATCTCATTCCGGAAGCCAGAAAACTCGGCAACAGATACCACAATTGGCGGAATCCTTTGCTTTTTCGCATGAATCGAATCACCTGGGCTAGAGGTAGATTCGATTTGCTCAATTTCATCATTAATCAAATCGAATTGATTGCTCAGTTCGATTGGAGAAGAATTATTTCCGATATTAGAGTTAGAAGGAATATCTGAATTCTCCAGCTTCCTTCTATTTTTTCCGCGCTTGGGCAGGACGGTCTTGAAACCTTGTTTCTTTGAAGGAAGTGGAGAATTCAGAGACTCCCCCTTCCTCTTATTTTTGGTCATACTCATTGCTGAGCGTGGAGACGTGACCTTCTAAGAGGTTTTTTCCCAGAACGGTGTCCCTGCAGGATTACCACCGCTTGTCGGAAATTTACTTCCGCAAACGGGTCCAACGTAAAACGAAGGCACGGGTCCTTGCAAAGATCGTAACGGGATCAGTGGGTACAAATAGCGCTAAGGAGCACCGTTGAAATTAAAATAGCTTCGGGTAGTATTAAAAACTTCCTTCCGCAAAGAGAGAAAGAACCGCACAGCACGAAAGCACGATGCGGTCTGTTCTCACTGAACATTTATTCATCTCATCGCAAAACAGATAAATACAGCACCAATCTCGTCGCTTCTTTTTGCTAACACGCGTGCTCACTGCTGAAAAAAATCACAAAACCAAGAAACAAACCAATTTTTTTTTCATTGCTTTGTGTTTGATGGGATGGAAATAGGAGCTATAGGATGGAGTTATTCATTAAGGTAGCCTGTGTGGTGCGATCAGTGGATAGTGATTGGACAGATCCGACGACGTGAAGGACACGTTTTATGATGGTCTTGATAAAGCCTTTGGGGAGTGACTAAAGCATGACGTGAAAATTGTTATCGCAGACGCTAACGCTCAGGTCGGTAGAGAGGACTTTTCCGTCCCATAATTGGTAGGGAGAGCCTTCACTCTGCTATCAATGACAACGGCCTACGGCTGTCAGAGGGATGGCCATCAGCACACCTGGAGACACCAAAATGGTGAAACTTGCAACCAGATAGACCATGTTCTGGTAGATGGGCGCAATTTTTCGGATGTTATCGATGTGACATTCAGAGGTCCGAACATTGACTCTGATCACTACCTCGTTGTCAGTAAAACTCGATCACGGTTGTCAACTGTATCGAACGAAAGATCACAGCGAACGATGCGTTACAATATCCAGCGATTGTCGGCGAAAGGAGTATCCCCAGACAACCAGAATGCATGCATAATAGAATTGTTTTTCAATTATGCGATGCCTATGCACACAAATTTCATCGCTTACCAGTCGCGAAAACGCTTTTTGCGTTTTGACAAAAGTGGAGGCGATATATGTGTATTTCTTATCCGATGTTGTACGGCAGTGTATGCGATATGCACGATTTTCATGCGAGTTTGTTCGTTATACATTACGATGTAGTTTGTGATAACAAACTCTGTTTGACAGATAATCCGATTTCATTTGAGTTTGTTTGCTGGGATATGCGATGTCAACAAATGAAGCTGGAATAAACTCGCAAAATAGCCTACTGTGCGGGAAAGTTTATAAATAAACTGATGAGCTTCGCACCACAATGCGATTTTGATGAAATTTGGATCGGTAAACGATTTTAATCGTACATTCTTATGCGATGTGTGGTTGTCTGGGTCGGCTGAGTACCGCCAGAGGCTCGACGAACGGGAAAGTGCAATCAACGTTAGCGACAACATCAACGACAACATATACGGCCATGAAACATGGACGTTAAAGGAGTCTGATCGGAGAGCTTTCGGAGTGTTTGAGCGTAAGGTGCTGCGGACAATACTCGGTGGTGAACAGGAGAACGGTATCTGGCGGTGCCGCATGAATCACGAATTGTGTAGGTGTACAAAGGGCTGGATATTGCATATAAGCTTATTCAACACGGCAGACTAAGGTGGGCTGGACACGTGGTTCATATTCCGAAAGAACGTCAAGCGAAGATAATATTTAGTAGAGAGCCCGGAAGAGCCCGCAGGCTTCGTGGAAGACCACGTACACTATGGCTTTCTGCAGTTGAAGAGGACCTGAGCTGCCGCTAATCGCAAGTCGAGCACATCTGTATATGGAGGCCCATATACATATGTGCTCGACTTGTTGTTAGCGGCAGTGAGGGCACTCAACGTTTAGGGCGACTGGAAGCGATTGGCCCAGGATCGAGTCCAGTGGAGAAGGATACTCCATTCGGCGTAGGTTCATCGAAGAGCTGTAGCCTTTCAAGTATCAAGTAAGTAAGATTGAACGAACAAGCAAACCTTTTAATCCTATTTCTTAAAGGTAAGATCCAAATTGTTCTCTAAATGAAGCATACTGAACATATTTTTTTTAGTAAGCAAGAGGCGTTAAATGAAGCGTTCGCCAAGGGCGCTGAGCATTCACGCTACGACTCTGGACTCAGCCTATCACTTTGGCCTCTACAAACGCCTTAGTACTTCATTGTTATACTCAAATGTATATGAGTTTGTACTGTAAATAATACTAATGAGTGATTTTAGCTCGCATGAAAAAAATTACTTGAGTATCTTGGGATGAATATAATTTGAAAAATTGCGATCCGCTACCAAACCAAAAAAAGCAACAAAAGCACTGTGACACTTGATAAGAAATATCCGACAGTCTGACCAGCATGGGTGGCTCACAAGGGACAAGTCAAGCCTAGCTTTCGCAACAACGGTCCCGATAATTAATGTAATTTTATTTTACGGGGGTTTCCCACTTGGCAGTCAGCTTTGCAACTGTGCGGGGGCAGCCATGCGCGAGGACTCTGTTTATTTCGCTTCCGCAACGGCACACCCAGGATCGTTAAAAAGAGAAACATCTGTGCACGTCCCAAGATGGCAGAACGTGATTTGGCGGTTGATTCTGGTAGCGATAATAAAAAAAATATCATCTGCCCGTAATGAGTGGGCTCACTGTGGAAAAGTAGCAAGTTTACTTCCTGGGAGGACGTTTCCTTGTTTTTTTTTTAAATGGTATCATAGAAAGACATTCATAGTGACTTCTTTGAAGATGCTACTTAAAATGCGATAGAGATGATTGTAATAAACACTTCTATTTACCCGCGTTCAAAACTGAAGGGATACTTGAATATCTATAAGGGAACTTTTTTCGTCAGATTACTTTCGTATTATTAATTTAAACTTGCTATTCTTACATCCGTATAAACAACTTCACCTTTCGAAAATTTAACAGAAACCACTTGAGCTCCTGTTCATACTGAATGCTCTCAAGCGGTATGCTCTTGCCTAGTATCAAGGGCAAGTTCTTCTTTACAACGCACATATCTCCGCCCAACAATTCTGCTATGATATTCACGGTCCAACAGTAAGCATACAATACAAATGCTAGCAAAAACTTTCAACTTTTTACTAATTTTGCTGCAGTATTGTGCTATTCTGTTGTTTCTACCAAACACGCAAACCGGAAGCAGCTTGTACTTGGCTGTCAATTCCTTCGGCAAGACATGCACAGTCTCGATATCCATTACCTCTGGTCTGGTGTAGTCAAGTTTAATTTCAGGGGTGATGCAATGTGGGCACAGCCGGTGGAAACGTATATTTTTCGCCTTGCTGTGAGCAAACAATATTGCTAATTAAATTTATTTCAGTATCAATCAGAGCAGTGAACAGAACGTAAGAGGTGAAAGTTATTTGCGGGGTTCCAACTCAAAATGTTAATGATAATTAAAAAGTTTATGTTAAAAAGAATAAATCTGCCTACTTTTTTGAATAAGGTACTGAAGATTGGAATCAAGGATGTTAACGATCATTCAGTAATTTGCGTTCGATCATTTAGTAGTTTGCCAATAACACATTCCAGAAGCTGAATTTCAAAATATGTTGTATGGTGGACTTCTAGTGCGAAGGTTTTTCTACAACTTTGCCTAATGGTTCGTTATTAGAATTCAACTAATAACGGAGTTAGAGCTCTAATTGCAGTAACTTAAACTAAATGATAACAAAATTCCAATCGTTTAGTTTAAGTTACTGCAATTAGCGCTCTAACTCCGTTATTAGTTGAATTCTAATAACGAACCATTAGGCAAAGTTGTAGAAAAACCTTCACACTAGAAGTCCACCATACAACATAATTTGAAATTCAGCTTCTGGAATGTGTTATTGACAAACTTCTAAATGATCGAACGCAAATTCCTGAATGATCGTTAACATCCTTGATTGGAATTATTGATCAATTTGAAGTCTCAAGAAGTGATAATGTAGAAGAGATTTTTAACTAATGTCAATAGCAGCAATTTCATGATTTTGTGCAAGTGGACCAGCCGGTCATAACAATCAATTCAAATTTTATTACTCCGCAATTCCTAACAGCGGTCCGCTCCTTGCACCCAAATTCCAACCATTTGGTGAGCTCCGCCAGCAAAATCAAATTTCAGTTAAGGAATTTAAAATAATTCAATAAGCACCCAAACAACACCAGTTCACAAATTAGAGAGGAGGTTGCGTATACTCCTCGGAAATAGGAAACATATAAACCGAATCGCACCAGCCGAAAAATGAGCGTTAACGCAAACGAAATAAAAAAGAACAGAAAATTACTTCATCCCAGTCCTAAACCTACTCCAACTTCATCCTTCTGCACTTTTCCACCCAGTCGAGTCGGTTCGGCGAGAGGATCATTGTCGGGCGTAAGACTTTTCAAGAGGGAATTTCTTCGCCCGGATTATGGCCCGGTGGTGGTGAAACGTGCTTGAGCTCGTTCCCTGACTTCCAATTATTGCGGTGCGTCGCCGTCGTCGTAGTCGTCGTCGGCGAGGAAAGCAGAAGGAGATTTTCACGAGCCTTGTCTCGTTTTCATTTTCCATTCTTCGGAGTTTACAAAGCGTAATAAGGAGAAAATCTATTTTGTGGAAACTTCCTATGAACGAAAAAGCTTGTTCGCTTCTGTTCCACGTGTCAAGTTGTGGAATCATTCGGATAAACCAGACGTAATCATCGGAGCCACACCACTGCTCGCTGTTGGGTTGGGACTGCACTGGGGAGTCTACTGGCTGGGACGTCAATTAGGGGAGGCAGAATGGTTATATTAGGAGTTTTACGATATTATTTTCGACTGTTTTTATTGAAGCCTACTTCATTTGATAACCGGTTGTATAATTTACTTCTAGAAAAAAAACCGCTTCGAATCATTTCTACCGCGCCCGGTAGAAACAGTAAACAAAATACATAAACAACACTCACACTCTAAATACGAGTGAAAGAATGCATTGTATGCTGATATTTTAAATATCGTATGAATCAAGCCCTCTCATTTTTTTTCATTTGTTTAATTTTTGTTGGATTAACTTATGAAAACAAACAACAACAACACAAGGCGATTTTTTTATGTTTTCATAAGAGTACAAAATATTAAACGAAACTACAAACCTACACGTTATTGACTTTAAGCTACCAAAACTTTAACTAATAGTTTAGATGTCGGAAGATGTGGAAATCCTTACACTCTGAGTTGACATTGTTGACACACCTTGAGGGAAGTTAAGGATGCCATTCAACAGCTAAATACCAATAAAGCAGTCGGTAAGGATGGTATCGGAGCTGAGCTCATCAAAATGGCCCCGGAAAAGCTGGCCACTTGCCTGCACAAACTGATAGTCAGAATCTGGGAAACCGAACAACTACCGGAGGAGTGGAAGGAAGGGGTTATATGCCCCATCTACAAGAAAGGCGACAAGCTGGAGTGTAAGAACTTTCGAGCGATCACCATCTATAATGCCGCCTACAAAGTGATATCCCAGATCATCTTCCGTTCCTTGAATGAGTTTGTGGGAAGAAGCCGGATACGTTGACGGCCGCTCGACAACGGAGCAGATCTTTACTGTACGGCAAATCTTTCAAAAATGCCGTGAATACCAGCTCCCAACGCACCATCTGTTCGTTGATTTCAAGGCGGCATATGACAGTATAGACCGCGTAGAGCTATGGAAAAATATGGACGAGAACAGCTTCCCTGGGAAGCTGACTAGACTGATCAAAGCAACGGTGGATGGTGTGCAAAACTGTGTGAAGATTTCGGGCGAACACTCCAGTTCGTTCGAATCATGCCGGGAACTAAGACAAGATGATGGACTTTCGTGCCTGTTGTTCAACATTGCGCTAGAAGGTGTCATGCGGAGAGCCGGGTGTAACAGCCGGGGTACGATTTTCAACAGATCCAGTCAATTTATTTGCTTCGCGGATGACATGGACATTGTCGGCCGAACATTTGCAAAGGTGGCAGAACTGTACACCCGCCTGAAACGTGAAGCAACAAAAGTTGGACTGGTGGTGAATGCGTCAAAGACAAAGTACATGCTTGTGGGCGGAACCGAGCGCGACAGGGCCCGCCTGAGAAGCAGTGTTACGATAGACGGGGATACCTTCGAGGTGATCGAGGAATTCGTCTACCCCGGATCCTTGCTAACGGCTGACAACAACGTTAGTCGTGAAATACAAAGGCGCATCATCTGTGGAAGTCGGTCCTACTACGGCCTCCAGAAGAAACTGCGGTCGAAAAAGATTCGCCAGCGCACCAAATGTGTCATACATGTACAAGACGCTTATAAGACCGGTTGTCCTCTACGGACATGAAACATGGACAATGCTCGAGGAGGACTTGCAAGCACTCGGAGTATTCGAGAGACGGGTGCTTTGGACCATCTTTGGCGGTGTGCAAGAAGACGGTGTGTGGCGGCGAAGAATGAACCATGAGCTCACCCAACTCTACGGCGAACCCAGTATCCAGAAGGTAGCTAAAGCCGGAAGGGTACGATGGGCAGGACATGTTGCAACAATGCCGGACAGCAACCCTGCAGAGATGGTGTTCCGATCCGGCAGGTACGAGACGGTGTGGAGCGCAGCGAGCGAGATGGACAGACCAGGTGCAAAACGACTTGGCGAGCGTGGGGCGTATCCGAGGATGGAGAGATGCGGCCTCGAACCGTGCATTGTGGCGTCAAATTGTTGATTCAGTGTTATCTGTTTAGATGTTAACTAAATAAATGAATGAAAAGTAATTCTTCGGAAATTCAATGAAAAATTATTGAAAAAGAGGAAGGATAATTTGTCCGAAAATCATTTGACGAAAGCTATTTGGCCGAATAATACGTTAAGTTGAAAATCGTCAAGCCTAATTGTTTATTATTTATTTATTCAGACTAAGGCCGAAGTGGCCTGTGCGGTATGTAAGAGTCTTCTCCATTCGGCTCGGTCCATGGCAACACGTCGCCAGCCACGCAGTCTACGGAGGGTCCGCAAGTCATCTTCCACCTGATCGATCCACCTTGCCCGCTGCGCACCTCGCCTTCTTGTGCCCGTCGGATCGTTGTCGAGAACCATTTTCACCGGGTTATTGTCCGACATTCTGGCTACGTGCCCGGCCCACCGCAGTCGTCCGATTTTCGCGGTGTGAACGATGGATGGTTCTCCCAACAGCTGATGCAACTCGTGGTTCATTCGCCTCCTCCATGTACCGTCCGCCATCTGCACCCCACCATAGATGGTACGCAGCACTTTCCTTTCGAAAACTCCGAGTGCGCGTTGGTCCTCCACGAGCATCGTCCAGGTCTCGTGTCCGTAGAGGACTACCGGTCTAATGAGCGTTTTGTAAATGGTCAGTTTGGTACGGCGGCGAACTCTATTCGATCGAAGCGTCTTGCGGAGTCCAAAGTATGCACGATTTCCAGCCACTATACGCCTCCGAATTTCTCTGCTGGTATCATTTTCGGCAGTCACCAGTGAGCCCAAGTACACAAATTCTTCTACCACCTCGATTTCATCACCACCGATGCCAACTCGCGGTGGGTGGCTCACATTGTCTTCTCTTGAACCTCTTCCTATCATGTACTTCGTCTTCGACGTGTTGATGACTAGTCCGATCCGCTTGGCTTCGCTTTTCAGTCTGATGTAGGCTTCCTCCATCTTCTCAAAGTTACGTGCCATAATATCTATGTCGTCGGCGAAGCCAAATAGCTGGACGGACTTATTGAAAATTGTGCCACTCGTGTTAATCCCTGCTCTTCGTATTACCCTTCCAAAGCGATGTTGAATAGCAGACACGAAAGACCATCACCTTGCCGTAACCCTCTGCGGGTTTCGAAGGGACTCGAGAATGCCCTGAAACTCGAACTACGCACATCACCCGATCCATCGTCGCTTTGATCAACCGTGTCAGTTTATCCGGAAATCCGTTTTCGTGCATTAGCTGCCATAGCTGGTCCCGATCGATTGTATCATATGCGGCTTTGAAGTCGATGAATAGATGATGTGTGGGCACGTTGTATTCGCGGCACTTCTGCAGTACTTGGCGAATGGCGAACACCTGGTCCGTGGTGGAGCGTTCGCCCATAAAACCCGCCTGGTACTGCCCCACGAACTCCCTTGCAATTGGTGCTAGTCGACGGCATAAAATTTGGGAGTGTACCTTGTAGGCGGCGTTCAGCAATGTGATTGCGCGGTAGTTGCTACAATCCAGCTTATCGCCCTTTTTGTAGATGGGACACACGACACCTTCCATCCACTCCTGCGGCAAAACTTCCTCCTCCCAAATCTTGGTAATGACCCAGTGCAGCGATCTAGCCAGTGCCTCACCACCGTGTTTAAATAGCTCTCCTGGTAGTTGGTCAACCCCAGGGGCTTTGTTGTTCTTCAGCCGGCCAATCTCCTCCTGGATTTCCTGGATATCCGGGGCCGGTAGAATTATGTCCTGCGCGCGTTCCCCTAGGTCCATCACCATACCGCCATCTTCGTCTGCCACATCGCCATTCAGGTGCTCTTCGTAGTGCTGCTGCCACCTTTGGATCACCTCACGCTCGTTCGTAAGAAGGTTCCCGTTTATGTCCTTGCACATATCAGGCTGTGGCACGTGGCCCTTACGTGAACGGTTCAACTTCTCATAGAACTTTCGTGTGTTATTAGTGCGGTACAGTTGCTCCGTCTCTTCACGGTCTCGATCTTCCTGCTGACGCTTTTTCCTCCGGAAAATCGAGTTTTGTCTGTTCCGCGCCTGTTTATATCGTGCCTCATTCGCCCTCGTGCGGTGTTGCAGCAATCTCGCCCATGCTGCATTCTTCTCTTCTATTAACTGCTCACATTCGCCGTCATACCAGTCGTTTCTCCGATCCGGGGGCACCGTGCCAAGTGCAGCGGTTGCGGTGCTACCAATGGCGGATCGAATATCTCTCCAGCCATCTTCAAGAGACGCTGCGCCTAGCTGCTCTTCCGTTGGGAGTGCCACTTCCAGCTGCTGCGCGTATTCTTGGGCTAGTCTACCGTCTTGTAGCCGCCCAATATTAAGCCGCGGCGTCCGACTTCGACGCGTGTTGTACACCGTCGAGAGTTTTGAGCGCAGGCAAACTGCAACGAGGTAGTGGTCGAATTCAATATTCGCACTGCGGTAAGTGCGGACGTTCGTGATGTCGGAGAAGAATTTACCGTCGATTAGAACGTGGTCGATTTGGTTTTCCGTTTCTTGGTTAGGTGATCTCCATGTGGCCTTGTGGATATTTTTGCGGGGAAAGAAGGTGCTTCGGACTACCATTCCGCGGGAGGCTGCGAAGTTTATGCATCGTTGGCCGTTGTCATTCGATACGGTGTGCAGACTATCCGGTCCGATGACCGGTCTATACATTTCCTCCCTTCCTACCTGCGCGTTCATGTCACCGATGACGATTTTGACGTCCCGCAGTGGGCATCTATCGTATGTCTGCTCCAGCTGTGCGTAGAACGCTTCTTTCTCGTCGTCGGGTCTCCCTTCGTGTGGGCAGTGCACGTTGATGATGCTATAGTTGAAGAAACGGCCTTTAATCCTCAGCTTGCACATCCTTGCGTTGATTGGCTGCCACCCAATCACGCTTTGGCGCATCTTTCCCAGCACTATGAAGCCGGTTCCCAGCTCGTTGGTGGTGCCACAGCTTTGGTAGAAGGTAGCCGCCCGATGCCCGCTTTTCCACACTTTCTGTCCTGTCCAGCAAATCTCCTGCAGCGCCACGACGTCGAAGTTGCGGGGATGTAATTCATCGTAGATCATCCTGTCGCAACCTGCGAAACCTAGCGACTTGCAGTTCCATGTTCCAAGCTTCCAATCGTGATCCTTTATTCGTCGCCTAGGTCTTTGCCGATTATATCGAGTCGCATTATCTCTTATATTGTTCGTAATTATTGGTTTTCCAGGCGGCTTATTGGGCCTGCGCAAACCTCCTGTCTCGCCGGAGGGCCGTCGTGTCAGGGCTGTTTAGCGTCCCACCTAACACCAGGACTTGGGCTTGTGCGCTTTGAGCGGCACACGGTCGCTTTGGCGGAGCCTACTTGCGGATACATGCAGCTTTTTATAGAGATTTAACAGGGCCCACTGTCAAACCCCACCACATCCTAGGCAGGCGCCACAACTCGCAGATGGCCTGGGGAGGGATCGTCAAGCCCTTGGACAAAGTCCCTGCTGCCCCCGAGCCTAATTGTATTTGACCGAAATGAATGTTTGGGCTAAACGGTTCTAAAACGAATTGGTAATTTTGGTCAAAAAAGCACTTTTCTCTAACACATCGTTTGGCCGAATTGGTTATAAGGTCGAAAATGCCGTTCAGTTGTTGTTTGACAGAAAGGGCCATTAAGTCTAAAATGTCATTTGGTTTAACGGCCAAATGTTGATTACTGAACGGGTAATATGGTCAATAATATTCACCAGTTTGGCCAAATAACATTTTCATTTAGCCGACAAACGGCCATTTCGGCCTTACAACTTTTTGACCAAACGACTTTTGCGGCCAAATTGCCAGTCGGTCGAACAATAACGGGCTTGGTGGTCATATGGCTACCGCTTCTGCCTCATACGCAGGAGGTCGTGGGTTCAATCCCAGGCCCGTTCCATTTCTCCTACTTTGTATCTTTCATATATTTCTCATGTTCTAGCAATCGCTAGAACTGGAAATGGGTTTTCATACCGTTTCCATCTTCTATCCCTATACCTACAACTTGATTAGTTCTAGCAGGTAACTGTTAGAATTCGAAATGAGCATAAAAGCTCGTTTCGGCATCCAATAAGAATACATCTCCCTTGCATTACTATCACATTGGCAACCCGTTAACCAAGACGAACCTCTGCCATAGAACCTTACCCCCAGATTCCAATGAAATTCCGCAGGAACTCGTGGCGAGTGCAGAGGTGTTCTCGGCTTGCAGTGGGTGAGTGACTGCATCATCAATTCCTTCCCATCCCCGATAACCGTGAGGACGTGGCCAGCGCCGTTATCGACCTTCCAAAATACTAGAACTCTTGGACTGTGCACATTGATGTTGGAGAGCAAATCCCATGCTTCCATCCATTGGTTCCCTGTGCAATTGCGATTGTTCGTTTGATCACGGAGTAGCAACTACGAAATGCACGGTCACCATGCTCATGCTCATGCAAATTGCCAGTCGGTTGAACAACTTTTTCGGCGGATGTCCATTTCAGCTAAATAAAATTGTCGACCAGATGGATCTTGGTCTAATTTTTTTTTCGGCCGAATGGCGGTCTTGTGTCTATCGGCCAAATGGCCCTACTTGTCGTCTTACCGAACGTCAACAATAACAGCACAGACAAACAGACGTAACACTAGAAATATTACCATCGACCATGAAGATCAATTGAATTTGATTGATTGCGCGTTTCACAACTAGAGGCGCTAGCATCGTAATCCTTTGAGTTTGATATTTCACTTCAGCGGCTTCTGGTGACAATGTCACACGAAATAGTGTTTCGTGTAACATGCTCGCAAGATGGTGGTAGAGGAGTTGAGCGATAGATTTTTCAGAAAAATGTTCATGCTGTTTCGTCTGTTTGTCTGTGATAACAGGTTAGGGCAAAAGTCATCTAGCCAAATTTCATTAGGCTGAATTAAACGTTTGACCGAAACGGTATTAGGTCGAAAATGGTTTGACCGACAATAACATTTGGCGGAAAGCGACAAACAGCCGAGAGGCTCATTCGGCCAAATTGGTAATTTGACCGAAGAAGTTGTCTGCTTTAACAGTTTATTTGGCTTAAAATGTCATTTGGACGAAATGGTCGTTTAGACAAAAATGTAATTTGGACAAAAAGTCATTTGACCGACCAGATCATTGGGCAGAAAAAAATTGGCAAGGATTTGAAAAGTTAGTTAGCAGTGATACCAATTGTCAACACATAGCATTAATTACTGAAAATTACTGAAAAAGTTTGAAGACAAAATAGTTATCTTCCATATTTAGCCTATCATAATGAAATGAGTGGAAGACAAATGAGCTAAGAAAATTATTTTGATCTTTTTAGTGGAACCTTGTCATAAAGCGAGTTTGTACAATCCCATTTAATTCCACCACTTAATTGTACCTTGACAGATACGTATTTCGACCTCAACAGTAAGGTCGTCTTTAGTGTCTCATACTTGACTCGACAAATGAGCTTTTTTCATTTCCGAGAAAGATTCCTGTGTGGCAGTGAAATTGCACTTGTTGTTAATTATGAATAGGCAATATCTAGGGTATCTGTTCCCATATTAATAACAGCTCGTATATTAATCCCAACCTTCGATAAACCAAATAAAAAATCAATTTATTTACAATTTCTCACATCGTATGTACACAATAATGGATGGAACACATTCTTGAATGTTTGGAATATTTTTCAAGATTTTGTTTGAGTAATGTTTTAATTCACAAGAATCAAATTATTAAAAGATAAAATTAGAAAGCACTTTTATTTGCATTTTCCTACCTTTGAACTGATGGTTTGATGCACTGCTCGATTGCTACTAGCAGATTCATCTGTTTTCACGCCGTTGTTTTCCACTCAATTTCGGGCTAAAACAATTCTATCCCTTCAAAATTCACTTCACAGCACATAAAGCACATCACATTTTCACTATGAATATAATTATATTTTAAAAACCAACGCGATTTCCTATAGTTTGATATAGGTTTCTTTCGAACAACGTCTCAATTATCCTTGTCCGTATTCCAAACTGTTTACATGGCTGGCAGTATCTGCAAGGGTTGCCGACCAACATTTTTATTTAAAAAATGCTTGAATGAACTTTCATTGTGAAATTCAACTCTTATGTTTGTAAAATAAATTATATCGAAAAGATAAATTATGACAAACACAAAATTGAACTGATAAGATGGAAAACTGCAACAAAAACAGCAATTTTGTAATTATATTTCAACTCAAATACAAAATATTGAAGAATTCCGCATCACTGCAATCATATCGTTACGTATACACACATGTAATAGTGTGCGTATTTTATGTTGGAAACAGTATTATTGATATAGGTACAGGCATAGGATTAACTGTTTTTGAATGTTATTGAAATAGGTGCATGGCGGTAATGATGTTTTTTAGCTAAATACTACTATAATGTGATGAAAATTTCATTATTGAAGTTACCACATTGTTTTCAATTAAAAATTACATGAGCAGAGCATAATTATTCACATGTTTCTTAATTATTGGGTGAGAAATCAATGCATTTCATATGCGCATTGCCTTATTGTTATTGATATAGGAACAGATACCCTAATTGATTTGAACGAATCAAAGTAAGCTTGATATGAACAGCAACGTAGAGCCACCAAAATCTCGATCAAAGCAAACGTGATACTTTGCCAGCGGTCGAAGACATGTGGTCAACCATCACGGACTAGAGTGACAGATTTCCAGCGAACTCCCCCTTGACTGATTCTCATTGGAACCTCTAAAGAATACTTTTCAGAATTATCGAAGTATTCCAATTGTAATCCAGAAGAATCCTTTCGTTATCGTTAGGGGATATCGTTGGAAATCTGTGGGGGATACTCTTCATAATGCATGGAGGATTTTCTTCAAAATCTCTCGTTAATTTGTTTCGGATTTCCTCCGGAATCGTTCGAAGATTTGTTTCGAAAACTTTGGGAGATTTGCTGCGGAATTCCTTGACGATTTGTTTCAGTATACTTCGACGATTTGCTTCAGAATCCCTTGAATATTTATTTCGACGTTTTACTTCGGAATCTCTGATTAGTTAACTTCTAAATACCTCGCCGATCAGAATCTCTCCGAAGATTTGCTTCGGAATCCCTCAACGAATTGCTTCGGAATCCTTCAACGACTTGTTTCTACATCCCTGAAACATTGCCTACGGAGTCTCTAAACATTCACGTTGGAATTCCTGGAGGAGTTATGACAAAATCTCTTGAACATTCTCGTTGGAACTCCTGTAACATTCTCGTCGGAATTCCTGGAGGATTCCATTTAGAATCTCTAAAAGATTTGCATTGAAATCCCTGAAACATTTCCGTCGGATTCACTGGAACATTCCCGTTCAAATTACTGGAATATTCCTGGAAGTCGAAATTCCTAGAGGATGGAAGATATTTATAAAATTCTCATTGAAATCCCTGGAAATTTCCTGCCGGAATCACTGGTGTATTGCCTTCGGAATCCTTGGAGGTTTCCTTCGATATGCTTGGAAGATTCCCGTCGAAATCTCTGGAGGAATGTTGCATTATTTTTTCTTCATTTGAAATAGATAGAATATTTATGAAATATGAAAAAAATCCATTGCCTACCGGTGGGAATCTGACGGAGACCCGTCACATATTGTCCTTTAAGTGTGCGGGAAAAGCCGAGCGCTACTACACTTAGACGCAAAGCCATACACTATCAATTTGAATCGTTGAAGCAATCATCGGCTGGTAAACAAACATACTTCGATGCTATGGACAGAAGCAGAAAGCATATGCTTGAGAAAAAAGAATATAGATGAGTGTGATTGATTCGCAATGAATTATTGGCAGTGGCTGATTTTCTACCCGCCGCTGTCACATCCAGGCGCTATAGTATATGCGCAAAATAGTCAGCATGAGTTAACCGCCAGAAGTTTGTATGGCGAAAGACATCTAACGCGGGTTTTCTCAACAGTAAGAACTTTTCACGAAAAACTATTCGGTACCAGTCATGTAGGAAGGTGTCCGCTACTACGCCTACCAAATACTTTTTCGATTAAGGAGCTTATTTTCAAAATATATACCATACTGATTTCCAAAAGTTAACTCCTAGTGTGCCGCTGTAAGCACGCTCAAAGCAGGCGTTTCATTGCTTTAGGTTTTTTTTTTGTGCTTTATTAATGTGTTTTTTTAATTCTAGGATTAAATTCAATACAGCATTGCTTTAGGTGGTTGTACCGTATTTATCACATTACCACTAAGATAGCTTATTGAGGTGATAAAACGTTCGAAATTTTTTGAAAAAAGGCTCAAACTATAGAAAATTGATCAAGGGCCTATAGCCTCCCTAGGCATCGAGGCTAGTTACGCCAATGCGGAAAAATCAACGGAAATTCCAAAAAATCGTCAAAATTTCCACGGAAAATCCTGCGGACTTCTTTTAATTTGAATTGGCGTGGACAATTATAGACCATCGGCGTGGCAAATTTTAAACGGCGGCGCGCCGATGCAAAAATGTCGGCGACAGCGGCGTGTCAAAAAACTGTCGGCGGCGGCGGCGTGGCGTGGCGGCGCACACCTTTAGTCTTAGTTAAGTCACGCTTATCGGGATTACCATTCTTTTTAAAATTCGCATTCTAGTCTAGATGTTAAATGAGATGCAACAAAAAAGAACTGTTGTATTGTAATATAGAAAAGTATGCTTGCTGAGAAGGTATTTAGTATCATTCTTAGGGTGCCTCATCTTGCCCCGTCCTACCCTACGCATTTATTTGAGTTTAATGGTAACACATCCTCATGACGACCGAATAAAGGCTCTCATAGAAAGCCAAAATGACATCACAACAACTAATTGGCGTATTGTGAAACGATCCATTCTGAAAGATATTCATGTTGAATGGATCTTCACAGTAGAGGGTGCGTCGATGGAAAAGTTGAAGAAGTCCAAATACACCCTCAACTACCGATTTGGTGAAATCCAACTAAGGAAGATTACAGATCAACCGACTGCCGCTACCGCTGCCGACTGGAAGGCCGACCCAAGAGCAATCTGAGGAGGCCTCCTGTTCGGGCGAGGTTCGGCTAACTGGAAGGCCGACCCAAGAGAAATCTGAGGAAGCCTCCGGTTCGGGCGAGGTTAGTAAATCTCACCCCAAAAGCACCATAAAGGCTAGTCTGTCCGCCTCTAAAGGAAAAGCTCGAAGCTTACATGCGGCCCCCTGCTCTAGTGGTACCAAACCAAAGGTATCTAAACAGGGAAAAGGGGTGCAAAAAGCGACAGTATGACCACAGAGGCGAAACTGGCGGGCCAGGTTGCTACAGGAAGAGAGAAACCCAAACTGTAATATCAAACGACATCCTGATGATCCGCAACATCCAAAGCCGGACAGTCGTCGTCCGGAAAAAGCGGGAACCCCGGAAATGGCGACTAAAGTTCTGCAAGTGAACCTCCACCATGCTGAGAGCGCCACGGGTGTGCTCTGTCGGAGGTTCACCAAAGAGAATTTAACCGTGGCCCTCATTCAAGAGCCATGGGTCAATAAATCCAGAATACAAGGTATTCCACAACACTCATGTAAGTTGGTATATGATGACAGCCAGCTTTCTCCTAGAGCGGCTATTTTATTACATAACAACTGTAAATACTTTCCAATTTCAGAATTCATAAAAGGGACATCGTAGCGGTCAGGATGGAGGTACCTTCCGCCAGAGGGAGTAGAGAGATCTTGGTGGTCTCGGCATACTTCCCAGGTGACGTGGACGAAATCCCTCCTCCAGAAATAGCTGCGCTCGTAGCCTACAGCCACCGACACAACATCCCCTTCGTCATAGGGTGCGACGCAAATGCACATCACACCGTATGGGGAAGTACCAATATAAACAAACACCAGAGGTGAGTACCTGTTACAGTTTCTCTCTTCCAAGAACATTGACATTTGTAATGTTGGTGACAAGCCCACGTTTGAAAACTCCATTCTTCCGGAAGTTTTGGACTTGACTCTATGTAGTCGGTCTATCTCTGATAAAATAAAAAACTGGCATGTTTCTGAAGAAATATCAATGTCAGACCATAAACACATCATCTTCGAATGGGAAGGGGTCTTAACGATGGAAAAAACGTTTATAGATCCTAAGAAAACTGATTGGGAATCCTACTCAGCTATCCTACGATCCGAAGAGTACATCATAGAAAGTCACATCAAGTCCATAACACAATTGGAAGATGCGTCCAAATCCATTAAAAACAAAATCCTTAACGCCTACCAAGAGAGCTGTCCAACTAAATCAACTAGTTCGAGTAGAGACGTTCCATGGTGGAATAAAACTCTTGAGAAGCTTAGGAAAACTGCGCGTAGGGAGTTCAACCGTGCTAAGCGAACCGGCGATTGGAGCCTATACAGAAAGGCCCTGACGAACTACAACAAAGAAATAAGGTCAGCCAAACGGAAATCGTGGATTCTAATGTGTGAAAGCATAGAGAATACACCCGTAGTGGCCAGACTCCAAAAAACTCTTTCAAAAGACCACTCCAATGGTGTGGGTAGCCTCCGAAAGACGGATGGTTCGCTCACTGTAGAGCCTAGCGATACACTGAGCGAATTGTTAAAGATCCACTTCCCTGATTCAATCCCTGAGTCGAGCATCGGCGACCAAGGCACTGGAATTGCTGTCTCAGATCCACAAGAGATCCAATCATGGGTTTCTGGATCTAAAAAGACGCAATAAAGGTTGCAAAGGAAGCTTTCACTCGGGCCAGGGTTGAGAGGGCTGTGAGATCTTTCGAGCCATTTAAGTCTCCTGGCATGGATGGAATATTCCCAGCGTTGATCCAAAAGAGGAGAAAACACTGGTTCCACCCTTGGTTGAGATTTTAAGGCGAGTCTGATTTTGGGGCACATACCTAACGATTGGCGTCAAATCCGGGCTGTCTTCATTCCGAAGGCAGGCAAGAGAGATAAAACCAACCCCAAAGCATTCAGGCCGATAAGTTTATCCTCTGTAATGCTCAAAATTATGGAAAAGGTACTATGCGAGTACATAAATTACAAATTTATGAAAGCAATGCCTTTGTCAAAAAACCAATTCGCTTGTCAAAGTGGAAAATCTACGATCTCGGCGCTACATACGGTGGTTCAAAAAATCGAAAAAAACACTTAATGCAAAAGAAATTGCTCTTGTAGCATTTCTTGATATTGAGGGCGCATTCGATAACGCTTCTTATTCGTCTATAGGGTCAGCAATGTTGAGGAGAAAATTCGACCCATGCATTGTTACCTGGGTACATGCTATGCTAGCTAATCGGAAAATCTCCTCTGAGCTTAGCGGTTCATACATCACTGTTAAAGCAACAAGGGGGTGTCCGCAAGGCGGAGTGCTTTCTCCTTTGTTGTGGTCACTGGTGGTGGATGAGCTTCTAGACAACTTAGAGAGAAGAGGCTTCGAAGTGGTTGGATATGCTGATGACGTTGTCATTATTGTACGAGGCAAATTCGAAAGTGTTATCGTGGAAAGAATGCAATCTGCCCTAAATCACACTTTTTCCTGGTGTCAAAAGTATCAACTAGGCATAAATCCTACAAAAACTTCCATTATCCCTTTCACCAAACGGAGAAAGGTACAACTGGTACCTTTTCTTGAATCAAACACAATTAGTTTATTCAAGTGAAGTAAAATATCTAGGTGTCATACTCGACGCAAAGCTTAATTGGAACTCTCATCTCCAATCAGTTGTGCAGAAAGGTCTCAATACACTTTGGGTTTGTTCAAAAACCCTTGGTAAAAGATGGGGCCTAAAACCAAGTATGATCATGTGGATATATAAAACCATTGTCCGTCCCAGAACAACTTACGCTTCCCTTGTCTGGTGGCCTAAAACTAATGAGGCTGCTGCAAGGGCTAAGCTCAACAAAATCCAACGCACCGCTTGCATAGCCATCACTGGTGCAGTTCGTAGTACACCCACTTTGGCCCTAGACGCAATGCTTCACCTGCCCGGTTAGATCAATTCATAAAGCTGGAAGCGGAAAAAGTGCTCTAAGGTTAAAGAGAACAAAAACACTGCTGTCGGGAGACCTTACGGGTCACCTCAGCATATTAAATGAATTTGCCATAAATCCCGCAATAGGAATTTGTAGTGACTGGACGGAAACGGTAGTCAATTATGACTTACCTTACGATGTGTTCATTCCTTCCCGCCAGGAGTGGGAAGGAGGTGGACCCAGCATTCCAACAGGCTCTATAAATTTCTTCACAGATGGTTCGAAAATGAATAATCCGACAGGATCCGGAATCTATGGCCCTACAACTAAAATTTCTGTCCACTTAGGACAGTGGCCCACAGTATTTCAGGCGGAAATATATGCAATATTAGAATGCGTGTTATTATGCCTGAGGAGAAAGTATAGATTTGCAAAAATATGTATTTTCTCTGACAGCGAAGCGGCACTTAAGTCGCTTAATAACTACACTTGTAACTCAAAGCTAGTGTGGGAATGCATTCTGGCTTTGAAAAACTTATCCATACGCAATCGAGTCTACCTATATTGGATCCCAGGACATACGGGTCTAGAGGGAAACGAGATTGCTGATGAGCTAGCCAGGAATGGATCTAATGAAAGGTTCATTGGCCCTGAGCCCTTCTGCGGGATCTCAGACTGCTCTGTAAAAATGGAACTGAACAAATATATGGTCAGTCAAATCACATCAAACTGGAATGCACTTCCCCATACGAGCCAATCCAAAAGGCTCGTAACGATTAACCTCAAGAAAACCCAACAACTATTAGGTCTCAACAAAAGGGATCTCAACATCTACACCGGTCTAATAACTGGACACTGCCCCTGAGCAATCCAAACCTCAAATTGCCGCTTCTGTGACGAGGAGAGAGAAACATCAGAACATATCCTCTGCTATTGCAGTGCACTCACCCAACGTGGATTCAAAGTTCTCAGCAAGCCCTTTTTAAGACCTGCTGACATATGGATCTTATCCCCCAAGGACGTGGTTGGCTTCATAAGGCTAGTCTCGCCAGAATGGGGGAGTCACATACTGTAACTCAGGATCTCTATTTATCAATAATAGATGGTCTTGAGTTCAGTCGATACCAAGGTATCTCAGTGACAAACATGTTACTGAGATAACTTGCGTATTTCACAGCAAAAGGGTATATCACAATAGTCCTAAAATCTGGACGCAGTGATCTTCACCCGACAAACGAAGAAAAAAACACATGCAAGCGGCGAACGATCGTTCTCCAAGAAGAAGCTCATAAAAAATCTACTGAGAACCACCATTTTTGCCAAATCGACTATTAAAAAAAAACAATCTTTTTAGTCCATCATTTCTCCATTATTATTCACAGTGCCAAATAATACATAATATGATATATTATATCATCTAGGTACTACAACATTCTAAAAAATAAAAGAAAATAATCGGAAAAAAAATTTCAACAAAATTGGTTTTTAAGCTTCATTTTCAATGATTGGGTGATTTTTTCTTCACAGTGTATATTTTTTTCACAGAGCCCCATTGATGACCTAAAACTTTGCCGAAGACACCAAAACGATCGGACAAGCCATTTTCAAGTTATATTTTTTTGAAAGTGTGCAAAGTGTTCTTGCTTGGGCATTTGTCAAAAGTTTGGCTAGAGTCCAAACGGTACACCAATAATGCAAATTTTATTTTTTGAACACAAGCAATGTAGGTATATGCAAAATTTCAGGGAAATAAAAAAATACTACACTAAAATCTTTAAAAGAATCGTGATTTCCTGGAGACTTGCTCATTTGTCATTAAATCATTTGTTCTAAGAATTCACCTAATTTGTAGTATAAGCCTTATTTCAAACCAATCAGCTTTCTAAGTAGATATTAGATAAACGACTGCTCCCATTGATGGAACCACCAGAAAACCCATCGAGTTTGTGTAATTTATCAGTTGTTTGTTTTTCATGGATTTTATTAGCAATTTATGCCCACAGTAAGGTCGTAAAACATCCAATTCCGTAATTACGAAGATGACATGAAATTCATTATTTATGTTAGCCTTATTAAAAAGGGGAACTTCCTTCCTGTGCATCTATAAATTCTGTAAGCAGCCCAAATGAAATTGAAAATTCGACTTTCAACAAAAAGGACATCCCGCAGAAGACCATTCCAAATTACCTCAAATTACTACCTCTCAAAAATGTTGCCCAGCCCTCCTTCCAGCAGCATGCTCAGATCATTCTAAACGAGGAGAGTTTGAGACGAGTGCGCCCTCATTTATCATCACATCCTCGAAACCGTCCCATAGAGAGCGTGGAGTGGTGCATCGTCCATGGTGCGCATATCGATTCCCTTCGGGTGGCCGTTTATCAGCGGGAGCCTTTTTTTTTTGCCTGAGTCGGTAATAATTACCGACATCCTTGGCTGCCACCGAAAGCCAAGTTCCCGCGCTGACTTTACGCGCCATCGTCGTCGGTCTCGACGCGGGGATCGTCTGCAGAGTAATTGGGGAAGTCATAAATGTACGCACTGCCGAGACTGCGAGACGGAGAGATGCAAACTGCTAAAAAGAAATGTACAGTGAGCAAATAAATTGAGCTGTTTGCTTTAATAATTCGTGATTTCGCTGCAGGACGGAATTAATTGAACGAACAGTCCGACCAACTATGAGGTGGAAGGTGCGTTGAGGTTTGGCAGTGTGGAATTGTAGATGGTACATTGGAGATTGTTCTGGTGAAAAAAATAAATCTTGTATGAATCCTTTCTAGAATTATTGTTTTGTCGCTACATATAAACTTTCTGGAATCATGGAAATCATTTTTATTTTATTATATTTTTGTTGTGAAATCAATTTGTATGATTATTCATGCCTGTTATCGGGGAAGAATGGATCAATGATTCAGCAATTTAGAACTGCCAGTAGAATAGATTAATTGTATCTGAATTATAAGAACTATGTTTAATCGATATTGTTTCCAATCGCATGACTATCAATGAGATCGCTGACCCAATCTTAAACAGACGCATTATTCGCTCAATTTAGTAAATAGTAAATTTGCAAAACACTTCTATTAGTTGTCTCAGCCAACACACAGATCTATACTGCCCATGATCGCATATTTGTAACACTCGCATTTTTGTTCATTTTGTAAAAAGCCTGTGAATTGTTCAGAAAGCTCAATTTACTGCATCTAATCCCACAGCAGTAAAATAGGCTTTGGTATCTTGCTTATCTGTTGTACGCTGGAGATGATTTAGTTTGTGGAGAGGATTGACAAACGATTTACAAAATCAATCGAAATGCAAATGTTACAAATATGCGATCATGGGCAGTATAGGACTGGACTAATGCAACAGTGATTCAAGTAAGTAACGTGTAACAAACAGGTCTCGTATATTGAATACATCGTCGAAACATCTGCTATTAATTGAAGCATTATCTTTATACGTGCATATTTATATTATTTCGTAAAAAAAATCGATTGAATTAAACACGTTCCAATTTTTATCTTTCCACGGTCAATTCATGCCAGTGTCAAAATTACCAAAAGTTGGAAAAGATGATGGTAAGTGGCCCTGGACGTAAGTCCTTCGTTAATCACGACTGTCAGATGCAAAACTAAAATGAGAGAAAAAAATAAATACAAATTCAAGGTAAGGAGGAGGATTTACCTACCTCGAAAGACACACACACAAAAAATAAAATGCTGATGATAAGGACCTCGCGGCGGCGACTACGGTGCTGGTATTGTTGCCAAGTTCACGGCGGCCAAGGTAGCAGCAGCCCAGACAGGCATATAATTGAAGGTCTCATCTTATTTATCATTTTCCCTTGTGCGTTTATCGTCGGATGTATTATGAGGGTCTCGTGAGGTTGTCTCTGCCCAACTTAATAGCATGGTTCGTGTCCATTTAGGAATGTGCAGGACCGAACCAAATAAAAAAAACGAATATTGGAGCAAATCAGAGGGATTTGGGACAACCATGATACACTTGTGAGGAAAACTTCAGACGAAATCGAGCCAGACATCGATGTTTACAAATGGCATAGTCAAAACTTCTTTGTACGAGAAATGCAAAAAATATCTACTACGGAGGTTTTATTCGCATTCTTTTACATATCAAGCGACGGAAGGTAACGAAGATTTGCTAACAAAGTTCTCACAGTTAAAATTTTATGAACTATTGAGAAATCGACTGTATATTTTTATTTAGATTTTAAGGACGGCTACGCAGTCTTGAATTATTGAAACAAGATGTATATTTATCCGACGTTTCGACACGTTTATCCCCGTGTCGAAACGTCTAATAAATATACATCTTGTTTCAATAATTCAAGGCTGCGTAGCCGTCGAAAAGAAATTAAAATTTTATCTATATATGATTCTACCGTCTACAAGCATATATTTTAACTGATAAACGACTTATTTAATTAAAAATAGGCTCTTCAGCTAGAAAACTAACATATTCAGCACAAATTGTCTGAGAGTGAGGGTCGTGGGTTAGAGTCCCATCGAAGGGAAAGTGGTTACCTCCAATACATTTTTCAAATCAATATCTTCCACATAATGTACATATTTACATATTTATGAGTTTTCAGAACATTGTAAAACAATTGTTTGTTGCGTAGCTGTCTGACCACGAGATAATATTAAGTAATATAGTACTTTGGAAGCATCACGTCAAATTCTCAAAAGATCTCGATCAATCAGTTCGCACCTTTCTTCATATCTAGGAATATTTAAACTATTGTTTCAACCCAAGCAGCACAATTCAGTTCAGATTAATTTGGATTAATTTGACCGCCGCGCTACGACCTACAGTGACTCCAAAAAGTATTCGTCTAGCTGTGTGTTTTTTAGAAAATGTCAAAAATAGAGTTCAGTAAGCTCAAAAAATAAATCTATCGATTACATTGTGTAGCAGATTAATCAATTCATCTTTATTATTAAAAATCGGTTAGAAAAACAAAATAATAACAAAAACAAGTGTAACAAAACATAACAATTCATTAAATATGGGCGCAAAAAGTATTCGTCTACTCAGGTTTGGCGCACTTTTCAAATGGAAACAAGAGTTGTAGAATGGAATTCAATATTTAGTTGGATTCCCCGGTGTATATATGACGGCTTGTAGTCTTTGTGACATGGAACTGACCAAATTAGCCGTGACGGGGGACGGGATTTTCTCCCATACTTCTTTCAATGCTAATTTAAATTCGTTGTTTTTGGTAATGCGACTTTTACGAATTTTGTCGTCCAGAATTTTTCAATGGTGCTCAATTGGTTTCATATCTGGGCTCTGTGGAGGCGTTTTGAGTTGATTGGAGTATTATAGAGTAGCTACAGTTTAGTATTTCGGGCTGTGTGCTTGGGGTAATTATCATGCCGAAAGATGTATGCTCCTTGTAAGCCTAATTTCTCAGCTCTGGCGTTCACATTTTGCTTCAAAATGCGGATGAACATTTTGTGATCCATAATTCCTTCAGTAATATGAAATTTTTCCACACCGGTTGCGCTCGGACCTCCCAGATCATGACCCACCATGCTTTACTGCTGAAAAGAGGTTCTGCGGCTACAGTACTCATTTTCCGCCATATTATACATCGGCCATTTGATCTAAATATGCTGTACTTCCTTTCGTCAGGTAATATGAGTTGATTCCGAAAGTACTCTGTAGGGTTTCTCGCAAATAAATAATTAACACCAACAACAAATATATTAATTTCACAACTATTATTTTTAATTCATTTTTGTTTTTCTTTGGCATTCCATTTTTTCAATATTCAACACTACACTCCAGACACATCCGTTCGTCACAAAATCCTCTCAAAAACTGGTCGTTTCTCTCAAATCTCCGCTGTTGTCCAACAAAGATCTTCTTTCTCTCTCTTTCTCTCCTTCATGCATGTTCGTCTCCTATCCCCCAATATGAAGTCCGTCATTGATATATATATGATTGGTACACTCAAACAAATCAGCTGAATTGATTTAATAGAGAACTAAACTATCATAATTTATTTTAACATTTTTTATATTCTATTTAATTCTTCATTCCTACATCCTTTCCCTCCTCTACTCTCAATAGAATAAAAATAATATGACTTGGATCATTATTTGCTATATTTCTGGGTACATCATTCCTGGAAGAAGAAAAAAATTAGTACCGTATTATATCAAATTTAATACTTACCGCAGAAATTTCTAGAAGCTATTTCTAAAGAAAATGTACATATAAGAATTTATTTCATTTCAAAAGTAACACCAACATATTAAAAATAAATTCTACATTTCTGCTACTGATGGTACTTTGAAGTTATCATCAGTTATTCTACAATTAACATGTGCTAACACTATTCCAATCGTAATTACTGATCTAGCTCATGCAATCATAGGTAGAGCTTTCCAGGCTCTAAAATATCAATCTCGCAACAAAATTAGAAAAAATTCTCAATCTTTTTATCATTCCACTATTAACATGTTCTAACACTATTCCAATCGTAACTGCTGATCTTGTTCATGCAATCATGGGAAGAGCTTACCAGGCTCTAGAACATTAATCTTGCATCAGAATCAGAAAAAATTCTCCATCTTCTTATCATTCCACTATTTACATGTTCTAACACTATCCCAATCGTAACTACTGATCTAGCTCATGCAATCATAGGTAGAGCTTACCAGGCTATGAAACATCAATCTCGCATCAAAATCGGAAAAAAAAATTCTCAATCTTCTTATCATTTCATTGTTTACATGTTCTAACACTATTCTCATCGCAATTACTGATCCTGCTTATACAATCATGAGAAGGGCTTACCAGGCTCTAGAACATCAATCTTGCATCAGAATCAGAAAAATTTCTCCATCTTCTTATCATTCCACTATTTACATGTTCCAACACTGTTCGAATCGTAACTACTGATCTAGCTCATGCAATCATGGGTAGAGCTTGCCAGGCTCTATAAGATCAATCTTTCAACAAAATTAGAAAAAATCTCTAATTTTCTTATCATTTCACTATTAACATGTTCTAAAACTATTCCAATCGTAACTGCTGATCTTGCTCATGCAATCATGGGTAGAGCTTTCCAGGCTCTAAAATATGAATCTCGCAACAAAATTAGAAAAATTTCTCAATCTTCTTATCATTTCACTATTTAAGTGTTCTAATACTATTCCAATCGTAACTACTGATCTTGTTCATGCAATCATGGGTAGAGCTTGCCAGGCTCTAGAACATCAACCTTGCATCAAAATCAGAAAAAAAATCTTAATCTTCTTATCATTCCACTATTTACATGTTCTAACACTATTCCAATCGTAACTGCTGATCTTGCTCATGCAATCATAGGTAGAGCTTGCCAGGCTATAAAACATCAATCTCGCATCAAAGTCGGAAAAAATTCTCAATCTTCTTATCATTTCACTATTTACATGTTCTAATACTATTCCAATCGTAACTGCTGATCTTGCTCATGCAATCATGAGTAGAGTTTTCCAGGCTCTAAAATATGAATCTCGCAACAAAATTAGAAAAAATCCTCAATCTTCTTATCATTTGACTATTTACATGTTCTAATACTATTCCAATCGTAACTACTGACTTCGTTCATGCAATCATGGGTAGAGCTTGCCAGGCTCTAGAACATCAATCTTGCATCAAAATCAGAAAAAAAATTCCATCTTCTTATCATTCCACTATTTACATGTTCTAACACTATTCCAATCAGTTGGCAACCGCTTCTCGTGCGCGATAGTCGTGTTTTCGGATAGCTCACTACGTTCTTACAGTTTATAGCTTTTTTTTGTTGATCCTGTTGCGAAACATTTTTTGCATTCGTCGCAAAATGTCTTCGAACAGGCGAAACACGCTAGTCGTCGATTTCAGTGTTCTTCCGACACGACCTACGCTGGAACAAGTGAAGGAAGTAATCGACGTCGATCTTAAACTCAACATGGCGGATGTTAGAAATATTCAATTGCCCAACTTGCGAAACTGTGTGCTCATCGAATTGAACGATGCAGGGTTGGCATTGCGGCTGCAAAAAGAGCACCATCTGCGATACACATTCCGATGCCAGGGTATAAAGTATTATATCCCTATATATGTAGATGGCCCCACTACCACCGTGAGGCTACATGACCTGCCACCATGTATGTCTAATACAACCATCACCCAACACATGGAGCAGTATGGAAAAGTTATCTCCATACAAAACGAAGTTTGGAAGAATTTCTTTCCTGGGGTACCGAACGGTGTCAGAGTGATACGGATGAGGATGGAAGTGCAAATACCATCGCGTATGGTGATAGACAATGAATCTACACTCGTGACAATCCGAGGCAAAAAACAAGTGACGTCGAGCGGAGAAAACGAACAGCTTCTAACATCGCCGAAAAACAAAGCAAAAACGTAGACGAGAACGAGTATCGCACCGATACAATTGAAGCTACCCCGTATGCGGCAGATCACAACATCAGCGACAACGATGCGAACGACGACGACGACGCACACAACAACCCACAATCCGGAGCCACGGCAAAGAGACGGCTGTCGACTGGAACAAGCGAATCGATCGAGGCTAGATATGAACAAGATCGGAAAAGATCGTGTGATGATGAGAGCTGCCGAGAAGAGTTGCAGTACAGTGGAGAAAATCTGTCCGATTCAGGGTGGAAAGTGTACAACACTAGGTCGAAGAAAAAATGAAATGTTGTATTGTAATGGGTAATGGGGGGGTATTTTTGATACGGCATGAATGCACTCTAGCAGTGTGAAATGCCGCTAATAAAAACAAACAAACAAACTATTCCAATCGTAACTGCTGATCTTGTTCATGCAATCATGGGCAGAGCTTACCAGGCTCTAGAACATCAATCTTGCATTCAAATCAGAAAAATTTCTCCATCTTCTTATCATTCCACTATTTACATGTTCTAACACTATTCCAATCGTAATTACTGATCTAGCTCATGCAATCATAGGTAGAGCTTACCAGGCTATAAAACATCAATCTCGCATCAAAATCGGAAAAATTTCTCAATCTTCTTATCATTTCATTGTTTACATGTTCTAACACTATTCTCATCGCAATTACTGATCCTGCTTATACAATCATGAGTAGAGCTTATAAGGCTCTAGAACATCAATCTTGCATCAGAATCTGAAAAATTTCTCCATTTTCTTATCATTTCACTATTTACATGTTCTAACACTATTCCAATCGTAACTGCTGATCTTGCTCATGCAATCATAGGTAGAGCTTGCCAGGCTCTAAAATATCAATCTCGCAACAAAATTAGAAAAATCTCAATCTTCTTATCATTTCACTATTTACATGTTCTATTCCAATCGTAACTGCTGATCTTGTTCATGCAATCATGGGTAATGCTTACCTGGCTCTAGAACATTGCATCAAAATCAGAAAAATTTCTCCATCTTCTTATCATTTCATTATTTACATGTTCTAACACTTTCCCAATCGTAACTACTGATCTTGCTCATGCAATCATGGGTAGAGCTTCCAGGCTCTAAAATATCAATCTCGCAACAAAATTAGAAAAATCTCAATCTTCTTATCATTCCACTATTTACATGTTCTAACACTATTCCAATCGTAACTGCTGATCTTGTTCATGCAATCATGGGTAATGCTTACCAGGCTCTAGAACATTGCATCAAAATCAGAAAAATTTCTCCATCTTCTTATCATTCCACTATTTACATGTTCTAACACTATTCCAATCATTATTACTGGTGTAGCTCATGCAATCATAGGTAGAGCTTACCAGGCTATAAAACATCAATCTCGCATCATAATCGGAAGAAAAAAAATCTCAATCTTCTTATCATTTCATTGTTTACATGTTCTATCACTATTCTCATCACAATTACTAATCCTGCTCATATAATCATGAGTAAAGCATACCAGGCTTTAGGACATCAATTTTGCATCAGAATCAGAATCGGTACATCATCCATACATGGATTTCCAATCAACTCGACCCTCTCGAGTTCAACGTCCACTCGCCTGGACGCACCAGCTTTTCAACTGGATTTTCATTCAACTCGACCCTCTCGAGTTCAACGCCCACTCGCCTGGACGTACCAGCATTTCAACTGGATTTCCATTCAACTCGACCCTCTCGAGTTCAACGCCCACTCGCCTGGACGTACCAGCATTTCAACTGGATTTTCATTCAACTCGACCCTCTCGAGTTCAACGCCCACTCGCCTGGACATACCAGCTTTTCAACTGGATTTGCAGATTCCTGACCCTTGGTTCCTATAGATGGGGTAGATCCTACTATGGGTTCAAATCTTACGGCCGAAGTACTATTTTTTATACGCGCGAAAATATCACTCGTTTTCTCGTATATGTAATGCACCACACTGCTAAGTGAATTAATATCATGACTTCGAGTTTATTTGGTTACATTAAAGAAATAAAGTATTTCGAACAAAACATCAAATTTATATGAAAAACTTTGTATTTGTTGCGGAATGATGTCTCGTTTGAGCTTTCAATACTTTGCCACACTAAAGTTTCTATTAGTACTTTGGGTTAAAGCCTAGTACGCTGCTCTTACGGAATGAGTTTACGGAAAATTTGATCAAGTTACCAAGGTAAATTTGATAGCTGATTCAGTATGGAAGAAAATGTCATTTTTACCTTTCGAAATAATGGTACGGAATATACGCAGGCGTTATAAACGTTACGAAATTTTCTCTACTTTTCAGCTCCGTGCTGTTTACGGAATTTGTTAGCGGAATCAGTACTTTTAGCAGCGACTAGCCTTTAAGTTGTAGACAGAATACTATATTCAAACGCACCAAAAACATAAACTCACTCACTTCTTAGTATTATTAATCAGGGTTATTAGTTTATTTAGTTACAATATAGAACAATTTTTTTTAACAACACATACAACTTTTTAAACGATAAATATTGTCCAGTAGAATACAACTAAATCTGTGTTGTTCAATTCTGTACCTGTTTCGGTATAATGTCTCGTTTTACTTATAATTAAAGAAATTACCACACCAGTAATAAAGAGAAGCTGATAAAAAGACACTACTAACATCCTATTGTTTAGCCCTTCGTCAGATCGTAGCCAGGATGTCCTGGGCTATAATTTTTTCATGTCTATTGATGATGATGACACCGTGCTTGTCACCGGCTCCGATAAAACAGATACCAAACGGCACTCATGCTATTAATTTAGCGAGTCGTATTTTAGACTAGTCCTTTGAGTGGCAATGTGAGTCTGAAGTTTTTTGATTCCTCAAGTGATTTACAAACTACACATATAAAAGTTTCTTGTTTATAAATACTTTAAATCTTTTTTTGTGAAATAATATTTCGGTGCATGTAAACACGATAAACTTTTCATTATTTTATATTCAAACACATCAATTGCGATTTGAACCACTTTGAACCTTGAGTGCCTTATATTTAAAATTCAGGGCTACCAATTCGACAACTATTCTGAGTCATCGAGTCAGCTCCTGCAAAGGAGAAAAAATGAAGAAAAAAACCCAAATTTATCCACCGGTGGTGATGATGCCTTTCTCGATCCATTATGTTGAATTCGAATTAATGTTGTAAATGCAGTGCTTATTGCCTACATTTCGGTGGTAAAAAGATTTGGTGCAATTCTAGTACGTTGCTTAAAAATTACTTACCGTGGGTTACCCTGGGTTGCGCCACGGCTAAAATGATTGATGATTCAATGTGCATTTGTGTTTTTGTTGATTAAAAAATAAAAATATAATCCAAACTGCTTGATTTATTAAAAAAACAAAAACAATAGTGTCCAACTAGGAAATTTGCTCCGTCGAATGAAACCAGTTGCACTCGAATCTGTCAAGCCCTTCTATATGAAACGCGTTTAACAAAAAAAAATGTATGGGCTACACACATACACACTTTTGGAGTGAAATTATAGCCTTCTGGTACAACTTTGTTGTACGAGAAAGGCAAAAACGATCGCCAACAACCAAAAAACATCACTGTTGACATATCCAGATTTCAGCTCGCAAAACACAGAAAAAATTGTCATAAATATCCAACGGGATCGTTTGCGTTAAAAATACTTCCAGGGTTAGGGAAAATGGCCGGATTCATCACTCAAAATTAAACAGTAAAATATTGTCCAAAAGCTTTTAAGCATACTGCTCTATAGTCTCAGTCTACATGATACTATCTCAAAGAGGTTTGAATTACGCCCGCAAAATTAGCGTTCCAACGAAAAACGTAGCATTATTGTATACATTTATACTTAAATGAAAAATAAACTTAAACAATGAACAATTCCATAATCACTTTTCCCATCTATGACAAAATCAATCAACAGGTACTTACCGACTGACGCCATTGTAGGGTTTCTCGCAAATAAATAATTAACACCAACAACAAATATATTCATTTCACAACTATTATTTTTAATTCATTTTTGTTTTTTGTTTCAATATTCAACACTACACTCCAGACACATCCGTTCGTCACAAAATCCTCTCAAAAACTCTCGTATTTCTCAAATTTCCAACAAAGCTGTTGTCCAACAAAGATCTTCTTTCTCTCTCTTTCTCTCCTTCATGCATGTTCGTCTCCTATCCCCCAATAGGAAGGTTTGCATAATCAGTCATTGATATATATATTAGGTTCTGCAGCATGACGTCACGAATGAATTCGGTCCTCGTCAAATGAACTTTTTTGACAGTTCAGTAGTACTTTCCACTGACTCCGACGAGGACTCCGACAAAGTTCGAGTTCGTGATTGGTTGGCTGCCCCCGAGTCCAACGCGAAGTACTACTAATCTGTCATCAGTTTGAGGTTAGATACAGACGCTGCAGAACCTAATATGATTGGTACACTCAAACAAATCAGCTGAATTGATTTAATAGAGAACTAAACTATCATAATTTATTTTTTATATTCTATTTAATTCTTCATTCCTACATAGGGTAGAATACGGCATTGGCAGGGTGCGACAGTTGTTGGCACCCTCATCAATATTTGCATTTTCCAACAAACATACATTATTTATGAACATAATTTTGATTCAATCACACAATTTCAAGTCTAAGCTTTCATTTAAATAAGTTGTTTGTGTAAAAGTAGCAAGATTTGATGAGTTAATCATCGAAACAAATTTGCACCTTCGAAATCCTTGCCATTATTGCATTGCCAAAGAAAGCAGCGCACGAATAGCAAACTGTTACTTACTTTTTTGGATCGCCTGTTTCTCCTCTTTATTGCGTTTGACACGACAAATTAAGTACGTACACTACTTTTTACACTTTATCACCACTTGATTATTACCATAAAGAGCAAATTTATGCAATATTTGCTCTATGTTTCACTAAATAAAATCGGGACTGTTCGTTTTCTTTGACAGCAGCACACTTCGGAATAGAGCGAGAGAATGTGTTTGTGAGCATATCAAACACACGCTAAAAAGATACCACGCACAATTCTATGTGATTTGATTTTAGCAAAAATACGAACAAAATATCCGGCGATGGCATTTATTTAAAAAAAGTGTTAAAATACAAATGTTTCTACTCGGATTTTTACGCAGACCATGGATTATATTAAAAGTGATAGCAACACCGTAATGTTTTAACCCTTATGTGGCTGACAGGACCGCTTTCCTTTTGCAACTTCAATACTTTCCAAGCTCATCAAAAAATTATAATCATTCCCGTTCCTACATAGCGCATTTCAACCATAAATAATTGCCTACTTTTAGGGTATTATCTATTATTCAACTGTGAAACGTAGTGTAAGAATGGGGTGGCTCCAGCGGCTGGATAGGACAGTGCTGTCCATTATTCAACATATGAAGACTCACGAGGTGGAATATATTGTTAATATACTATACTACCAGAACCGACGAGCTTCGTTTTACCTAAAATTGATTAAATATATATTTTTAACATTAATTAAAAGACGTTAAGTATTCGAAATTTGCAAATTTTGGATTCCATTTTTTAGATTAATTTTCGATTAAAGCAGAAATGTGTACTTCATTTGTATGAGAATCCCTCTTCCAGAAGAGGAGGGGTCTAATATCATCATAAGAATCATCATCGTTCGCTAAAACCTCTGCATACAAAAGTTCATGCCGTTTCCTAGTCTATAAGGGCAGACAGACAAATATTCATTCTTATGTGTATGGATTTGGTTTCACGTAGTTTACGTCAAGCGGTCGTGTCTTGTACACAACCACCATGATTTTTTTATGAAACAAACATATCATGTAAGGACCGCAAAGAGCAAATTGTATATTTGAAACAGGTTGATAGACTTTTGCTTACGCGACTCTAAGACAAAAGACAAAAGATGTAAATCTTGGCAGTGTACAAAAAGCATATAAGTTCCCTTCTCCTAAATGGCAAACATTATTCAAATAGGTTGAAAATGGTAAAAGTAATGAAAATATCAATATCTGGGTACACGGGTACCCTATCTGCCATTCACGTCTGATTTTTGTTGGCTTCATAGGGGTTAAATTTGTTTTACAATGTGTTTAAATGCTTTTGCCTATCTGTGTACATGATATAAAATTTATGCCAAGGCTAAATATTAATGTTTTGTGTTAAGCCAGTTTTGATAAACAATATCCAAAATTGAGTGAAGCGAGATGAGCGTGCTCCCGATTAATATGAATGAATTTTACTACTGGAGGATATAAACAACCAGCATTTGGCCACATAACATATGTGTAACTTGGGTTCAAAAAGTTGTACCCAAGTACAGATTCAGAGGTGGTATAGAGAACATCGTAATGTCAAAGGCATTATACCAGTTCACTTTCGAAACACGGAAAAAAATATAGTAAACACAATCAAACTTTACACGATGAGATGACTTAACCCATTAATGAGTACTGTATTTATGTTAATATTACTCCTACACGGTTGTTTTCAAAAACCCATTAATGGGTGAAAAAACACCCATTTTCTCTAGAAGTGCCTCTCCCCATTTAATGGGTAAACCCGATTTACCCATTAATGGGTAAAAGCAGTTTATGTCACAAAATGGGTATTTATTCCCCCATTGCATAGGAGCCAAATTTCCGCATAATGGGTAAAAATTTACCCATCTTTGCAAACAGTTTATGAAGCATTTTGGTAAATAGTAAATTCACGGTATGAGTGGTACTTAATCAAGAAAAGTGAAAAATCAAACGCTCTGATTTGCTTTTATTTATGGAATTGTTGATTTACATTGAGAATTTCTGTGCGTTGTTTGCTAAACAACTGAATTTTTCTCGGAATTTCCGTTTCCGGCATTCCGCATCACGCCGTATATGTCGGTACGATCGACTGAGAAGCTCATCTAAAAAATAACATTCTTCGATAAAGGAGGCATGTAAAAATTGAGTTTGTAAGTTTGAACCGTTTACCCGGTAGCTTTCCGTATGCCTCTAAATCCAACATCCGTCGAAGTTCCACCATTTTCCATGCGGCGACCGAGGCGGCGACGATCTAGAAGCATAGTTTTGAAGAATGAGATTACTTATAAACAAATAAAATATCATTTGGCTTACCTCCGTTGTTTCGAGAGTGTTCTCATATAATATCACCTGTAACTTTGCAATAATTATACTATTTATTTGTATTAAAAACCGGAACAAGCTGCGCTTGTATACGCTTTGTTTATAAACTTTTTTTCACCCATTAATGGGTAAAAATATAACCGATTTGTTAATGTATGAGATCCCTCCTGATGGGTATTTTTTTACTCATTGCATGTTTCAGAAATTTCCTCATTTTATGACAGACAGGAACGCTTTTTGAAAATGGGTGATTTTTTACCCATCGATGGGTTTTCCCAAACAACCGTGTACCGTGAAAAAGTCACTCTTTTGACGTAGAACTACGTCTGTCTTTTCTATATTGGCTTTTTCTACACGAATCGTATTTTATGGGATTTTTTTCACTCAAATTTTGGGATTTCAGCTGGCCATTCAGACATATTTTGGGATTTACGCGGATTTTACGTTGTTTTAATTTACGCGGCCCATATCCTCCGCGTTAAAACCGATGTCAGTGTGTTACATACAATATTGATGTATGATAATATTTGCTATTGAACAATTGCTAATAGTTTAGCAGACGGTTTCGGTAAATTAGTCGATCTCGTAAGTGCATCGCAAGCTTCTTCTTCTATATCACTATATTCCAACTGGAAATTAGTAATCTATTAGCATTTCTGTGGTTGCAACTGCAACTCACGTGAAGGAATAATAATTATTATCAATAAATTGTCAAACTTCTTTGTCGTGTCTACTCTGACTTCCTCCATAGGATGAGCACCAAACGCCGTTGACAGCCCAGCTTCCACGATGGGCTTTACTGTAATGAGTCACCGGGGCTCAGTCTGACTTAGTGGCAGGTGCTTAGTCAGACTGTGACGGGTGCTTTCAAACATTATTGTTATTTCTATTGATTATTTGGATATGTGATCGCTTAAGAGTGTTGTTCTTCCTCGATCATTTGAAAAATTTATTTTTAAAATCCTTTTCAAATGTTGGTATTAAAATTGTATACTTCACCAGTGTTCGTAATGATCACTCAATCTCAAGAGCACAGGGCAAGATCAAGGTCAGATTGTATTTCTATCAACATGAACCAACTTAATAGGCCCTTGATCTGAATAAAACTCAAAAGCGTGTAACCTGCACACGTCCGACGGCCTCGCGATAGCTGCAAAACAGCTGACAAAGTCGCCGCACGGAATGGAAACAAAATCTATCTCCATGTAAATCACGTCACACAGAACACAACACACCACAACAGAACAGTCGTCGCAGAAACTTCAGAAGAAAGCCAGATCTCACTCTCTCGATTTAAGAGGGCAGTTGAAAAACCACGTGCCTAGAGCACAGTATCATCTAATAGCAAAGTAGTACTGGTTACCAAACGTACCATAATTAGGTACCTGGAACCCTATATCAAGCCAAATGTTCCCCTGAGATAATCTCCCCATTCTGAGATGATCTCCCGACTCTTAACCACCTATCGATAATAAGTGACGGCCGATCACCAGCTTGGGCAGTTGTAAAATCCAGTCTCTTTAGTTGTCGGTTAACTGCCAAGCAGGCATTACTGGATATTCCCGTAGCGAGTGAAAGTGAGGTGTCACAATATTGAAATTGCCTGACCGACATTTATCCAGAAGTTGTGTTGGATTCAGTGGAACTAAAATAGTAGATGTGGTGCAATATAGTGGGTATTTCATTGAGCCATAGGGCAGGTAATAGTTTCCTTGGGATGGTGAACAAATTCCTAATCTGATTCACTTAACAGAAATGGATCCCAATGTATTGTGCCTGCACCGGTAATCTTCAATGATGGAGTAGTGTGGATTTAGCTTAGAGATCGGTAAGGGTCGAGTTGAATGTTTGAAGCAAATCCGAAATGGTTCAATAGTGGCAGAAAGTGATAACATTGACATTCCCTTAACAGGCCTTTCGTTCGCTACATAATCATGTAGCCTGTTATGCAAGCTGCATCCCAGAGCGATGGTGAACCAGAGTGGCAGTTGGTATGGACAGCTGGCATGGTGCCGGCGAGCAGTCTGGGCAGACACTACGGTTAGCGGTCGCCGCGGGATACACTATTTACACTGACACACACACAAAATACTAACCTGTAGGTTAATAAATAAGCGTCAGTACTAAAATACATCTTTTAATTGCATGTGAAATATATGTTTTTATTTTTGTTGCGGTGATTCCGAGTATTGTGCTTTTGTTAATTGGTCCCTATATAGTTAGAACCTATTGTTGGCGGTTCTGGGTACGTGGGCAATGGGAGCCAGTGCCATCTTCGCCTATTTCCTAGGGAGGTGACAAGCGTTCAACAACATCATTTATGTTGCCTAATTGATGCCTAATGTGGTAAAATTAATCATTTTTGATACCTTAAAAATACCATATATTTTATCTCATAATTCATTGAATTCAATGAGAAAATAAAACGAAACACGGCTACGTACCACATACAAAGTGAAATAACAGACATTTTTTTTTCGTGCGACCGAATCGCCGAATAATATGCAATTAATGTGATTCAAATTTTAGGTTAATTTATTAGACCGTGCAGGGCTCAACTTTTATACCACTTTTTAGTTCCGTGTCGCTTTTCTCAGATGACAGAACGATGTTCCCCGTACCAGTTATACAACTTTGGCGAGAAGCAAACGGGGGCCAACTTTTTGCTACGACTTCTCTTCGAAGTTACACTTATGTTATGTGATTTGGCACCAATACATTACCAGTTTTTCACTTCCATGTCTAGTTGCTAAAGAGAGCAAATCCATTGCTGATAATAGAAATTGCTATGCCAATAGAAGAAACGTTGACCTGTTACTTTATAATAGATTTACTGAGTTTGTGGTAAAAGCTGTTATATTTGGTGAACACCAATCATCAAAGAAAGAGCATACAAATGTATACCAGTTAAGCTGTACCTGTGTTTTAGTGTAATTATTAATTATTTTTACCATTCAATTTGGCGAATGTCTTAGACTGCCAAGAATAGGTATTTTCCCCTACTCCTTCTTCCAGCGATATTTTTTTGGTGAAATCGAGCCGTTTTTGATAATTTGATGGCTCTTTTGAAATTTCGTCCGTGATCTTCTTCTTCTTCTTCTTCTTATTGGCATTACATCCCCACACTGGGAATGAGCCGCCTCGCAGCTTAGTGATCATTAAGCACTTCCACAGTTATTAACTGCGAGGTTTCTAAGCCAGTTTACCATTTTTGCATTCGTATATCATGAGGCTAACACGATGATACTTTTATGCCCAGGGAAGTCGAGACAATTTCCAATCCGAAAATTTCCTAGACTGGCACCGGGAATCGAACCCAGCCACCCTCAGCATGGTATTGCTTTGTAGCCGCGCGTCTTACCGCACAGCTAAGGAGGGCCCCATTCGTCCGTGATACTCGCCTATTTACTCATACCTTTTACCTTTTATTTTTGTTTGTATTAATTCATATCTTAGCACCACTTCTCTCCAACTCACTTGCCTACATGGGTGCACTCGTTTTAAGATTTTTTTTTACTTTCCGCATAATAAATCGCTCATCGTGATCAGTTAACCCTCGCGGACGACCACTCCGTTATTTGTTTTGAAAGGTTTTTGTGGCGCTGTTGCGATCAATCGCCGATTGAATGGTCGAATGGGGTCTACCCACAATTCTTGCAAACTCGTAAGTCAACTTGCACTAATTATGAAGACCTAGGATGAGTTTTCTTTCATTGGTACTAATCTCTTTACCTTTTAAACCCATGGTACCACTATTTTCCACGCCCAGATCAATCAGAACAATAACATTGTTTTATTTGTCATTGACTATTGAAAAAAATGTTGCTAGACACCACTAGAGTGTGCTGCTGTCGCACAAGCGAATAAGACTATTATACTCGTGTTTCACGCGACTACTTTTTAAATAGATGAATACCTTTTTAGCGAGCGAAATTGAGGGAATTTAGATGTTTTCTACATGACAACAAAAGTAATTGAAATTTCCATTTATTTTTAATAATAATCATGTACTGATAGGTTTTCTATTAAATTTAGAAAAAAAGTTTTATGATACCGCTTCTATCAAGCCTAATTTTTATATTTTACTAAAAAATATGCAGCCAGACGAATACTTTTTGGACCCACTGTAGAGCGACTGAAGCAACCTGATGTTGCCACTGCATACGAGCAGCATCTCGAGGCAGCGTAGCCGGAAGAGGGTGAGCTCGATGAGGCCCCTCTTGAGGACTGCTGGAACACAGTTAAAGCAACCATTAACGGCGCAGCGGAGAACAACGTCGGGTATGTGGTACGAAGTCGAAGGAGCGATTGGTTCGACGAAGAGTGCAGACAGATCCTGGAGGAGAAGGACGAAGCGCGGGCGGCCCGCTGCAGCAAGGTACCCGGCAGAACGTGGAACGTTATAGACGGAAGCGGTGACAGCAGACCCGCCTTTTTCAAGAAGCCGCCTGGAAGAAGCGGAGTGCGAGGAGATGGAACAGCTGTGCCGTTCTCAAGAAATCCGCAAATTCTATCAGAAGCTCAACGCATCCCGCAAAGGCTGCCACGAGCCGAAACGTGCAGGGATAAGGATGTGAGCATCTTGAGGGACGAACATGTGGTGATCGAAAGGTGGAAGCAGCATTGCGAGGAACATTTAAATGGCGCTGAAAATACAGGCAATGAAAGCCAAGGCAGCGGAGGAGATGACTACGTCAGTTCAGCGGATGATGGAAGCTAACCAGCCCCGACATTGAGGGAAGTTAAGGATGCCATCCAACAGCTAAAAACCAATAAAGCAGTTGGTATGGATAGTATTGGAGCTGAGCTCATCAAGATCCTGATTTCAAGGCAGCCTACGACAGTATAAACCTAGTAGAGCTACGAAAAATTATGGAAGAGAACAGTTTCCCTGGAAAACTTACCAGACTCATTAAAGCAACGTTAGTTGGTGTGCACAACTGTGTGAAGATTTCGGGCGAACTCTCCAGTTTCGTGCCTATTGTTCAACATTGCGCTATAGAAGGTGTCATGCGGAGAGCTGGGTGTAATAACCAGGGTTCGATTTTCAACAGATCCAGTCAATTTATATGCTTTGTCGGCCGAACATTTGCAAAGGTGGCAGAACTGTACAGAACTGAACATGCACGCGACATGAAGCTTGAGATCTTGGGACTGAGTGAAGTCCGTTAGCCAAACTTTGGAGAACACCGAATGCCGTCGGGACAAATTATTCTACTCTGGTTTACGAGACGAGGCTCCCCGGCATCGCGGAGTTGGCTTTCTACTAAGCGCCCAGGCACACTCTGCGCTTATGAAGTGAGAACCTTTAAATGACAGGATAATCGTTGCCAGATTTAGAACACGGGTCCAAAACCTTACTATGATCCAATGTTATGCGTTAACCGATGCTGCCGACCTGCAAGACAAAGAGAACTTCTACAGTCAACTCAATGCCGTCCTCGATAGATTTCTGAAGGGTGATATCAAGAGCTTGGGCGACTTCAATGCGAAGATCGTATCCGACAACTCGAACCATGAGCGCATTATGGGACGCCATGGTCTCGGAGAAATGAGCGAAAACGGAGATCTGTTCGCAGAATTTTGTGGTAATAACGACATCGACCGGTTCACATGGTCACGTGGGTCTCCCGTGACGGCTTCACAGAAAATCAAATCAACCACATATGCATTAGCCGAAAATGGAAACGGAGCCTTCTTAATATACGGAATAACGTAGTGCCGATATCGCGTCAGATCATCACCTCCTCATCGGCGAAATACGCCTGCGCATTGCGCGGATTCGTCGGCAGGAGGAGAGAGTTGGACGACGGTTCAACACACGCCGACTTGAATGTGCCACGGTGAAACGGTCCTTCGTTGAAGAACTGGAGACGCGTGCTGCAGATATTCCAGAAGGTGGCAGCGTGGATGACCAATGGACTGCCGTCAAGAATGCCTTTATCGCCACGAAGGCGAGAGAGCCGTAGCAACCGGGAACATTCGCCTCCTCTTCGATATCTCACGACGCTTAAGTGGAGCGAATATGAATGCAACGATGCCTGTGAAAGACGCGAATGATCAGTTATTGACCGACCCAACTGACCAGCTGAAACGCTGGCTCGAGTACTTCGAACAACTTTTTCAAGTGCCAGCTAGGATACCAGCACCAAGGCATGATCTGCCTAAAATCCGAAGTAGTCAATACCGAAGCTCCATCACTGCTAGAGATTCAAACAGCCATCCAAAGCATGGAATCGAATGAAGCCCCAGGCGTCGATCGCATACCAGCCGAGATGCTCAAAGCTGACCCCATGACATCCGCTCAACTACTGCATCGTTTATTTAGTAATATCTGGGACACCGCAACCTTCCCGGTGGAGTGGATGCAAGGTATCTTAGTAAAGATACCCAAAAAGGGTGACCTGACTGTATTCGATAACTGGTGAAGCATTATGTTGCTGTGTACCGTTCTCAAAGTTCTATGCAAAGTTATCCTAACCCGGATTCAGGAGAAGATTGATGCGACTCTCCGGCGGCAGCCGGCCGGATTCCGTGCCGGAAGATCCTGTGTGAACCATATTATCACGCTCCGTATCATTCTAGAGCAGGTCAACGAATTCCAAGAGTCCCTTTACTTGGCATTCATTGACTACGAAAAAGCTTTCGACTGTCTCAATCACGAGAATATGTGGGGCACCCTGAGACGCAAGGGGGCTCCTGAGAAAATCATCGGCGTCATCGAGGCACAGTACGAGGCCTTCTCGTGTAGAGTGCTGCACAATGGGGTCTTGTCCGACCCTATCCGGGTCGTAACTGGTGTGAGGCAAAGATGTATTCTATCACCGTTACCGTTCCTCATCGTAATCGACGAGATTCTGGTTGGTGCGATTGACCGTGAATCAAACCGCGGGCTATTATGGCAGCCTATAACCATGGAGCACCTAAACGACTTCGAATTGGCTGATGACGTTGCACTCCTCGCTCAACGACGCTCTGATATGCAGAGTAAGCTCAACGACCTTGCCGATCGTTCCTCCTCGGCAGGTTTAGTCATCAACGTCAACAAAACCAAATCGTTGGATGTAAACACGGTGACTCCTTCCAGTTTCACAGTAGCCGGGCAACCAGTGGAGAATGTTGAAAGCTTCCAATATCTTGGTAGCCAAATGGCGTCAGACGGCGGTACCAAGATCGACATAGGCGCACGGATCAAGAAAGCAAGGGCTGCCTTTGCGAGTTTTAGAAATATCTGGAAAAACAGGCAGATAAGTGAACGCACCTAAATACGAATTTTCAACTCTAACGTGAAATCTGTGCTGTTTATACGCTAGCGAAATATGGTGCGTATCGATGGAGAACACTCAACGGCTGCAGCTGTTCATCAATAGATGCCTGCGGTATATAATTCGGGCCTGGTGGCCTCACAACTGGATCTCAAACAACCAGCTCCATCGCCGTTATCACCAGAGGCCGATAGCAACAGAAATTTGGGTTCGAAAGTGGGGCTGGGTCGGCCACACTCTACGTAGGGGCGGAAACGAAATCTGTAATCAAACATTAGACTAGAATCCAGTGGGACATCGCAGCAGAGGCAGTCCCAGAGGCTCATGGCGGCGAAGCCTCAATAAAGAAATAAAAGAAGTCGACCGAAATCTAACCTGGCACCAGGTTAAAGCGGTAGCTGGACATCGCTCAGGATGGAGATTTTTCAAGTCGGCCCTTTGCACCACCGGAGGTGTACAGGACTCATAAATAAGTAAAGTAAGTAACCCTTTCTTTCTCCCGATTTTTTCAAAGATTTCTATAGGAAGGAATCATCTATTGTGTGTAAGGCGCAAAATCTGATGGAGCTCTACAGCTGCCATGGGAAGGAAAGGGTTAAGCCGGGTGTGCTCCCCGATCACATCTGGGCCGCCGACGGAGGTTGTTTCCCCAAACCGACTTGCGCACCCGGATCTCCGATAGCGCCGTTGGAACTAGATTTGGCGACACAATCTAGAACATTTCCAATTTTCCGTCTACTGCCCTTCGTCGAAGCCCACGCAAATCTCCCTACCCGGTCAGCATACGACCATATTTCCGCCGGGATTGGTTAACCGATCTTCCCTAAGGTTGCTCGTATCTCGGCCAACGCAACGCCACGAGCAGGTAGGGATAGGAGTTGTTGGGTAAGAGGTTGAGGACTGCGAAATATGGTCTATTTATTCATTCAGGTACGCATTACCCAGCATTTGTCATGAAAAAATAAAATATAAAAACGGCCCACGTTCCCATACCAACGAAATTGGTGCTTTAATGAACATTATGCAACTGAAATGAGTTGTATAAAATCAATTATAGCGCCCACACATAGGTGCTATAATGGACAAGCAACATTAGAACAGTAGTTACATGACCCCATTTTGCTCAATTAGCTTGGATAGATATTCAAATAGTGTAATTGCGTAATAAATAGTTTGATTGACATTACTTCAAAATTCTTCAAGAGAGGGTTTATCTATCGCTGCATGGAATGTTGAGCATGCCCTGTGGCTCGATAACATGGAGTCTGTTTGTTTTCTGCAGCAACATGATTTCTTGGCAAAAATGATTATGAAAAGTAAGCCAGACTGACCCATTCTGGTACAAATTTATCACATTAAAGCCCATTTTCGTCATTAGCATTAGCATTGAGCATTTCGCACAAATTCGTAGGTGGTACAAGCCAAGACTATTGTATGAGAGTAGCAACACTTTCATCCGTTACCACAGATATTGATTTGGGACTAATCGCTATCTCTTAGATGGAAGCAATGCACTCTCCAATAGTCGAGATCTGTCCTGGCCACGTCCTTGCGAATGCTGAGGAAGGGGAAGGATGGTTAGTTGGACACCTACTTAAGAAAGATGCAGAGAACTCTGCGACCTCTCATAGGTGCCACGGGAGGTTTTTGGATTGTTAGTGTTGAAGGTTTAACAGTAGGAATCGTTCTTGTAGAACGTGAAATACAGAAAGAACTAAGATAGAAATACAAAGTAGGAAAGGGACGAGCCTGGAATTGAACCCACGACCTCCTGCTTATAAGGCATGGCAAAAAAATGGCGTGTGCAACTCATTGAAAAGCTCATTTTTTCAGCACTCGTAATATTTATTCAACTCGGCAAGTCTCGTTTGATAAACGTACAGCACGTACAACATCTTTTTGCAACTAGTTGTACAAACTACTATTATGGTGGAAGGATTTTGATTCAAGAAAAGTTTATCAAATCCATTTTAACTACTAATCGGAAAAGCTCACAATATGTGCATAGCTGCAGCCAGCTTTTCACGGCATTCAGTTCTTTAGAATGTTGTTCTTTGAAAATATGACCCTTTAACATCTCAATAAGTAAAAATATATAATACAATGCGGATTTTGACAACATCATGATGTTCACTGATTTTGCTGGTATACTTCTACCATTCCTAATAAGAAGTGGATATGCAAACATTCGCCGCGCTCTAATCATATTAAGCAACAAGAGGCGCCTAACTAAATATCCATCCACTTTTGGCAGTCTTAGAACACCACCTGCCCACTTTTCTAGTCTCGTCGGCATCAAGTCATCTCAAGTCCTACGAAACCGTCCACCAGGAAGCAGTGAGCCCGATCGGTGGAATTTATCGAATAAATATTTGAGAAGATATTTTTGTTTGCCGTGTTAATTTGCATGAAATTTCCATCGGCATTAGTTCTTCGTCGTCGTCGTCGTCACTTCAACTGTGCAGCGGCCTTGTCATTCTGTCTCACTTCTCGGTTGTTTCAGGAAGGAGGAAGACGCCCGCTGAACCATCCTTTCGGTTGAGGGAGGGGAGGTAATAAATGGTGCACGGCTAGAGCTAAGACTTTGGCCAGGGCCGTCCGTTTCGTTCGTTGTTTGGGTATAAATTATTGGTTTCGTCTCGATTACAGGCTTGCGGTTTTCGTACGAGACGGAGGGTTATGCCACTTGTCTCTTCCGAAACTTTGAGAACTAAGCTGATGCTATGTGTGGAAGCGATGGTGTTGTGGCTTGGACACATTCGATCGCATTTCGGAATAGGAATTCTTTTATGTTCTGGCGGAAGAACGTTGTGGCACGCGACCTAGTTAGTGTGACTAGAATCGTATTACGGCCCCGGGGGTGCTTTGTTTTTGGTGTTTGCCTCTCTCTCTCTACACAAAGTAAGCAATTATCTTTAATAGAACAATTTGTGGTGAAGAAAAAAGAGTGATTGAAGTTGGATGCCTGCAGTAACTGTTGGGAGCATGTTGGTACGTGGACATGACAAAACTTGATAGACGGCAGACAAGTTTGCTTCTGTTATATTCTTTTGTCTGCCTATTACGAATGTCTTTTAAATGCACATTTCATCAAACATTGAGTTTTTTTTTAAATTGTATTTGCAAACGTGATTTTGGTGACTTTCAAGGTAAAGTTTATTCCAAAAATGGTAGTCTTTATTATAGTTGATCAAAACAGAGCGCCAAATTGTTAATAAATAGATACCTTACATTGGATAATTCATATTTGTTTGTGGTTTCATGTACTGATTACTAATGTATTTCGAAAAATTTCGTTTCAGGTGGTTCGAAACGAAATTCCGCGGAATTTCGCGGAATTTGAGCATGGCGAAATCTGATTTCTTGATTTCGTTTCGTTTCGTAAAATTACAAAAATTTCGCTAGAAAAAACTAGCTTCTAACGAAAATTAACGGAATTCCGCGGAATTTAGAAACAAATTTAAACTTAAGCCAAACTTTATATTATCAAAAATTTTGACTGCGCCGCTGAACTAAAACATAGAACTATTTTCAAGACCTTATGTTTTACATTTTTTTTTAAACACTTACTTCTTCTTCTTTTTCAATGATTCTCCATTGCAACTGAAACTTGGCCTGATTTTCAACTTAATATTCCATGAGCACTTCCTTAGTTATAAACTGAAAGCTTTTGGCAAAAACAATGGATACACTATGTTCAGGGTGTCGAGAATGTCTCCAACCTGAAAACATTATAGATCATACCGAGAATCGAACTCGGATTAGCAATCATATGCCTTTGCTCGCAAGGCTACTTGAGACGCTTACTAATGGCTGGCCACTAAAAACGGGAATTTCAATACATGAGTTGAGGACATTAATGCTTTCAAAGAAATATTTCTTTGTGTGAATGAATCCTTAGAATATTCAGAAAATTATTGCCCACACACATTTACTCCAACATGTTTAGTTGCTTAAAACATGCCGTCAACAGGAAGTACTGCAGTACAATTCTTTTAAGCGAACAAAAATCGTGGAGAAAGTACACGGTGAACAATTTGAAACGTGATTTTTTTTTCGAGAACTGTCAAAGGCCAAAGACACGAAGCAACTCATCCATAAGATCCGGAAATGGCAGCCGTCCAGCGGTCATGTGAAACCTGCAAGATTAAACTATACCTACTGGCGGACCACGGACCATATGCTATTATTCATTAATTAATAACGTTTAAACGCCGGGATATCGGGATATAAGCCATTTTATAAGACAGATTCGAACAGCTGATCGAAATTTTGAGTGGACGGTCTTTGTTTTGGTAAATTTGCATGTAAACCATCATCATTTCGTCATCATCATCATCATTTCATTTCTTTTTCGCAAATGTTCCTTGTAAAATGTAAATATTAGTGTTTGGTCTCCTGTCATTTGAGAGGCATTCCACGGGGGCATGTCAGTCGATCCTGAGCGACCATTTCGAAAATATTTGAAACTCTGCACAGTTTTTCAATTTCATCTAAATCGTCATTTTTCGATATCAAATCTTCATATTGAGTCACGACTAACTTTTCAAAAGGGTGTATGTGAAAATGGTTCAAAAATATTTAAAAAGCTGCACAGCAAAAACGGAATGTTCGATTGTTATGATTTTTTCAGCAAAGTTAGACAACTAAATGGTGATTCTTAAGAAAATGTGCACAGTAAAAAATTTTTTTTTTTTGCCTTTAAAAATATCATTTTTGTCACAAAAACTCAAATATCTCAAAACCCTATCTTTTTTCGAACGTAATTTTTTTAGGGAAAACGGTCCATTATATTAGCTATCTACCATAAAAATTTGGTGATGGTAAACTAATAAACAAAAAAGTTATGACATTTCAAACATTTCACAATTTTCACATTTAGTAAAAAAAAATTTTTTTCTGTGTGAGTTATTTCGAGAATTGCAGTTTGATGCAGATTTTATTGTTAAGGGACGTGATTTAAACAAGTTGTTTTCATGATATTTTGATTTAATTATTCATAGCATCTATAAGAAACTTAGACACGATCCAGTGTTGTGATCAAAAGTATTGATAGTGTCATAATTTTCATTGCACGTGACTGGCGAAAAATTCTTTTAATAGTGTTGAAACCTGTTGATAATAACGTTGATAGAAACATATCAGAAATGTTATTTTTAAGACAAAAGCTGCAAAATCAAAGATTTATATACACGTGTACGTCTATAGTTTACCTGCAAAAAATATACCTCTTAGAGAATAGACTTTATGATCGGGAGGAAACGGGTATCTTCAACAACAACAAATGCATGATAGGTACATACCATGACAATGCTCACGAAAAAGCAAAAAATTACTACTACTAAGGTTGTTAAAGATCTTATAGTAATTTTTTCTTCAGTCAAGCAAATGACACCAAACTAGTCAGTAAAAACTTAAAAGTGATTTTGTTTATTGAAATATTACGAACAACATGAGTAGCCGCTTTCTCAACTGTTGTAGGCCGTTTGATGGAAAAAGTGTTCAAAAGAGTTACGAAATCTCACCGAAAGCACCATAGATAAACTGAAAGCGACTGGTTATGCTCCAATGTCCACATTGAATACAAATTTACGCATTTGCACGTCCTGCCGTCTAAACGTTGACAAAAGAGCAATCTGTATATCATCGGTTGAGCAGAGCGCAGGAAGTTCGAAAACGACAGCAACTGAGGAATTGCCAGATGTATCGACAACAACTGAGGAATTACCAGAAGTATTAAGTGCTGAGAGCCTTGCCACCGTACCATCAGCGAAATCTGTTTCAACAAATCAATCGGAAGATGAGTGTATCCAAAAGGTCAACATCGAACGCTTTAACGAGGGCATAGCTGGGATAAAAGTGACTCCGATTAAATGGAGTAAGATGGACTACGTTTATTACCCGGAGAAAAAATACCGTGAAATAAACGAAGCTGTACGAAGAAACCTCTTCAAATTAGGACCTGATGATGTGGAAAATACAGACTACGATGAGGTAATTATAAATATGAAGGAAAGGTTCTCGAATGCAGCCACGACAAGGAAAGAAAAATTATTGATTTTGTCGATGCTACCAAGTTCGTGGTCTATTCAGGATGCCATTGATGAGTTCAAAACCAATAGAAATACAGTAAAAGAGGCAAAACAATTGAAGAATAACTGTCTTTCAACCAAAAATACTAGGTCTAGTACCGCATTAACAGATGAGACAAAAGAAATAGTAGTTCAATATTTTGAAGATGATGAAGTAAGTCGAGCTATGCCTGGTCAAAAGATTATGTATCAGTAAAAAAGATGGAAAGCGTCAAGCAATCCAAAACGATTAATGATGACGACTTTGAAAGAAGCGTACATACGCTTCAAGGAAATTCACGATAATATTAAAATAGGTTTTCCTCATTTGCAAGCCTTCGGCCAAGGCAATGTAAGCTTCTTTCCAATTCACGAACACATAAGTGTGTGTGCACAACCCATGAGAATATTAATCTTATTTTACATAGTTTGAAAAGAATCAATTTAACAAAGGATATTAAAATGTTAACTGGTAGTCTTTTGTGTGAAAATACAACATCAAATTGCTATCTACGATCTTGTTCGGATTGTCCAGATTCTTCATCATTGGAAAATACTTTATTCGCTGAGTTTGAAGAAAAATATATTGATCAGTTATCATTTGAGCAATGGGTGACCACGGATAGGTGTGACATAGAAACTATTGTAAAACCTGTAGATGAGTTTGTGTCATATTTTTGCTTGAAATTAGAAAGTTTAATCCTCACGATTTCATTAAAACAGAACAATCCAGCTTTTTAAAAAATACGAAAAATACATTACAAAATGGTGAATTTTTAGTCATTTGTGATTTTTCTGAAAATTACAGCTTTGTATTGCAAGATGAAGTGCAGTCTCATCACTGGAACGTACAACAAGCTACAATTCATCCATTCGTTATTTATTTTAATGGAAGTACGCAAATTGAACACTTAAGTTTTATTATAATTTCCGAAGATTTAAGACACGATTCAGTATCCGTAAACTTGTTCATTGAAAAAATGATTAACTTTTTACGCGTTGATAAGCATAAAGAAGTCAAAACGATATATTTCATATCTGATGGAGCAGCGTCGCAGTACAAAAATCGTAAGAATTTTTCGAGCCTATGTCAATTTAAATCAATGTACGGAATTGATGCAGAATGGCATTTTTTGCTACATCACATGGCAAAGGTCCTTGTGATGCTATTGGAGGAACAATAAAGCGCATGGCCACAAGAGCAAGTTTAGCCAAAGAACGTGAGCATCCAATTAAAACTGCGAAAGAACTTTTGATTGGGCAAATCGTAGAAAAGAAAAAGATTTAACCAAATTATCATTTTGTTTTACTACTACTGAAGAGTACGAAATAAAGGCTTCAGAGCTCAGCGAGCAATTTAATAACGCGAAAACGATCCAAGGAACCCAAAAATTTCACTGTTTCATTCCATTGTCGGAAAATAAAATTAAAGCAAAACTATACTCAAACTATGCTGATAATAATTCCAAAGTGTTCGATATTTTAAAAATTTGAATAAAATAAATAAAAATAAGTATTAATAAACTGTTTTCATGATATCATAACCCATACCAAAATTCAAACCCAAAACTCTTAGAGTTTCTATAACAACATTGTGTAACTGCCACATTTAATTTAATACTTAGGGTAATATTAATTCATTTTTATTTATTTATACATATAATATTTATACATATAATATACATAATATCGATGAATACATAAATATGGAATATCATACAAACAACTTGTTTAACTCACGCAAGGCCCTTAACAATAAAATCAGCATCAAATCTGCGATTCTTGAAAAAAAATACACGGAAATTTTTTTTGTTTACTATATGTGAAAATTGTGAAATGTTTGAAATGTCATAACTTTTTTGTTTATTAGTTTACCATCACCAAATTTTTATGGTAGATAGCTAATATAATGGACCGTTTTCCTAAAAAATTACTTTCGAAAAAAGATAGGGTTTTGAGATATTTGAGTTTTTGTGACAAAATGATATTTTCAAAGGCAAAAAAATTTTTTTTTACTGTGCACATTTTCTTAAGCATTAACATTTAGTTGGCTAACTTTGCTGAAATAATCAGAACAATCGAACATTCCGTTTTTGCTGTGCAGCTTTTAAATATTTTTGAACCATTTTCACATACACCCTTTTGAAAAGTTAGTCGTGACTCAATATGAAGATTTGATATCGAAAAATGACGATTTAGATGAAATTGAAAAACTGTGCAAAGTTTCAACTCAATAGAAAATCATGAATTAAAAATTTTCTTAAATTTTGATGCTGTTGCTTGGAATCGCTCTTGAGCTTTCTATAAAATGGCTTATAGCGCAGCTGTCAACCCCATACACGGAAGAAGTAAACTACCCAATAGTGAGTTTAATTCACCCAACCTCGAACATCCGTACGAGAAGCCAAAATTGAGTAAGTAGGGTCGAAGTAGTTTGCCTTTACTCCCATGTTAAAAAAAATGTAAGTTTAATTCAATCAATTTCGACCTCAGGTAATAAAACTCAAAATTGGCTTCCCGTATTGAACTGGCGTCGTTGGATTGTTAGGCGCTTTTATTTTTAACAACAGAAGAAAGAGTGGATGAAAGAGAAGAGAAAAAATAACTTAAAAATAAGTTTAAAAAACTCAACGCTGGGTACTTTTTTCTTCCGTGTACAGATGCACCGTACACTGAAATAATTGTAAACAGTGAATTCACATGCTAGACACTTTATTTTTCACTATTTGTGATTCATTGATTATCCACTAGTCTTACACGTCAATGCATGGTGTAGAACTGAACACCATTTGCAAAGATTAAACAATGAATGTAACCTGCATGGAATATTGAATCGATGAACAAAACGTAGTATATCGAATAGGAATTCAAGCGTCTTTAATAAGAAATTGAATGATATTTGAATTAGCTATAAAGATTAATGAATTGTGTTTGGAGGTTTCATTCTTTCTCGTTAAAAATGCATATATCTTTGATAATTATTGAAAAACTGTAAAATTTATTTGAAAGCAAAGCAGTTATTAAACACATGGTAATATTTAAAGTATTCTGAAAACAGATAGGGCTTACAATTAATGTCTGTTTACAAGCGTGACCGTTTTCGTCACATCCATAAAACATGTTGTGTTTTATTGTTGGCCTTCATTTGGAATTTTCGACGATTTTCGTCTGGGGACTCTTGGACATCTTGATTTCCCTATGCTGTTATTCCAGCAAATCCCACTCATTGTGATGTTCAATCATTTCACTTCACTATCCTCTTCGTTGTCCAATTAGTTTACAACTTTCGTTGTAAACACCGAATTGTAATAAAAAGGGACAAGCTTCTTCGTATGGCCGGATCTAGAACTAGACTAATTAGGAAGGAATTTGGGCAATTCATAATATTTAACCATATTGTGATTCTGCCGCGCTGCAAAAAAAATCCTGTGTATATTTTTATGAATTTAATTTTGTACACCTACCTAATAACGTTTGGTTGGTTGAATATTATTGGTTATTCTTCAGAACAGCTGCCTGAACTATCCTTTTATCTGTTGAATCCGAAAATATGTAAGCTGTTCGTGGCCAAGTACCAAACTTTGACGGGATCACGATTTCGAAGAGAAATTATGACACTACAAGCCAACACAACACAAAAAGAACAACTTAAACTGTTTTGGAATAGTGTGCGAAATCAACATGCAAAACACGTTCGAATAGTGTGGTGCTACACTTGGTAAAAATGTACTGGTGTTTCACGATCATGTATCGTGGAATTCTTGTTGATAATAAGTGAGTAGGGTCGAACACAAATTCAATGCAAATAACAGTGATATAAACATTTCCCACGTTTCGAAGTCAACAGAACCTTTGTTTATTTATTATGTGCTAGGTAAAGATGTGTTACGTGTATGTGTTTGTGCACGTATGTGTTAGATGTGTTATGTGTATGTGTTTGTGCACGCTTAATTCAGTTGACCTTTTTCCATGAGTTTCAGCGGGGTTAACTCCTGTGAACTACTCGTTATTTTTTGGCGTGTACGTGAGTGCACTACACGACTCAGAGGAATAAATTATTTTTAAGTCATAAATCTGTGTAAGTCAACAAATAAAATAGTAAACATATTTAGGTATGTATTTTATGTTTGCTTCGGTGATTTTGACTTTTGCTATACCCCTGCGCTATTTAGTGGCCAACCCAAGGTATCTAAAATGGAGGTAATGCAATATGTCAAATTACCCAATCGTCCATATCAAGATGAATACACCACTAGGTGTTCCAATCTGCCAAATTCACGATTCAGTCATCTTGGATTTTAGTATAGAATAGCCAGCCGGTTTGTTTATGTTTTGCACCGAAAATGAGTTTTTCACCCCCGCCTTCTTCTCGTCCATAAATTGGGCAAATTGAAACACCTAGCTGTGTATTCATCTTGATCCATATTGGAAAAGCTGGCCGGTTTGTTTTTATAGCAAACACAAGCAAGCCACGAAAATGCAACGACGCCCATGCGTCGTTTTTTTTTGTGAGTCACGTCAATTTAGTTTCAAATTCAAGACAAAATTTTCAAGACGACTTATCTGCTTTTGTAAACAAAGATTCAAACGACGATTAGACGAATCGGATAGCTCTCCCACGCAAACCAACACCATTAACAGGTAGCGGAAACCTTCACCTACCTATTGATGGTGTTGGTTTGCGTGGGAGAGCTATCAGATTCGTCAAATCGTCGTTGGAATCTTTGTTTACAAAAGCAGATAAGTCGTTTTAAAAATTTTGTCTTGAATTGTTAATGCACTGGTTAATGTCGAACCAAACATTTTGTTGAAAAAGATCATACCATATATTTTTATAACATCTATCTTATCTCCAGAAAACAAAAAGCAAGTATAACATCAATTTCATCATTTCTGAGCAGATGCCTTGATTTCCTTGGGGCTTCCAAGTTTCGCCGCGCCCGCAAAAAGATGTCCAGATTTCCAACCGCTTGTAATCGAGTGGAAATCGGTGTACAACAACATCTCCAAGATGTTTTGAAATCTTGTTTCCGCATCCTTGAACTGCGCAAAATGTTGGCATCTAAAATAAGAAAAATATGCTCGAATCCATTCGAAACTAGTTCATCGTTAATACTTACCGTTCGACAACAACCATACTATCGAATGATTGCGCGACGCAAACACCTCGATGGGAACGATGGAAACCGAGATGTGCAGTAATATAAACATAAACAAGACGCCTAGCCAGCCACCCAGTTTGGTACACGCTCGTCCGGCTGAACTCAAATTTGGGTCAGTTTAACTCAAAATCGTAAAAACTGGCTCAAGACAAAATCGAGTTAAGGTCACTCCTGACAGAATCCAAGTTTCAAAGTGCTCGCGTTTTCGGGGGCACACCACTCGACACGGAGGCGGCGGACAACTGTAATTTTTGTTGATTCAGGTTTGCTGCGTCACAGCATGCGTAAAAAAATAAAAATGACAGTTGTGCGTTGCTTCCGTATTGAGTGGTGCGCCCCCGAAAACGCGAGAACTTTGAAACTGGGATTCTGTCAGGAGTGACCGTAAGGCAACCGAACTCAATTTTGAGTAACAGAGGAAGATCTTTTATTTTGAGTTGCTTCAACTCAAATTCACAAAATCGGATATATAGGATTTTGAGTTTGTTAAATCGAAAAAAATTAATCTTGTTCAGTTAAAAGATAATTAATTTGGATACAGAGTACATTTATTATCGAATATAAATTTAAATAAATACAACAGTAAACATGATTATACATATTCCGCTTTCCATAATAAAATAATTCAACGTTCCTAAAATGGCTGTTGAGCGGCCGTTGTTAATGATGCGGCAAGAAGAAAAGAGCATTGGCAAAAGATGCATAGATTAGTTAGGGATCGTGGACCTCTGCCCAAACCTCCTTCATATCTGCTGTTATAGCTGGATGTCGTATTAGCGGTAACTGATGCGGACATTTGACGAAGTGTACAAGAGCGACTGCAAAATCCCGGAACTGTTCCATCCATTTTTCGAGCGATCTGTGAATGTCCTGAAAATATGGATGAAAATTCTTATTTAATGAAGATTTTGTGAAGATCTTCTTTTTAATCTTATTGGCATTTTACATCTCCCACTGGGACATTCCTGCCTTGCTGCTTAGTGTTTATTAAGCACTTCCCCAGTTATAAACTGAGTCAAGGTTTCTGAGCCAAGTTACCATTTTTGCATTCGTATGAGGCTAACACGATGGTACTTTTATGCCCAGGGAAGTCGAGAAAATCTCACACCCGAAAATTTCCTAGAACGGACCGAGAATCGAACCCGGCCATCTTCGGCATGATCTTTCTTTGTAGACCTCGTTATAGGCGAGCATCTTAGCGCACGGCTAGTGAAGGCCCCATTGTAAAGATCTACAATCTTCAAAATAATTGATAAAATAAATAATATATGTACCTTGTCTAAATATTTGTGCTTCAGTTTCTTTGGATCGTTGTTTCAAGATGTTAATGCTGCAACGAGAAAGAGTCAAATGGGCAAATATTGGTTGAGACTTTACATTATTAATTCTTACGTGAAATTCTATCAGCGACCGTTGAACTTCTTGAAATTTTCACTGTGAACTCATTTTCTAGTTCTGCTTCGATTTATTCAGAATGAGTCAAACCAACTCAAAATAATAATTCCCAGTTACTCAGCGCTTGACGTCTCTGAAGAAGTTATTATTTTGAGTTAAAGCGACTCAAAATTGAGTTCAGCCGAACGAGCGTGTAAGTGGCTGGCTGTCATTTTCCAACCCCCTCTCAAATACCTCTGCCCGCACCCAGTGACTGCTTAGAATACCGTACCTAGAGCTCAAGATACCTTGGGCCAACCGTTACATAACCCCATTCTGAGTCGCAAATACGTATTTAGTTTTCTTCTATGAAACGTCTCTAGTATTTTGTTAGTAATATCTTGCAGAAAACGAAACATATCTTCAACTATTCTATCCTCTTTGCGTGAATCTAATCAGATATGAATCAGATCAGTATAATTTTAAGGCAAAGCTGTGGCGGTGTGGATTCCAATTTCTTCACCTCTGCATTAGCATTAGCATTGTTACGGTGTAATTCGTAGATTGGACACTAGTGATACTCATGTTTTACTTTTGAGATCCTTATCTAGAGTGCCATCAGAAATCAAGAAGGAGAGTGGTCCTTGATTCCAGTCTTAAACAAAAATATAACAAAAGCATGAGGATTACTACTCCTGGCCACGCTCATCTTCACCGTAACTGGGGAGAGTAAGGAAGTGTTGATGTAGTACTTACTTAACGAGAGGCCACCGACTCAGCGACACCCTCATAAGTACCACGGAGTTGGATAATGAGGAAGGTATTCGTTGCGTCAGGATTTGCCTGTAGCTAGCAATGTAACCGTGGTAGATCTTACTCCGTAACACACCACGTAAAGGTTTTTTTTTTTTGTGTGTCTTTATTAAGGAGACTTTCAGCCCGAGGCTGGCTCGTCTCCGGACCACGTAAAGGTGTCCACCCAGCATTACGGGTTGATTCCAATTTCTTCACCTCTGCTTAGGCCTGAAACCAGGTTTAAGCACATGGTTAAGAACCGTTTAAGAGTTAAGAAGGCCCTAAGGGATAAATTGACTGTAAGCACGTGACCGGCATCATTATTGGTCATGAAATGGAAACTCCGAAGCAAGTACCATGAGAATATTTTTTTATCCAAAGTAGATTATACAATTGGTGAGCTGTGCATATTTGCTGTATCTCGGCCAATCATGATTAGCAACTACGATGTGTACAGTTAATAAAGCTAAGATAAGCTCTTCTTTGACTATTTGCCCAATATGTACGGAACATTGCAGATTCGTGGGCATTTCTAGATCTTTGCATTAAATTTGCAAAAAAAAATCCAGAACGGGTTGGAAGATCATTTAAACTGCTGTAAGTTCTTTACTCATGATTGTTTTCAGCTCATACTGACCATAACAGCTGTTTCTTGCACTTAATTGAAGTCGATTAATGATGAAAATTTCACAACATTTTTTGCATATCTCATATGCACAAACACATATACAAGGACAAACAGACAATAGTTCAGTTCGTCAAGATGATTGTATACACTGGATTCTGTTTTTACACAACTTACACTTTCTCAATTTTGCACCCATCCTAAATGTTTAACGCATATTCATTACCATGTGATTTTTCTTTGAATTATTTAAGATTTTTATAAACATGTTGTAAAGAGAGCCTTTTATAAAAATTTTGAATTTGGAAAGAATGATAGCCTTTTGATACAACTTTTTGTATGAGAAAGGAAAATTATTTCATAGGGTTACTGCTCCTGGACTTCATCTCATAGCTCCGATATTGGTCTCACGAAAAACAAAGCAATGAAAAGGTATTTTATTTTTGTTTATTATTTTTGTGATTTTTTTCAGCAGTGAGCATGCATGTCAGCAAAAGGAGACGACGAAATTGGTGCGGAATTTCTTTGTTTCGCTATGAGATGAATATATGTACAGTGAGATTGAAAACGGAACAGTTCCCCTATCTGGTAAACTGCTGCCGTAAAAACACTGCGGCCACATTTGTAAAATATAATCTGAAACACATATCTTTGTGCATTTTAGAAAGATTCACAGGATAATTCTAGTTAGCAAATGTAAGCTACCGCCATCGGGGGTGACAATGGGTCTGGGGGGTGAGAATGGGTCATTTCTCTCACATGCAGTCTGGAGGTCGTAGAGCAAAATCGTTCAAAAAGGTCTCTTATATTTTAGTCTTCTTGCCCTCAGATACATTCAATCTATTCTAAAAGCATTCTAAGTAGTTGAAACAGTGACCCATTCTCACCCCCGACGACGGTTATTAATTCTCTATCTGCGTATACTCACGGCGGAGTATCCCACTGAATAAAAAATAAAATCTATGCATTTATTTTCTAATTTTAAGTTATCTCAATACCATAAAACCACGCTGATGAGTAAATATGAAGTATGCTTCTTCATAATCACATAATTCTTAAGTGAAATAAGGTTTTCAACGAAATTTGAAACGAAAAATCACACAATTTCTATATTTTTATAAACTTACTAACATAAAACTAAACTGATTGATCAGTTTCGGGAGCACACGCTCCTCGATGTATTCCTTTCAAAACAAATGCTGGAATATTGCCTTATCGCCAATGGTACATAAACGGCAACGCGGCGATTTATCACAGACTCCAATAGTCGCAAAACAGTTATTTGACCAAGATGAATACACCACTAGGTGTTCCAATCTGCCAAATTCACGATTCAGCCATCTTGGATTTTAGTATAGAATAGCCAGCCGGTTTGTTTATGTTTTGCACCGAAAATGAATTTTTCACCCCCGCCTTCTTCTCGTCCATAAATTGGGCAAATTGAAACACCTAGCTGTGTATTCATCTTGTATTTGACTATGAAAAGTGAAATCAAAATTCCGTACATAATGTAAAACCAATTTAATAAAAATTCTGCGGAAAAAAAATTAAATTTCGTTTCGTAAAAATTTCGAATTAAATGGAGCTTGATTTCGTATCGTTTCGAAGTCTCGAAAGTAAATCTATATTTCGTATCGTTTTGTTTCGAATCAACATAGAAATTCTAAATTTCGTTTCGTTTCTTATCGTTATGAAAAAGTGTGTTATCGCATACCCTTACTGATTACAGTATAAAGTCAAGACAAAATTTTCAAAACGATTTATCTGCTTTTGTAAACAAAGATTCAAAAGACAATTTGACGAATCTGATAACTCTCCCACGCAAACCAACACCATCAATAGATAGGTGAAGGATTGCGTGGGAGAGCTATCAGATTCGTCAAATCGTCTTTTAAATCTTTGTTTACAAAAGCAGATAAGTCGTTTTGAAAATTTTGTCTTGAAGTGTCTTGTAATATAGAATATAAGTCATTTTCAACAGTTTCAAACACTGAAATAAACAGAAGGCCTAAATAATCCAGCTAACGGTGCTAAATAAATAAATAAAATAACATCAGGTAGGCCTTATTTTTCACATTTTTTATACTTATTGTTAAATTCCCTGCCGAACGCAACTTGTTGCAAGCAATTCGGATGAGAGTAAGTGCCAGAATTTTGTTTCCTATACAGGTTTTTGAATTAGTATTTTTGCCATAACTTTCAATCCCATAGCCTGATTTGACCCATTATATTATCAACACATATGCACTCCTAAACAATTTTGAATTTATTTAGGCGATCTGAATCGCACGCCCGTTCCTATATTATCACTACGAAAAGCCGCCTTGTCCAAAGCAGTTCATCGTTGAGATTCCGACCCATAGCCTCAATTATGCACACCCGTTCCCCCGCATGCCAAACCGAATTTCCGTGCATTTATATTTCAGCAACCCCACCCTGGCAAGATCTATAGCAGTTCGAAGGATTTATAGCCACCGACTGGCTGGTAATCCATTATCTTGGTATGCAGATCGCGCGCACCGCCTAATTCATATCCCCTTCAGACCCCCCGCCATGAATTCCGGAATTATTCTGGGTAGATTTCTTGCGACTAATTAATCTTCACCTCCAATGCGGTTGGCTCTATAATGACGACGCCACACTTCAACTCTCGGAAACCAATCCCACAATGGTTCGTGGAATTGTCAGTCATTCGCAGGCAGAAGGAGATCTTATTTCGATTCCGCAGCCCCCTCGGGAGGGAAACCGTTCTGGCATCATGCCTCGCAATTCGAACGATAAACTCCTTTTCCCAAACGCATTGGTCAACTCGTAAAACTTGATTTATTGGTTGTGCTTTAATTTAAAGCACCAAACTGTTTGGTCAGTAGGCTGCCCCCACAGTTTCGAGGAATCCATCGGCTCCGTTTGAACATCTCCCACTTAAATTCGAGCAGAAAATCACGTTCCAATTATTTACCGACGGATAATGGGGTCTCGTTTTGCACTGGGGAGCGCGCGTTGCGCTGGTTCCAGCAGGCGACCCACGCGCGCCGTCAAACGACAACCGCAACGTAGAATCTAATAACGCAAAACAAACACCTGTTGAAGATAATGAGCCGAGATAACGTGTCGGAATTTATTTTTTTAGTTTGAATCAAACGTATACTGGCAGCAAGGCAGTGGTCGCACTGAATCGCTCTATAGACTTGGTAACGGAAGCTGGTTAGCGAGGACGAAGCGAACGCCAACGAGCATTTGGTTTTCAAATGTTCGAATGCCAAATTTGGGAATGCGAAAAATTAGGTGCCTGGTGAAGAGCAAATGTGTTTACTCAACTCATCAGCAGCCACTGCCAGAGCTAAGATAAGCAGGTGTGAAAAACAACAGCCACTACACTTACGTGGTATTTTGATGTGCAGATTTCGGTTATAAACAACGTCATTTGTATGCTGTCGTGAGCATGATTTGAATCGTTTGCAGTTTTTTCGCACACAGAAAAAAATGAGAAATAATCAGTGCAGAAAATGTTCTTGTCGGGGATGTCTGTTTTTCAACAACGTCATCTGGCAGCTATAAGATTCAGTGTCAAAACATAATAGAAATTGCAATTCGTTTTCAAATCGACTATATCTACAAAACGCTCATTAGACTGGTAGTTTTCTTAGAACACGGAACCTTAACGATGCTCGTGGAAGACCAACGTGTTCTTGGATTGGAATCTTCTAAAATAAGTGTTGCGTACCGTTCTTGGAGAGGCTCAGATGTAAGACGGCACATGGAGGAGGCCACATAGTTCGTCTCTTCGTGATACGCACTGATACCGGTAGCCAGCCCGCGCAAAGAGGTTGTTAAATTAGCTACGGGAGGGGAACCAAGAAGCGTATTGGAGCCTGGCTATACACTGGCAGCCATTATCGCAACGACCGTTCTAATCCTAAATTTAGCAAGAGCTCGATGGCAGTAGGCTCAGATGAGTCTTCGTGATTGCGCCGATCCGACTCTGAGCATGCAACTTTCAACCATCTCATGGCCGCCCTGCATGCTTGTATTGTCGGCGTAGCACCAACTTAGAATTCGGGTCGGGACTTTCGAACCGAACTTTCTTCATTTTATCTGTCAAACTAATTGATGCGTTGTTTAGCGCATCTTAGTTGGGAGAGTGGCGAAGTTGCGAAAGTTGCCTGTACTGTAAAACCTCTTACTGTAAAACCTCACCACCCAAGCAACCAAATGTTCGGATAAGAAGGGATGTTTCGGCTTAATCAGCTCGCATTTTGAATATTTTTTATATGGTGGGAGTGCAAAAGTGAAGTTTGAAGTTCCGTTACGGTGCTTGGAACTGAATGTGAATCAAAAGTGAATCAATTGGTTCGCTTAGTAACAAATTTAAGTAAAATCTGAGCTTCTGGTTGCTTGGGCAGTTCTAACACATTGAAGATGATGATAGTCTCAAACTTCACCTGTTGGTTCTCTGCGTAAACACAGCTGACCTGGCAATAACGGAGTAGACTAGTTTTCAGAGTAACGAGTTCTGCTTAACCGGTATGGATGGTTCCGGCTTAATCCACTTCTATCTATCACTAGCTCCTAATGCGCATCCGTGCCTAAATTTTGCCACATTTTTTGACGTAGGACTTACGTCTCTCTTTACTATACCGGGTGTCATTCCAAAATATTCAAATCGACCGCGTTACGCTGTGTTGAAAGATTTTAAACGCTAATAGCGTTCGTCTCAATGGACGAATTTCTGCGGTAAGCCCCTCAATCGACAGATTTCAAGTATGCCTTTCATGTCCATGCTTGATAAGACCCGAAAAACTTGTTTCAATAGGCATGAAACTGTTTTCAATGAAAAACATTGAGATCAAGGGAACCTATAAATATGGGTATCGCATAATTCTTGCATCATTCCATTACCACGTTCTGATTGGTGCAGACACCAGCGAATGAGCAACCGCTGGGTCTGCCGAGAAGCCATAAAATAGCGCAACGCGATTTTTTCCTTTCATTCTGACCGGGACAAGCGAAGCAACCGCATCATCGATTGAACAGCACTCACACCTTTTAGCAGGGAATGAAGTCTGCACCGACCGCTTTTTCGGCTCGACACCATCGAAGCGACCATCATCAGCCGAAACGTAGCCAGTACATCAGCAGTCTACCCTACAGACCCGACAAAGCAGCAATGCTGAGCAGATACCGGCAGCAGCAGCAGAGTCGAGCCGAGACCGGCCGGCATCGGTGATGAGCCGAGACAGGCTGAAAAAAAGCCACATGATGCAGCATGTATGTCCAAAAAACAAACGGCTCTTCAGAGAGCCAATAATAGAGATCAATATCAAAGCTTTCAATACCCTTGGGGATAGAAATTGTACTTGGGTGACAAATCCAATATTCTAGTGATAAAATTTTATGCGTGATTTTCATTAATAGCGTCTAAACTATCAGTGGATAATTTTTTTGATTTAACCGCGAAGTGGACGAAAGACTTCGCTTGACCATGCCTAAAAAACATAAGATGTACAAATCTCTCACATAATATTTGGATATTTGGATTAAAAAAAACACCGATAACAGCTCAAACATTAATAAACTATCAATCGATTTTTCATCAAATGTTGGATTTTTTGGCATTGGCAACATTGTTTGATACTGACCGCACACAAAGCAAACGTGACTGAATGATCGTCCCATGTTACCAATTCTAAATCTTATCACCCGAAATCCCATGTCCGGGTGTTTCCTTCCATCTACTATTAACAATGTTGTCTCAGAAAAGAACACGTACTTCTCACCTGAACTGCAATTCTAAGCTCGCTTGCCCGGCTTATTGGCCTGTATCTAGCGAAAAGTCCCGTTAGGAATTAGACGCCAGCAGCGAGCAACAAGCGTAAAAAAGAAGAAGCCCTTCTCGAACGCGTTGAAGATGATGACGCTTTGGCTGACAAAGAAGCGGGATACAAGACACTGGCTGATTGGCCCACCAATTGGGAAGCAGAGAAGATTCAAAATAAGGTATAAAAAAAAGTGCATTCGCTCGCAGAGCATTCAGTCTTTTTTATACCACCACTAGAAATTCGCGGTTATTTGAAAAGATCGTTTTCTTACTTTTTGGACTTAGCCGAAGCAAACAGCCTTTTTCAAGGCTCTAAGAGTTAAAAATAATGTTCTCCTTCAGTCGCTATCGCACGGATTAGGAGGCCCTACATCCCCTGCTGGGCCAACTTGTGGCTTATTTCAGGCAGTCCTTCAGTGGGAAGGTTGTCACTGTCGAGGCTAATATTCCGTGACCGGACAGATACTTCCTGAATTGTTTTTGATGATTCTTGTTCGAGGTAGATTTGATTTCTGTGTCGGTTTGATGAGAAGATTTTGCCAAGGAATGGTATGCAACGCCGGTTATTTATCCAAAATAGTTGATGTGAGAAATTTGGACATATTATGTATCTTAAAGGCATGGTCAAGTCAAGTCCTACGTCCACTTAGCGGTTATGTCACAGAAATTACCCACTGTTCGTTTTTTAACAGAAATTTATATTTAGAAATAATACTGAAAACAACGTTCAATATTTTTGTCAAATCTACTGAAAATAATAATCAATTTAATAATCAAAAACTTTTTTTTTTCAGCGCTTAACTATCAATTGATTTACATTTGAGAAATAAATGCATCAAAACAAGTATGATGGAAATAATGGGATCTATCTCCATTAATTGCTGTTTGGTCTGTGTTCGTATCCGCATAACTCGAAAACGGCTGGATAGATTTTCTTCATTCTTTCAGCAGATATTTGCGTTATCGTTTTCGACGGGTTTATATGATATTTCCTCATGCGAAAATCATTAATAAAGTTGTTTAAATCGTGAAAAACTAAAATTAAGATTCGTATGAAAATTTCGCATGGGTAGTTCACAACGTGCATTTCCGCCTACTATGCAGGACAACGTCTGCCGGGTCGACTAGTCCTGAATAGTAATCCGAGTGGTCACCAGTAGGTAGTCGGAAATAAATTTGATAAATTTTCAGCGTGGTGCGTTTTCCAGAATTTGGTCTCTGAAAATTCTTGTGACTTTGTTGTACACTACCCTTATTCGCATAAGAGTCCCTGTCATTTTCTCCGCCTTGAGTAATTTGTCGTCGAATTTTTCAAACTTGTTTAACATGTAGAAATACAAAAAAAATAATAAATTTAAAAAAATGCTATCTTTCCAAAAATTTGCCATAATATTTTGTATTTGTATATATTGATGTGGACAATTAAATGGACCATACTTAAGTTTATTTTTTGTGTAAAAGAGTATCAAAATCTGGAAAGCGATTTTTATGCGAGTAAATATCAAGAAGAGACAACAAAAGTGGGATTTGTTTTCAAATTTCTAGAACAAAGCCTACTATTTTATCAGTTTTTCTTAAACATGAGACAATCTTAAGCTAATTTCTGAAAGAAAATATAAATCGTCAAAAACTTACATGGGACTCTTATGTGAATCCTGGCAGTATTATGGCACCTGGCACCTTTACAACCTCGTGCTTCTTGAATCTCACTGAGTACATACATTTTGTTATTGATACGGCAAAATTAGCTTATGTCTGTATATAATGCAGTATTTCAACTGGATACGCGGGGCAAGTTGAAACGATGCATATAAAAAAATAATTCAAATATACAAAATATTTATAAAAAAGTTTGTTAAGGTTGCTTATTTTTTATGCATAATCTTTGGCCTGAACTAGCAAACACCGCAAACGGAATCGAAAAATATCAAAGGGCGATTTTTTTACAGCACTTCGAATTTCAACTTTGAAAAAATCGTTTCAACTTGCCCCGGTCTACCTTATGTCCAATTTGATTAAATAGATAAAACAGGACATGAAACATTTCGGGACTGATTTGCGATTTGAGCGTAACCTATTTTATAAACAAACATTGTTTTGTTGATTCCGTAGAATGCAAGCGTTGTTCTCCAAAACTAATTCCCTTGTCTGATAAAGGAAAGCTTATTCTGTTAGATACATACCGTGGTATGGAAATGATTGCTTTAGCAGGAATTTGCCTTACGATGTTTGCTTACAAAATAAGGTACGCTCAAATAAGGGACCGACTGTTTACTTCGATGACATTTACTTCCAGGGTGCAGCAGCCGTAAAAAGTGTAGACAACAACCTTTCGTGCACCATGTTTACGGTACTCGTCACTGAGTGGCGATACCGGCGTTTCTATCTGTTTTGTTAAACCCGCTACTCTATGTTTTGAGATTTTCACAATTTTCACCATGAGCTCATGGAAGAATGGTAGTTGGAAATCGATAAAATGTATGGAAAAATAAGGTATTTCGCAAATTTATGGAAAATGGAACTGTTTTAGAAGAAAGTAGTGATAAGGAATGAAGTATGAGGTGAAAAGATTATCTCCTGCACTTAGTTTGCACTGATTAGTAGTTTTATAGTGATGAAAATTCGATTTTACTACCACTGAAAAAATGCCATCTCTTGCATTAATCGTTTTGACTGGTACCTTATTGCAAATTAGTTCCGATATCAGCCCTTTATTAATGTGTGTAGATCTTAAGGTCTTGGTGACGTGTGTAGACTGAAGGGAATTCTTGGATGTGTTGCACTTGTTGAATGCAAATGTTTTATTTTTTTAAATAAATATGTGCAATGAATAATGTCTTGTCGATAAATTAATCATATTCCTTTAATTCACTGAGTTGAAAGTGGTCATAAACACAAAAATAAAGCAGATACTTATTGAACACATTCATGCCCTGCCATATTTTGAGACCTTTCATTCTTCTCGTTTCTATAGAGATTGGAAGGGGCAGATATGTAAACATCTCGTGACATCTCTCGTTGAAAATGAGAAGTTGCAGTACTGGTGATAAGTAATCTTATTTTCTTGGTTGATCCACATATTTTTATTCAAAACTTTGATTTTTATTGTTAGAAACCCAGATAATTCCAGAATTTATCACATTTGACGTATCATCATTCGAGTGTATTTCAATCCAACCGTTGCATTTTTAGCATGATACCAATTCATATATGTCCGATCCGTTCCATTTTTATATAATGCGTTGAGATGGCTGCAAATAAAAAACAATCTTTTTAATATTTTCATTGTAATGAAACTGTAAATCGTTATTTTCCCTACCAGTCATAACACTCTTTAAACCACCATGCACCCGTGTATAGCTGAGCACAGTTTTTTGAACTGGCATCATTATCCCTGTCCAGAGTTGAAAATTTCCCGTTTCTATGATAAGCCAGTGCATCCCCTGCGGACCCACTGTAGGTTCCTAATTTCCTTAATGCATAGCTTTCATCCTCACTTCCAATTTCGAATTCATCATACTGTGCATAATAGTAGTTATCATCAAAGTCTCTCAACTGCACCATCAGTTCATAGCGTCCTGCCTTCGTCAAACGGTGCAATGTTTCCAAGTTGATCCACATTTCTACATCGGGACTCCCGAATCCATTCTTATACTCAGTCCAGTTACGGTTGAAATCGACTGATCCATCAAACCGATACTGAATAACAAGCCATCCTCCTTCATTGAAGTTTTGTTCACAATACGCTTCAAACGATTTATCGAAGCCTGGTGGATTTAAAAGGTACTTCCCGGAAGCCTTTGCTGGAGCTTCTGTGCAAGTGGGGGCCCGCTTCAAGCAATTCGTATGATTGTAACAACTCAATTGCTGCTGTTAAATCTCCCAAGAACGGCCCATTACGGTCGATAGATTGCGACCCACGTCTTGCTCAAATCTCGTCAGCATCCATATCACACCCTGATGAGTCTCCTCAAGACGGCTGTAATTGCGCATAAGCTGTTCGTTTTGTACCTTTATTTCTTCCAGTTTTGTTATAAGCAACTCGTATCCGAAGCAGCCCTCTTTAGTGACAGCACAACCAGAAAAAACTTTTAGTATGCAGTTTTGCTACTGGGTATATTCCCATATCCTGGCGGGATGTCACTGTAAAGTTTATCCCAAAAGGAGGACGTGCTTCGTATGAAGAAGCAAAGAGTTTTAGACCCATCAGTCTGACCTCATTTCTTCTGAAATGCTTAGAACGCATTATCGATCATCACATTCGTGATGACTGTTTGGCAAACATGCCTCTTCATGTTAATCAACATGCTTACCAATCTGGAAAGTCCACCGTGACTCTTCTACACAAGGTTGTCTACGACATCGAAAAAGCATTTGCTCAAAAGCAATCATGCTTGGGTGCGTTCTTAATTGAGGGTGCTTTTGACAACGTGCCTTTCGATGCAATATTGGAAGCCGCACGTTGTCATGGGCTACCTAATATAATTACCAAATGGATTCACCAGATGCTTAAAAACCGACATCTCTACTCGACATTACGTCAAGCAGCGATTAGGAAATTAAGTGTCTGTGGCTGCCCTCAAGGGGGAGTATTATCTCCACTTTTGTGGAACCTCGTTGCAGATACGCTATTGAGATTACTCAAAAATGGCGGTTTTCCTACCTATGAATTTGCCGACGACTATCTAATATTAATAACCGGTTTGTGTATTACTACTTTATTCGACCTGATGCAAAATGCTCTTCAGGCAGTCGAAAGTTGGTGTCGCCAATATGGCCTTTCGGTTAATCCGAATAAAACATCTATTGTACTTTTCACGGAAAAACATAACCGTAATGGTATTCGCCCATTACATCTTTTTGACTCTGAAATCAATGTAACGGATCAGGTAAAGTATGTGGGACTAATTCTTGATTCCAAGCTCTCCTGGACTCCTAACATTGAGTTCAGAGTCAAAAAGGCGTGTATGGCTTTCGGTCAATGCCGACGAACTTTTGGTAAAACTTGGGGTCTTAAACCTAAATATATCAAATGGATTTACACAACAGTTGTACGACCAATTTTGGCTTATGGATGTCTTGTGTGGTGGCAAAAGGGTGAAGTGAGGACAATTCAGTCTAAATTAGGCCATCTTCAAAGGATGTGCCTAATGGCAATGACTGGTGCGTTCTCTTCGACTCCCACGGGTGCTCTCGAGGTTCTCTTCAACGTTGCCATACTACACATATATCTCAAACAAGAAGCACTTTCTTGTACTTACCGATTATGGGTTCTCGGTTTCATGGAAGAGAATCCTGTAAACCGCAGTTCTACACACACTTCGTTGTTACAACTCATGGTTGATTGGGACAGAACTGTCCTCGCTCCAAGTGATCTCACACTCGCTAGTAGTTTTCCTTATAGGACATTTTCAACACAATTCCCCTCGCGGGATGAGTGGACATCTGGCTATTTGGAGAGAAGTATGTCGGACAGCATTGTTTGTTACACTGACGGCTCCCTCTTCGAAGGTAGAGCGGGTGCAGGTGTCTACTCGCGTGAGCTAAGATTGGAACAGTCCCACTCACTGGGTAGACACTGCACTGTCTTTCAAGCGGAAATATTTGCCATTATGTGTGGAGTGCAATCCGCACTGCAGAAACACATAATGGGCAAAGTAATATACTTCTGTTCAGATAGCCAAGCAGCTATCAAAGCCCTCGCTGCGGCCAACTCAAGGTCGAATTTAGTAATCGTATGTCGAACTCAAATAGAGGAACTGAATTCAGTTAATACTTTACACCTTATATGGGTACCTGACCATTCTTCCATAGCTGGAAACGAATTGGCTGATGAGTTAGCTCGCACTGGAGCATCACAAGACTTTTTTGGTCCTGAGCCAGCTATTCCAATATCTAAGTGTTGGGTGAAGCGTTTGATTAGCTCTTGGGCTTCCACTCAGCACAAACGGTATTGGAGTAGTTTGGATTCATGTCGACAAACAAAATTGTATATCCGAGAGCCATCTCCGGTAGTAGCTAACTATTTAGCTAATCTGTCTAAACAGAATTGCAGTGTCTTAGTCAAGGCCTTGACAGGTCACTGCCGACTCAACTATCACATGGCAAATATTCAACGTGTTGAATCCTTTGTCTGTGATGGTTGTGAATCCGATTATGGAACTTCTTATCATCTGAGCCCTGTGTACCTGAAAAGCAGAGTTCAAAGGATTTGGCGTCATCTTGAGCTAAGTGGAATATTTTTGTGTAAAGTGTAATTTAAGCACTTTAAATTTTTTTAATTGCATATTTATTATTTGTATTTGTCCTCTTTTGCTCCTTGGAATCAAAATTATCTTTAAATAAACTTTTAGTGATCATAATTATCTATTAACCTTTGTTTTTAAAATCAAGGGCAGAATAACTAAAAGTGCATATTCAAAAGCGAGTCAATTCATTACAACGAAATCTTCATAAGTCGATATTCACATTACTCCACATTGGTTACAGTAAAGCAGATCATGTCAAACAAAATCATAATTCTGAGTAACCACGTTGAAACTTTTATCGCCCCTTCACCTGCAGATTTTTTTTTTCTTCAAATTTCAGGAAAAAATGAATAAAGTAATACAGCTATACGGGGCCCTCCTTAGCCGTGCGGTAAGACACGCGGCTACAAAGCAAGACCATGCTGAGGGTGGCTGGGTTCGATTCCCAGTGCCGGTCTAGGCAATTTTCGGATTGGAAATTGTCTCGACTTCCCTGGGCATAAAAGTATCATCGTCTTAGCCTCATGATATACGAATGCAAAAATGGTAACTTGGCTTAGAAACCTCGCAGTTAATAACTGTGGAAGTGCTTAATGAACACTAAGCTGCGAGGCGGCTCTGTTCCAGTGTGGGGATGTAATGCCAATAAGAAGAAGAAGAAGAAGCTATACGTGTTTCGGCCTCAAATGTGGGGTCGTTTTCGGTGCCTCGTACGACCTTGCGGTTGGGGTCGAAATTCGTCATAATTCATTATACTTAATATTTTCAGTTAATTTTTCATATATCTATTTTTTTGCTTAATGGGAAGATCCATTAATTACGTAACGCAAAAATTGGCCATTTTCAACCTCCCCCCCTATGTCACACTTTTTGTATGAAGCATCTGAAATTTTTTTATCGATTGTCACACTTTGAGCGTTACGTAATTTGTGGATGCTCCCTATACCTAATTTATATACAAAATTTGAATAATATTCACAAATTTTGTAGTCTAATTTCCGTGCGTTTATATAACTATTCAATTCATTATCTCAAAGATATTCGTTTTACTTATCATCCTGGATTTACGGTCCAATCGAACTCATTGCCTTCGAATTGACAGTCCCTGGTATTCACTAACATGGAAATTGGAGACAATATTTTCATTATATTAAATGTGTATATTGTATTAATAACGCATTTTTATAAAAATAGCAATTTTCAATTCTGTAGCCTGGTTTTTTCATTGCCTTCCACTATCCCCCACACCATTATTGATGTTCAACTGTTTTTTTTCATAATTTCTTCATGGTTTTTATACTATTACATACCTATTTATAACAAGTGACGCGCTCGCGAGTGATTGTGGTATTTATTAATTTATTTATTTATTGACTAATTTATTTATTGATTCATTCATTTATTTATTTATTTTATTTTATTCGTCCGGTGACGTGTTTTTTTGGAATTGAAGTGAATCATTGAAATTTGAGTGAAACGTTTGATGGAATGGAGAAAAGAGAAGAGTCATGTGCTTTGTGAAATGCAACATATTTGTACAACGCAAAAGGAAGTACCTACCATTTCTATTACTATGTGTGATATATGTTTAGGTAGATCAGCGCGTGATGAATATTTTCTGGTGCTGGTGCATTTAGGCCGTTCACGTCACAGAGCTATTGAATTTTATATCAGAAATCGCGAAAATACTTCAAATAAAACTTTGTAAAATGTTTCGAATAATTATCTTTAAAATTCATGGTTGATTTTTGTATTCGATGAACCAATCGTTTTGCTCACTGAGCAGAAAGTACAAATGTACTTTCGCCTGTAAATTATTTAAAGAATAAACTGTAAATGAAATCGATATTAGCATACTCTTTCGACAGCAGACTGGCAAGAGTTTAATTAAAAACAGGTGAACAACATAGTCTGTGGGACGAATTGCCAGCTTGAGGCAAACCTTCATGACCTACCTTACCCTACCCAACCACCAACTCCGTAGAACTTATGAGGGCGTCGCCAAGTCGGGGGCCTCTCGTTAAGTAAGTTCTACATCAAAATTTCCTTTCCTATCCCTAGTTACGGTAAAGATGGGCGTGGCTGGGAGTAGTAATCCTCATGCTTATGCCATTTTTTATCTTAGATTGGAATCAAGGGTAACACCCCACCTTGATTTCTGATAGCAATCTGGATCAGGATTCCATGAGAAACATGAGTATCACTAGTGTCCAATCTACGAAGTATACCGTAACAACGCTAACGCTTCCCTCTGCACGGATGGTATCAAGAATGATGATGCCGCGTGCACCCCAAATTGACCTCTCTGCGATAGGGCCTATTCGCCAACACACAGAGAGACTTGCTGACGTGGTGCCTACGCCTGCCCCAGCCATGAACCTTGTTTCAAAAGTGGTACAACCCCTTTGTGGTACATATAATAGAATGCGTCCATTGCATAGGCTCATGGTCATCCAAGAAAACTCTGGAATAGGCCTTAAGATCACGCGTAAACAGAGCTCTTTCGGCTTTTTTTTTAAGTAGTACAACCACTTTGTGGTACATAGAATAGGATGCATTCATTGAGAGTTCAGTGCGTGTTTCCTCTTATTTCGGACAGCAGAACGATCGCGTGATCTGCCGAAATATTGTGTTCTGCATTGCACGGCCGGTAATAAACTTAATCAGTTCAGTGCGTGTTTTTTTCGGAGTAGCCATTGAGCAAGCGTTGTGCAGTGCGTGTTTTAGTCGTCGCGAAGTAGATCGAAACAGTCTTCGGGAAAATACTTAAGACACGCGTTGCTTTTCCGTTTATGTATCATCATGAATATGGCGTCGTTAAATTGAAATAATTAGTCGCTTACTCAGGTGATTTCCAATATATTTCCTTCCCAACTAACATACTATTCCTTTCCAGTGCGCTCATGGAGATGCAGAGGATTCCTCGGTCTCTTGTAGCAATGAGTGTCGAACTAATTTTCCTCCCCTTATCCTAATTGACTGTGAGGACGTGGCCGGCATCGTTGTTGATCTTGAATTAAAGAAACTTCGAAGCATGTGCAGTGCGAATAGATTTCTAGTCCCGAGAAAACTATTCAATTGGTGAGCTGTGCATTATTTGTTGTTTCTCGGCCAATCACAACTATCAACTACGATGGGTACAGTCAATCAAGCTAAGCTGAGCTAAGCATAGAATAGAATGCGTCCATTGCATAGGTTCACGTTCATCCACGAAACCCCTGGAATAGGCCTAAAAATCTACACGCGAAACCATAAATCTTTCTGCTTGTTTCAAAAATGGTACAATCTTTTTGTGGTCTATAGAATAGAATGCGTCCATTGTATAGCATCATGGTCATAAAAAAAAAAAAACTCTGGAACATGCCTTAAGATCTACACGCGTAACTAGAGATCTTTCGGCTTGTTTCAAAAATGGTACTTGGAATATTAGGCCAATTGGAAGAACCAATTCTGTGAACACACCTTTTAGAAAACTATTAGCGGGAGATCTGACCGCTACAGCAAATGAATCATGCGTTCATATCTAATGTAGAGTGTGTTCAATTATTAATCTTCATAATGTTGACCGCAGATGTAGATGGAAATGTATATATCGTTACAATTAAAGAGTTAGTAGTGACTATTAACTCAGTGTGATCGGTTGCAATTTTATGATTCGTCGTGTCGGTTGAACAAGTCAAGTTACATAAAACAAATTTTCTCGTTTGAATTAATCGCATTTCTTGTTATTCGGTCAATTGAAAGTGATCCAGTGCAAATCCATGATGCGATTCGATCAAAAAACCCAAAAATACATGAATCAGCTCCTGATAAATCAGCCGAAAATTATATAAAAGTTCATTTGATCATCTTGCAATGTTCTGAGAAATTGTTCTGTAGCATACCAACTGCCGTTTTTGCAATTCTGAGGTCAATCGAGCAATCAGAACCAATTTCCAGATCAAATGAGTAACGGAGGTGTATTTTCCTATACATTTTGGCTGAAATCCCCATACAAACTTCAAATCAAATGCGCCAGCTTATGCAGCAAGCGATTGAGCTGAAATTTTCAGAGATTGGTTTCCTCACCCAAAGACACAATTCTGGGGGGTGCCCCGTGGAATTCAACAACATTTTTTTTTCTCCCCATAGTAATCTGGGCCAGTCTATTCTCCAATTGCCTCCATTACGTAGGTTGATCCATAGATCTTGATTTGAATCAATTGAAGTTTGAATCAACTGTTCTGCCGGATCAACCAAGGCTTTCATGATGTCCCCAGCCGTGGTATGGGGACATCGTGAAAGCCTTGTTTGGTTTGGTAGACTATTTTATAAAAATCCAGGACGATTTGGAGATCTTACAACTCCTCATAAGCCTTGTTTTGAAACGCAAGTGAAAGACAGATCCTCGGAGTACATAATTGAGTTGATACCACGGCTTGAGACATCATGAAGGCTTTAGTTGATTCGATAGACCATTTGATTTAAACTCCAGGACAATTTGGAGATCCTACACCGTCTCATATGCTTGGATTTGGAGAGATCTGAATGTATTTAAAAGTATCCAACGATCAATAAATTAAGTGACATACTAGAAATTGTAGCAAAAATTCTTTGCGCGTCACATTCGGTTTACGTCCCCCAATAAATGACGTAAAAAGAGGGTTGAGTGTAGTTGCCCACGAGGACTAATGTTGAATATCAATCAGTTCACGTAAGAACCTATCAATCCTTGTACATAAGTTCATGTAAGTGCCCGTGAGTGCAAATGACTAACCTTATGTATATGGTTGGAATCGCGACTACAAAACAAGAATATGCTAAGGGTGAGGGTTCTATTCTCGGTTTGATCGGGGAAGTTTTCTGATTGGAAATTGTCTCGACTTCCCTGAGCATAAAAGTATCACCATGTTTAGCCACATGCAGCTAAATGCAAGAATGATAGTTTGCTACGAAACCTTGCAATCGAAACTGGATGCAAATATCGAACACTGATCGGTGGGGTGGCATAGAACCAGTGGCTGATGTAGCGTCAACCAAGAAAAAAGAAGAAAACGATTAACTGTGAGTCATAAATATTGCTCAGCTTTGATGCATAGTTTTCGTAATTTTTTTTGTGGTTTAGCAAATTGTTATACCTTTTGACACGAAATGTTTCAAACCATGAGAATTTTTTCACAGTTATGATCATCGACACTTTCACTGTCGTAAATTCGATCTTTCAAATTAATAAATAAATTTATCTGATCGATAAACGTTCAAGGTAGAATTTTTTTTCGAACCACTTTTCTTTTATATGGCGTAAGCATTAAAATAAAGATCGACACCTAATAGTATCACATTACCTAATAAACTCAAAATTAACATTGAGCACACAGAGTCCGACTAAAACAGGCACTAAAGTTCTTCAAACTTGTAAACACTGGGTGGGCAGCAACCAAAATAAGCAATTATTGCTCCGATATCGGATGTCTCTATTGGACGACCCAATTCTCTCCGAAGCCCATTAAAGAAAACATCCAAAGAAACACGATCGACTTGGTTCCATTCATACCACTTAATTTACAACTGGTCCATCATCTGGCTCGCATCGCGATTGACGAGAGAGAAAAATATGGACACGGTGCAGCATGCCCACTTTCTCACCTGATGCGAAAGACGACGTGGATCAATAAAACCGTTGAAATGATTTGACAGTTTTCCAGTGGACGCGCGAAAGCCAGCAGCGTCACTAAAAATTATTCAAATTCGAAAACATGAAACCACCGGCGACCCATGAATGAGTGACCATAAATTAGGAGGGAGACCGGAGCGAGCGACTTGCGGGACAACGCCAACTGCTAGAGCCGGTGTGTGAGAATTGGAAACAGATTTTATTGAGCATCCGACTAGGCTATGTCACCCGCAGGCAAAACGCTTGTACCGGAGTTGTCCAAGTTGTTTGACTTTTAATGTGGAAATCGTTTGTTTTTATGTATTGTGTTGGAATAAAAGGTTATTTATTGCTCGGGTTATGATTGCCATGACAAATGGAAATCAATAGATACAACTAATTTTCATTAAGTTTAGTGCGTTGTGCTTGCTCAATTGATTTGTTTCTTCCGTTCGGGGGTAAACATTTGGGTAAATATAGATGACAATAGAAATATAAATTTATGTACATTATATTTGAAAAAAGAGTACAAGATTGTTTATTGATTGTTGATTTTTTACTACATGACTCAGACAACTAAACATTTTCAAAAATTTATGGAATTCCTCACAATGTCCTAAAAAAAATTGTGGAGATTGTAATTTTTTTCCACATGATTATAAATGATTCTTGAACGAAACTTTGTGTTCGCTTTCAAAAAACTACCATCACTTAAATGCTAAATCGAGCTCATAACAAACCCCAGAGATTGCATCTTACGAACAACACAAGAAATTATTTGTGACTAAAATAACTTTATGTCCTGTTTTGTTTAGTAGACTCTAAGCTTATTCAATTCCTAAAAAATATCTATACTTTTTGTCCTTTCAACCATTTATTCTTTCGATTTTTTTTCCCAATAATCTATGTCACCCTTTATCTCAATGAATCATCATAATCAATCCCAAAATTTTCCGTCGAATATTCATCATTGTTCAAACGAGAAAATTGCATCGCTTCCGGACAGTTTCACCAGTCAAAAGCATAATTTCACTGCATTTGGCAGCGTTCGTGACCGTGACAGGTAGGGGTAATTTGCGTCATGCTGGATGGTACCCCCGAGAATCGGACGAGTGTGAGCCAGCAGCATATCCGCCCTCTTCCTTCCACGTATGAAATAAACACTGGCCTCAATGCGAATCACTCCCGAAAACCACAGCCGAGACATGAAAGGAAGTTTTCCTCTCATCTCCTATTAGCTTTGTTTTGTTAATTAGTTTAATCTGTTTCTCTTTGTCGAACGTTCAAACCTATTTTTGGGGACCGATTGTGTCTGTTTGAACTTTTCAATTAGCCAGGATGCCTTGTATTTGTACCAATGCGGTATATGTGCGTATTATTGTGAGTCCTCTGCACTTTTGCATTCAAATGGGAAGAGTGGAAGTGTGTCGAACCTTTTATGCTGGTCAGTTTCGGAAGTTTTCCAATTCGTTTTACTTTCCAAATTTTTTGGACTTTCAATCCAGTGATTTATCATGTTTACCAGTAGGTGGGTGATGGTACTGGAGGTAGGTAGGAAGGAGGTTGGTAATGAATGATGATTTAAATCAGTTGCTAGAATTTAAATAACCTTGTGAATATCAAAAGGGATCCAACGAGCATAAAAACGTTAGATGAGCAACCAGTAAGATGGTGCGATTAGATGCATGTTGTTCTGCGGATTATCCGTGAACTAAGCAATTGGAACGTGCACTTTTAAATAGAAGAACCCATGAATTTGTATCAGTTGAATGAAAAACTTGTAAAGAAATGTAAGTGGGCCCTCCTTAGCCGTGCGGTAAGACGCGCGGCTACAAAGCAAGACCATGCTGAGGGTGGCTGGGTTCGATTCCCGGTGCTGGTCTAGACAAATTTTCGGATTGGAAATTGTCTCGACTTCCCTGGGCATACAAGTATCATCGTGTTAGCCTTATGATATACGAATGCAGAAATGGTAGCTTGGCTTAGAAACCTCGCGGTTAATAACCGTGGGAGTGCATAATGAACACTAAGCTGCGAGGTGGCTCTGTCCCAGTGTGGGGATGTAATGCCAATAAGAAGAAGAATAGAAATGCAATTACTATTTATGCAACACTGTTGAAAATTTGACACATATTGTTTCTACACATATTATTATATCCCCTCAATCTGCTACGGAAAAAATCCAGACAACAAATGCGAAGAAAAACGAAACAAAATCACACCGGAAGCAAGCGTTTTTCCTTGCCATATTGTTATATGCTTCGATTATCTCTTCATTATCGACACGCCACCACGTGTCACCGATGACCGACTCGGCACCGGATGACCAAGGAATCTCCTACTCGTTCATTCTTTCGGGGCACTATACTGGCCCCCAACACACACGGCTCGATAAAGCGGCAGCGGTCGAGAAAAATTGAATCAGCAAGCGGAAATGGTAGCCGGAAGGCAAATCGACACTCGGAACTTGTGTGAAAGCATTTATTCTTTTCTCTTTGGCCACCGAGGGTAAATGCATCAAAACTGACACCAGAATTGGATGTGTTTCAGTTCGGTATAATAAAAAATTGGTAGTGATTAATGTTTTTAATGGATCATGGTTAGAACAGAATCTATCCGTAATAAAACTAGAATATTCTTAACATGATGGTCAAAATCATAAAACATGGCTGCATATCTCGTCAAATAAGTAGAGTATCTCGACCATAATAGCATATCGACATGTCTTAATGTACAGAAGAGGCAAAGTTTTTGATCAGAAATACAAAAAAGAATTGCAATATACTTCAAAAAGATCTGTGCCGTTTCGTACCCAACTATTGGTAGTCCTCCCCTAATAGAATTAAACTAAAGAGTAAAAAATCTTTTCGCTATCGGATCGGGTCATGTCAGATAGCAGAGAGATGACTAAGTGGTAAAATGGGAGCATAGGGTGTTTTGGAATCGATTACACGTTAGCGGACGAAGCTTTTCACGTAGGACTAATTCTGTGTTTCCTACTTTGGGGTACACTTTACGATGGCGAAAAAAAAATAAAAATAGTATCTTGACTAAAACTTTTGAGCCCACAGTCCGATTTAGCCCATTTTTATTAGGAAACAATAGGAAAGAGTTCCGCGACGAATGCTTTTTGGAAGCAAATCGGTTCGGGATAAGTGCACTGAAAATGTGTGAGTTTTTTGGCGTACAAAAATGTATTTTGGCCATAGCTTCTGAGCCCATAGTGCGGTTTGGCCTATTTGCAAGTAATTTGCGAGTAAATCGGTTTTGGATAAGTGTCTGGAAAAAAAGTTCGATTTTTATTGCTCACACACACGCACACACAGACAACATCTCAATTCGTCGAACTTTGTCGATCGGTATACAACACTATGGGTGTTTTCGGGCCTTCTTTTAAAAGTTTGATTTTGAAGCGAACATATAGCTTCAGCGTATAATTAGTACATATATAAAGAGGCAATAATTGACTTATTTTGAAATTCATGAATTTCATAAAATGGTGCGTATTGGCAGAAGGGGGGGGATGCTACCAAACTGTTTTGTTTATTAAATGTTGCGTAAAATATGCTTTTACAAAACTACTAAAAACTAGAATCTGGACAGAGCTATTATTGCGTTATCATACCTATTGCGTAGATCTGTTATAGAACTTTGTCACGATGTAAAGCTGTGTATTCATAATATTTTACACTCCCAAATCTAAATCGGTCACTATTGGTAGTTTTGGCCACTCCTTTCTATGGGGCTGTCCTATTGTGCGTTCGTTTCTGGAAGATTTTTTCTGCAATCATGGGTCACACACTAATATAAGTCATTTCCATTCAGCCATGAATGACAATGACGCATGGCCGCACCGGTGCAAATATTGGCGGAAACAACCGTGTCCGGACAGGAACTGTGTTAAGGTAAAAGTTCACCTCACCATGCTGCCTGCTTACCCACGTAGACACATTGGGGATGAGCCGATGGGTCCACCTTCCATTATCCGCATTGTCCCTCTCCTGCTGCCACTTTACCATAGATTCCAGGCTCACCGCCTTCTTCGCATTTCTGGTATCCCTCCGTTGGTAGCACTCGATATCCTCTGCTAGGGTTATGCAGATTGGAATCATCCCTGCGATAACGAAAACTACCTCCGACTAAATGGTTCGGTACGCACTCGCGACTTGAATGGCCATTAGACGAAACACGCTATTAAGCTTCATCCGGTTACGTTTAGTCTTGAGCGTAGCTCCCCAAGCTGGAACTCCGTACCTTAGTATCGAGGATGATACTGTCGTCAGAAGAAACCTACTGCTGCCTTTCGGATCGCCGATGTTCGGCATGATCCTTGCTTTAGCCGCCTTTTCACAGAAATAGTACACGTGGTTCACCCGGTCATCAATCATCACACCTAGATGTCTCAGAGTCCACACCGACGAGATGTCGTGCCCTCCGATGGTAATCTGCATCCACTGAATTACTTTACAGTTGCTGACTAGCATCACTTCCGTTTTGGTGAGCCAGCTGCAGCTTGACTAAATTCATCCAGGACTCTACTGCGTCGGTCGCCTCCACCACAAGCATTTCCACTTCCTCAAGCGACTCACCGGTTATCGTTAGTACAACAAAATCCGCGAATCCGTAAATCTTTACACCTTTGGGCAACTTCAGCGTCAGCACCCCATTGTACATCACATTCCATAACGTTGGGTCTAGTATGGACCCTTCCCGAGCAGGAGCGACGACCTCGATAATAGAAATTGGTATGATTTAGCCTTGCATAAGAGGTAAAATACCAAAAAATAATACCAAAAACTTATATGCATAATACTTGAGGCATACCGTGCTAAGGTATTTCAATACCAAACGAATTATAATTAGTTATGCATTTGGTATTGAAATTCAATTTAATAACTGGGTTTGTTATGACTTAAGTATTGTACATATTAGTTTTTGGTATTATTCCTTTGGTATTCTACCTCTTATGCAGGGCTAGTTCATAACAGAGTATGGTATCAATAACAGAATTAAGTATTATTGAGTCAATTTCTCCTACTCGGGTTGTGGAATGCCCGCCATAACCCTGATCGACTTCTGACCCGAATTCGTGTCGTAAACTAGAATCCGGTTCTAGAAGTAGCTCCTAAGGATCTTAAACAGTGTTACGGCCACTGGCAGCACTGGTGAAGTTGTGAGTGACAACCCCTCAGCTGTCCGACCCTGTCAATGAACGTCAAGCCCATGACGCTATCGTCGTTCGTAAACATCAAAACATCGTGACTCCGAGAATTATTACATCCAACCGAAACGTGCAATTTTCTTATAATTAATTCCAAGTCAGATTAACTGCTACGATCGATTGTGATAGGATTTAGTGGGCAACAAACCTTTGTTTAAGTAAGTGAAAATGAATTTGAAACTATTATATATAAACATACGATACTAGTGAATACTATTCGTTTAACCTAAAATCATTGTATTCAGGGCACAGCGTAGATCCAGTAGGGTATCAGTACGGGAACAATTTAGGAATCAGAACAGAACTATTTATCAGGTATCAGAACGTCGGCTCAGGAGGCACGTTCCCCTCAATTTGGGAGATTTGTGCCATCGCCTTCACTGGCCTTTCTCATCATTTACCTGACGGAAAAGGAAGTGAAAAGGGGAAAGGAAGAGGAAGTGAAGTTGGAAAGGAGAATGGAACCATATATAGGAAAGCCAATTATGTGGACTCACACGCATTCAGCTAGGGACTAAAGAGAGGTCACAAAAACACAGAGGACGTAACAATGGACGAACGTCAAAGACGAAACACAGAGTGCACTGTGAAAAACGCATAATGCGAATTCATATAGGTGACAATCACAAAATATATTGTAAAAATCGCATAATGCGAATCTATATAGGTGGCAATTTGTTGAAAACTAAGTAAAACACATATTCATAACCCATTCTTATTGAACCTAACGTTGAGATAGAACAAGAGTAGCCGAACCCGAACGTCAAGAACGAAACACAGAGTACACTGTAAAAAACGCATAGTGCGAATCCATAAAGGTAACATACACAAAGTACATTGTAAAAAAGACGCAAAATGCAAATCCATACAGGTGACAATTTGTTGAAAGAAACTAAGTAAAAAAAACATTTTCATAACCCCATCCTTAATCAACCTCAAGTTGAGATTAAACAAGAGTAGCTGAAGCCAAACATCAAAGACGAAACACAGATTACACTTTGAAAAACGCATAATACGAATCCATATAGGTGACAAACACAAAGTACGTTGTAAAAAAAAACGCACAATGCGAATCCATATAGGTGAAAATTTGATGAAAAACTAAGTAAAAAAAACATATTCATAATCCCACCCTTATTCAACCTCAAGTCGAACGTCAAAGACGAAACACAGAGTACACTGTGAAAAGCGCATAATGCGAATCCATATAGGTGACAAACACAAAGTAAATTGTAAAAAAAATGCATAATGCGAATCCATATAGGTGGAAGTTTGTTGAAAAACTAAGTAGAACACATATTCATAACCCCACACTCACGTTGAGGATGAACAAGAGTAGCCAAAGCCGAACGTCAAAGACGAGACACAGAGTACACTGTGAAAAACGCATTATGCGAATCCATATAGGTGACAATTTGTTGAAAACTAAGTAAAACACTTATTCATAACCCCACTCTTATTTAACCTCACGTTGAGATTGAACAAGAGTAGCCGAAGCCTAACGTCAAGGAAGAGACACAGAGTACACTGTGAAAAAACGCATAATGCGAATCCATATAGGTAACATACACAAAGCACATTGTAAAAAACGCATAATGCGAATCCATATAGGTGACAATTTGTTGAAAACTAATTAAAACACATATTCATAATCCTACTCTTATTTAACCACACGATGAGGTTGAATAAGAGTAGCCGATTATCTCGGAGAAGTAAAAAGTCAACTACGCCATAGCTCCGGTTAGCGCAGCGAGGGCTCAAATACTGTGAAGGGGGCCCTGGTGCTTCACAGGCTCCGTTTGCGGTTAGGTTCTTATTAGACCCCCCTAACCATCCATTCGTAGGCACGGTAAGCATAAAGCCGCATCACACCGAAAATTAGGGGTCACCTGTATGGTGGACTTTTACCACTGGAACAGGCAATCCGTAATGTTATTCTTAGCCAGATAACCAGCTGCCGACACCACACGGCTATCTAGGCTGTTCGTGGAGAGAAGTTGACATTGACTTTACGTCAACTCTCAATGTGGCCGAACAACCAACAAACCTTTGTTTAAGTAAGTGAAAATGAATTTGAAACTATTATATATAAACATACGATACTAGTGAATACTATTCGTTTAACCTAAAATCATTGTATTCAGGGCACAGCGTAGATCCAGTAGGGTATCAGTACGGGAACAATTTAGGAATCAGAACAGAACTTAAAGGTAGGCCTGCGCTAAACTAAACTTATTGAAATCCGTTATAACCTACGTTATACGTTCCTTCAGAAACACAGTGGAAAACCCCTATCGCCCGACTCTGTGAATTTGTTTTGGATGACTAAGGGTGAAACTAAATGAAGGTAACCTATATATAAAAACATGAGATTGAAAGCACTAATAAGCGGTATGTTTTCTAGCTTTGAGCTATATACGCCAAAAGGTGGTTGCGACACAGAATTTAAGCCGTTATCAGAACAAATCTCAAAGATTTACCCACACTAGTCGGGTTTGGGTACCCACTATTCCACTTCCCGGAAGGATGCCAGAGACAGAGCGTAATGATTGCAAAGTCTGCCGGAGGTCGAGCAATGTAGACGACATGGTATTTGCGCAGTGTGTGAGGAATGGTTCCACTACCGATGTGTAGGAGTGACCTCAGCCGTTGTCAACGAAAGCTGGATGTGCGTTGGGTGCTCGGCTCTGCCATCGTCAACACGGATCGGCGAGCTAGGAGTAGGCGACAAATCGATCGCTGTTACCATCGTGTCACCGGGCGCCACTGGATCGTTACCGGCGATGACCCCATCTTCAAACACTGTGCCGTTTTCAGTGAATTCGGAATTTCCACTGGCTTTTACGGCAGCGTCATACAACGTGTCATCGACAGCACTTCCATCTTTACCCCCCGTAATTGCTGGGCCCTCCGGATTCCAACCTCGTGTTACAAATCCAGTCGCAGTATAAGCAACTAGTCCAGTCCAGTCTTTGTTGTCGGAACAGGCGCGTGCGAGCCTGCAGTGGATCAGAGATCAACGGATAATGCTTGAGCAGCACATGGAAGAAATGCACAAAAGGAAATGGAAAGGAAGAAGGCGATGTTAGTACGAATCACGGAAAACGCTATGCAGGGAGTATTAAGCAGTGAGGCATCGAATGCTTTCAACGAGCAGTCCGCTGCGGTAGGAAACGGAAAGGTAGGTGACTGGCTGGGAGAGATGGTCGGCGAGATGAATAATCTGTCAATCACACCAGTGAGGCCGATGGGACAGGTAGCAGCATCAGCCATACCTATGCTCAACGATAGTTCCACCCCGATAACTGCGGGCTCTTTCAACCGAAGTGTATTCGATCTGTCGCTGTCCTCAATATTTCTTGGCGGGCGGAGTAGTTCAGCCAATAGTCTTACGGGTCCGGCTCAGCAAATTCCGCTTACATCGATTGATACTCCGCCGTTGTATGGGTACTCGCCGCATGAAGTGAACAACTTTTATCAAACGAGTGGGAGTGCATTCACAATTAACACTCAAGTTTCTTAGATGCCCAGGTTGGCGAATGCTAATATAACTAATGTGGTAACTGCCTGCCTCACCATCCCAACGGCTTCGACACCGCAGACACAACCTTATGGTGCGTCAGCAATAAGCACACACATTCCTAGAATACAACCTAGGCCGCTTTTTCCACAAGCCTCCTTAGGGGGGCATTCTCCAGTACACTTCACTCCTGCACCTCCGATGTCGTATCTGGTGGGCCCTTCGCAGCATCAGTTGATGGCGAGACAGGTCATGCCAAAGGATCTCCCGCCATTCCGAGGAGATCCAGAAGATTGGCCGTTATTTTATAGTGCGTACGTGTATTCCACAAATGCGTGCGGCTATTCCGATGTCGAGAATTTGGCCCGACTCCAACGTGCGCTGCAGGGTAAGGCGTTCGAATCGGTGAAAAGCCGTTTGCTTCTACCGGCTTGTGTCCCGCAAGTAATGTCTACTTTGTACATGCTATATGGAAGACCGGAGCTGATCATCCAGACGCTACTGGACAAGGTTCGCGATACTCCAGCACCAAGGGCGTAAAAGTTGGAGACGCTGATAACATTCGGGATGGGGGTCCAAAACCTGTGTGACCATGTTGAAGCTTCTGGGCAAGTGGCACACCTGTGTAACCCAGTTCTTCTACGTTCCCGTAGAGAAGATTCCGGTGCAAAAGCGTCTGAATTGGGCGCTGTAAAACAACAGTTTGCGGCGGTTGATTTGCGTACATTCGCTGGCTATATGTCTATGCTGGTGACTTCTGCTTCGGATGTCACCATCACAACGGAATGTAAGCAGTCGCGTCCGAGTAGGTCGGATCGTGGAAGAGAGAAAAACTTTCTCAATGCCCACCTAGCCAGCGAACTATCCAAGAAGGGAGGCAACCAAGAAGACGAACTGAAAACGAAGAAGTCCAAAGAGCTGTTGTGTTTGGCGTGTAACGGAAGCAGCCACAAGGTGAAAGAATGCGCAACGTTTAAGATGTGGGAGCCTGAAAGCCGCTGGAAGATCGTTCAAAATCACCACCTCTGCCGCACGTGTCTAGGAAAGCACGGACGTCGCCCTTGCAAGCTCACTGTGGCGTGGATGGCTGCCTGCAACGACACCATCGGCTGCTGCACTCGGGAGCACCTAAGCATCAATCACCATGCAAAGAAGAACAGACGTCAGTGAAGCAATGCGAGACCCCTAGGGACGGACTGAATGCACATCATGCTACCAAAAAATCTACACTATTTCGAATCCTTCCCGTAAAGCTGGTTTGGAAGGGTAAATGTGTAGAAACTTTCGCGTTCCTGGATGACGGATCGGACATGACTCTGGTCGAACAATCAATTGCTGACCGATTAGGCATCGATGACGGTGAACCACTTCCCCTTTGTCTAACATGGACCAGCAACGTAACTCGACAGGAACATAAGCCTCAACGGATTCGTCTGGAGAAGGAAAAAGCGAACTGTTCACACTGTACGATGCAAGGACGGTCGCTAGCCTCAATCTTCCGAAGCAAACTTTGAACTATGCAGATTTGGCACGACAGTACACCTATCTTCGGGGCCTACCAGTCAGTAGCTACGAAGCAGCCACACCTGGGATCCTTATCGGCTCCAATAATGCCAGCTTGATTGCAACATTGAACTTGCGTGAGGGTCGAATAGGCGATCCTCTAGCCAGCAAGACACGTCTTGGCTGGTCAATTTATGGGTACACCGCTGATGGACAAAAGACGACATACTTCACGCTGCACGTTTGCGAATGTCAAGGTGATCACCAAGCTGACCAAGAACTGCATGATCTCGTCAAGCGACACTTCACGGTGGAGAGCGTTGGTGTCTCAGCAGACAAAGGTCCGGAATCGATGGAGGACCAGCGAGCCCGTCAGATTTTAGAAACAACAACGAAGCGCATTGGTACTAGCTTTGGTACTGCTTTGGCGGTATGATCGAGTTAATTTCTCCAATAGTTTCCCCATGGCAAAGCGTCGTTGAGAATGCTTTGAGAGATGTATGAAGGAAGACCCTGAGCTGCAAGCGAGCGTACAGCTGCAAATCACCGAGTATTTGGAATGCAACTACATCCATGAAGTGACGCCGATGGAAATTGAAACGACGGAACCTCGCAGGGTGTGGTACTTACCCTTGGGTGCTGTGAGAAACCCCAAAAAGCCGGGTAAAATTAGACTTATTTGGGATGCGGCGGCGAAGGTCGGAAATATTTCGTTAAACACTATGCTTCTCAAGGGACCGGATCTGTTAACTCCCCTCGCTTCGGTGCTTTGCAAATTCCGTGAGCGGCCGGTTGCAGTTTGCGGAGACTTGAAACAAATGTTTCACCAGTTCAGAATTCGAAAACAGGATGCACACAGCCAGAGGTTTTTGTATCGGCAACACAACTCGGAACCAGTGAAAACGTTCGTGATGAATGTAGGCAGCTTTGGTGCCACATGCTCTCCCTGTCAGGCCCAATACATAAAGAACCTGAACGCGAAGGAGCACGAAGCGGAGTTCCCGGAGGCAGCTAAAGCGATCATAGAGAAGCACTACGTCGACGACTACCTCGACAGTTTCGACACAGAAGCGGAAGCAATTAAAATAGTGCTTGAGGTAAAAGAAGTTCACACACGTGGAGGATTCGAGATCCAAAACTGGCATTCTACCTCCGATGCCCTTCTACAACGGGTCGGGGAAACTAAGCGACTCCAATCGGATGCCATCAATATCGATGCAGAATGCGGCGCGGAAAGAGTTTTGGGACTCCTGTAGCTCCCGAAAGACGATGTTCTCGCTTTTTCCACTGAGCTTCAGCTGGAGGGGATTGTGCTAACGAAGCGGAACATTTTGCGCTGCGTAATGACTCTCTTTGATTCTCAAGGAATCTTGTCGCACATCACGATTCAGGGCAGAATGATGATCCAAGATACTTGGCGCAACCAGACGAAGTGGGACGACGAGGTAGCCAAAGTAGTCTGCTCGCGCTGGGTCCGATGGACTAAGCTGTTCGAAAATGTTGGCCAGATGAGACTACCCAGAGCCAGGACTTACTGCAACAGTTGATATTGATCCGGTTGAACTTCACGTCTTTACTGATGCGAGCGAAGAGGAATATGCTTGTGCATCCTACTATCGGGCCGTGATCAACGGAAAAGTGCGAGTTGCGCTAGTTAGGGCCAAGGCAAAGGTGTCACCGCTAAAGACACTACCCGTTCCCCGTTTGGAGCTGATGGGGGCCCGAGGCTAGCCAAGGCGGTGATGGAGTATCACACATTCCCCATCAAACGTCGTATGATGTGGACAGATTCAAAAACAACGCTAGCTTGGATCCAATTTCGCAACTTCGCCACTACCGACAGTTTGTAGCATTTCGAGTCGGAGAAATCCTTAGCAAAACCGAATCGTACGAGTGGAACTATGTTCCAACCCAGCACAACCCTGCCGACGATGCAACAAAGTGGGGAAAAGGACCTAGTACAGATGTGACGTCCCACTGGTTTCTAGGGCCCGAATTTCTCTACCAACCTGAAGCAGAATGGCCTGAGCAAAGGTCGACAGAATCGCTGAATACAGAGGAAGAACTACGGGCCTGTCTTACACATCAACAGCGTCAAGTTGAGGACGTGTACCAAATCAACAACTTCTCCAAGTGGAATCATCTTCTGCGAACAGCGGCATACGTGCACCGCTACATCGAGAACTGCTATCGCAGGAGCAAGAAGCAGTCACTAGTAACAGGGCACTTGAAACAAGAGGAATTGCTCAAAGCAGAGAATAGCCTTTGGCGAACGGTGCAGCAATCAGCGTATCCGGACGAGATAGCTATATTGGAATCGGGAAACGCGACCCCCAAGAAACATATCGAAAAAACTAGTCCTGTATATAAATTGTCGCCATTTTTAGACGATCGCGGCGTAATGAGGGTGGACAGTCGGATCGGCGCAGTTCCGTACGTCACATATGACTTCAAGTTTCCGGTTATCTTGCCACGTCATCACCATCTCACCAAGCTCATCATCGACTGGTACCATTGCCGATATCTGCACGCCAACCATGCGACGGTTCCACATCTCCAACCTTCGCACTTTGATTCAACGGGTATCGAAGGATTGTCACTCCTGCAAGATCACCAAAGCTATTCCAGCAACACCAAGGATGGCTCCTCTGCCAGACTCACGTCTGGCGGCCATGATACGTCCTTTTTCCTACGTTGGCCTAGACTATTTTGCGCCCATCCAGGTTCGAGTTGATCGCAGCTGCGTTAAACGCTGGATCGCATTGTTTACGTGCCTCACCGTGAGAGCCGTGCATCTAGAGGTCGTGTATTCTTTGTCCACCGAGTCGTGTAAAATGGCTTTTCGTCAGTTTATTGCACACCGAGGATCGCCCGTTGAAATTCACTCGAATAACGGGACGAACTTCCAGGGGGCCAGTCGAGAGTTGCGTGACGAGATCAAAGCGATTGAACATGAGCTAGTAGAGACCTTTACTAACTCTGCTTCCAAGTGGGTCTTCAATCCTCCGTCGGCACCGCACTTTGGTGGTGCATGGGAACGTCTCGTAAGATCTAGGAACCCGGATGACGAGACACTGTGGACGATCGTGTTGGAAGCTGAATCAATCGTAAATTCCAGGCCGTTAACTGCCATTTCATTGGACAGCGCCAACCAGGAAGCCTTAACGCCGAATCACTTCATTTTACTTAGCTCAAGTGGGGTCGTTCAACCTCCTATGACGTTGTCGGAGCCAATGAAGGTCACGCGTACAAATTGGAACTTGGCCAGGCAGCTCGTGGACCAGTTCTGGCGGCGTTGGATTCACGAGTACCTTCCGACGATTGCCAATAGGACAAAATGGTTCAGCGACGCAAAAAATCTAGCTGAAAACGATCTAGTGCTGATAGTCGACGAAGGTCGTCGCAACGGCTGGATTAGAGGTCAGGTTTTGACGGTGATTCCTGGCAGGGATGGACGAATTCGCCAAGCTATGATCCGAACATCAAAAGGGGTGTTCAAGCGTCCGGTAACCAAAGTGGCAGTGCTTCAGATTGAAGGAGATGGTAACGGAGAGTCGGTAGTTGGACCTGAAGTTCGTTACGGGTCGGATGATGTTACGGCCACTGGCAGCACTGGTGAAGTTGTGAGGACAACCCTCAGCTGTCCGACCCTGTCAATGAACGTCAAGCCCATAACGTTATCGTCGTTCGTAAACATCAAAACATCGTGACTCCGAGAATTATTACATCCAACCGAAACGTGCAATTTTCTTATAATTAATTCCAAGTCAGATTAACTGCTACGATCGATTGTGATAGGATTTAGTGGGCAACAAACCTTTGTTTAAGTAAGTGAAAATTAATTTGAAACTATTATATATAAACATACGATACTAGTGAATACCATTCGTTTAACCTAAAGTCATTTTATTCAGGGCACAGCGTAGATTCAGTAGGGTATCAGTACGGAAACAATTTAGGAATCAGAACAGAACTTAAAGGTAGGCCTGCGCTAAAGTAAACTTATTGAAATCCGTGATAACCTACGTTATACGTTCCTTCAGAAACAAAGTGGAAAAACCCTATCGCCCGACTCTGTGAATTTGTTTTGGATGACTAAGGGTGAAACTAAATGTAGGTAACCTTATAAAAACATACGATTGAAAACACTAATAAATGGTATCTTTTCTAGCTTTGAGCTACATACGCCAAAAGGGTGGTTGCTACATAGTATTTCAGCCGTTAGACGAACAAACAGGAAGTTTGGGATTCGCATTCCGTGCCGCGCTGCGACGATGGCCTCTCAGCTATTGAACGCGTTTTCGATGTCAATCGTCACTACCGCGCAGAACCTATTGCCGCTCTTCTTTTTGGACGCCCTCTTTGCATCTTCAATGACTGTCCTGATTGCATCCACAGTCGATCTGCCTTTACGGAATCCGAACTGCTTTTCCGATAAGCCAGTCTTGCCCTCCGTGAACTGCGTAAGCCTATTAAGTATAATTCTTTCAAGAAGCTTCCCCAGTGTGTCCAGCAGACATATGGGCCTATACGATTCTGGATTCCCCGGTGTTTTCCCTGGTTTCGGCATCAACACCAGTTTCTGGATCTTCTACCTATCCGGAAAGTTACCATCTAGTAAACACTTCTGCAGCGCCATCCTCAACAAGTCCGGAAACGCCAAAATCGCGGATTTTAGAGCCACATTTGGAATTCCATCCGGACCCGGAGCTTTCTTCATCCTCAAACCTTTCGCCACTGATGACAGCTTGTCGTTGGAGACTTGCATACCTGGTGCGGTTACTCGTTCTTCATCTTCGTACGGCGTTCGCGGCCACGTCGTAGAACCATGCTGCGGAAAAAGACCGTCCACGATGAACTTCAGCTTGTCCGGACACATTTCGGCTGGCGTCGCTGGAGCCCTGATCTTCTTTGTTACGACTCGATAAGCGTTGCCCCAAAGATCAGCGTCAGCTACTCGGCACAACTCATTGAAGCAGTTGGACTTACTGATTTTGATCGCACGTTTGAGAGCCGCTCTAGCTTCACGGAAAACTATCTTTCACTCCTCTCTGGCCATTTCAGACCTTGCCTTGAAAGTGTTTCCTAGCTCTGAGGCAGGCAGCGCGAAGGTTGGCAAGATTTTCGTTCCACCAGTAACTTGGCCGTCGGCTGTTCGTTGGCTCTAATTTCCTTGGCATCGTCGCATCGCAAGCCCTCGTTAGCATTTCCTGGTCTGCGTCAAGGTTTGTAGCGTTGCTGTCCGCTCGAAGTGCTTTGATAAAAAGATCCTTATCGAAGTCCTTCGTCTTCCATCTTCGCTTACTAGCCCTTATCTCCCGTCGTACCGTCGGCGTTCGTGTTCCAACACTATACCTGATCGCCTGGTGATCACTATGGGCATAGTCTTCTCATGTTCCTCGCCATCGACGGACTGCAGAACGTGGCATCAATGATGCACTTCCTGCCATCTCTGCGTAATGTGCTAACAGTACCTTCGTAGCCCAATCTTACTTCCAGCTTATCCAGCGCCTCCAGCAAACTGTAACCTCTGGCGTTAGTCAGTCTGCTTCCCCAATCCACTGCCCAAGCATTGAAATCACCTTCAATGATCACCGGTTTTCGGTCGATCTGCTTCTCCGTGAGTGAGTCCAGCATCCGGTTATATTGCTCCAAAGTCCGCCTTGGGGGTGCGTAACAGCTACACACAAAGATCCCGTTAATGTTGGCGATTACGAAACCCTCGCTAGAACTGTCTACCACCTCTTGGATAGGGAATCTGCCCATCACTCGGATAGCCGCAATCCTCGTAGCATCCACCACCTAGGTGCCGTTGTCAGAAGCGATCCCGTACGGCTCAGCAATGATTGCCTCGTCGCCCATTGCTTCGGTTGTCGACTGTCATAACAGCTGTTATGCGGTGTCGCAATAATTGACATTTAACTGGATGAAGCCACCCGTCATATGGTCGTTTCCTACATAGACCGGATCTGTCCGGGCCATTGCAGTTCAGCGCCTGGTGTCCAAACGCCAAACATTTGAAACATCGCTCCATCTGTTTGGTGGTTCGAGGGGTAAGTCTCAACGGATGGTCGGTGCCATGCGACTTTCACCTTGTTTCATTTTGCACTTTTTCTTTTCAATTTTTCTGTTCGTTCTTCATGTTCTTCCTTTCTTTCTCCTGCCATTTCCAGCGAGAAAAAGAATGAAGGAGAACGTAGAAAAGAATAAACAGCAGTTCGTGATGAACTTATTTGTAACATAAAAAATCACAATAATAAAGTTTTAAAATAAATAAATAAATAAATAAACCGCAGAAGAAGAAAGAAAAACATCGTCCTAGGGTCAAGGGGGGCGCCTTAATAGTCTATGTGAGCGATAAGACGACGTACGCAGCGATCTTTCAGAAGGTGAGAGAGGACCCGGTGCTCAAGGACTTGGGTGAAAAAGTGGTGAGGATTAGGCGTACCCAGAAGGGGGAATTGCTGTTCGAGCTGAAGAAGGATCCCATAATCAGGAGCTCGGCCTTCCGGGAGCTCATGGCGAATTCCTTATGTAGAGAAGGAAACGTAAGAGCTTTATCGCAGGAGACAGTGTTCGAGGGCAGAGACCTGGGCGAGATCACTACGGTAGACGAACTGAGGGATGCACTGACCTCACAATGCACGTTGGGTGAAGTTCAGATGACCATTCGGCTGAGAAAAGCAGCAATACGACTACCGGTAGACGCTCTCAACAAAATGGTGCACGGCCCCCCCCCCGCCCCCCCCATAAATCCGGCCCTGCATGAGTGCCTTTGTGAACAGTGAGGTCCATGCAAGGGTTGACTCCGGTGCCTTATAGCACCGTGTTCAGAACCGGATCGGCGTAAATCAGGAATGGTGCATCTGAAGCTACTACCCACCGGTATAGGTGACAGGTGTTGAGCGTTACCGGAGGCTTGCCAGGTTGTTTACCGGGACGGAGGCAGACGAACCATTAGTCTGCTTGCCATTTCAAAAGGATGTCACTCTTTTTTTTACTCAGGACACAGAATATCTCGACTTTCAGCCCATATACGCCTAATCCTATCCATGAACCAAGAATCGTCCAATGCCGTTAGCCGTGTCCAGTAAACCATAATCAGGATCTTACTGGTATTAATCCTGATATGCCGGTTTGCACTCCTGCTCGGCTTGTGTGCTTTGAGCGGTGCACGGTCGCTTTGATAGGGCCTGCATGCAGACACATGCATATTTTTAAAGAGGTTCAACAGAGCCCACTGTCAAACCCAACCACATACTAGACAGGCCACCTAACACACAGTGGCCATGGGGAGGGGTCGTCCAGCCCTTGGACAAAGTCCCTGCTGCTGTGTGTGTTTTTTTACATGGTGTAATGCTTATGCACTGACCCAGCACACGCGTAGTAGTTGCCAAGCTACCACATGGCTGTGTACTGGAGTGTGGGACTCTCACCCACTAAACCCTCCTTGGGCTCCAACCCTAATTTCCCCCCGAGCGCTTCTCTTCGGCAGGTTTAGTCATCAACGTCAACAAAACCAAATCGTTGGATGTAGACACGGTGACCTTCCAGTCTCACAGTAGCCGGGCAATCAGTGGAGAATGTTGAAATCTTCCAATATCTTGGTAGCCAAATGGCGCCAGACAGCGGTACCAAGATCGACACAGGCGCACGGATTAAGAAAGCAAGGGTTGCCTTTGCGAATATAAGAAATATCTGAAAAACAGGCAGATAAGTGAACGCACCAAAATACGAATTTTCAACTCTAACGTAAGATCTGTGCTGTTATTTGCTAGCAAAACATGGTGTGTATCAGTGGAGAACACTCAACGGCTGCAGGGGTTCATCAACAGATGCCTGCGGCATATAATTCGGGCCTGGTGGCTTCACAACTGGATCTCAAACAACGAGCTCCATCATCGTTATCACCAGAGGCCGATAGCTCCAGAAATTCGGGATCTGAAGTGAGGCTGGGTCGGCCACACTTTACGTAAACTGTAAACAAGCATTATACTGTAACCCAGCGGGACATCGCAGCAGAGGCAGATCCAGAGGCGCATGGCGGCGAAGCCTTAATAAAGAAATAAAATAAGTCGAGCGAAATATAACCTGGCAACAGGTTAAAGCGATGGCTGGACATCGCTCAGGACGGAGATCGTTGAAATAGGCCCTTTGCACCACCGGAGGTATACAGGACCCATAAGTAAGTAAAGTTACCAAGGCGAGTTCCATTTTCCATGGTGCAGAGGATTCTTCGGCTTCCTGTAGTAATGAGTGTCGAACTAATTTTCTTCTCCTTATCTCAAATTGATTGTGAAGACGTGGTCAGCATCGCTATTGATATTAAATTAATGAAACTCCAAAGCACGTACAGTGAGAATGGTTTTATAATTCCAAGAAGACTATTCAATTGATGAGTTTGGGATATTTGATGTTTCTCGGTCAATCATGACTAGCTACTACGAAATGTACAATCAAACAAGCTTAGCTAAACCAAGCTAAGAAAATTCCACTAAATCTTTGGAATTTTCAGGGAAAATATTGCGGACTTCTATTTGAATCGGCAAGGAAATCTTTAGATCAGCCGCGTGACAAATTTTAAACGGCGGCGTGCCGATGCAAAAATGTCAGTGACGGTGTCGTGCCAATAACGGTGGCGACGGCGCACACCTCTAGTTACGATCCATAAAAAAAATAAACCTCTCATACAAAAAGTGTTACGAGCGGGATGGTAGATGTCTAAAATTAGCGTTACGTAATTTGTGAAAGAACTCTTTCTTGTACCCAATGAAGTTGCTTGCTAGTCGAGTCAAGTACGAGGCACTGAAGACGACCTTACTGTTGAGGTCGAAATACGTATCTGTCAAGGTACAATTAAGTGGTGGAATTAAATGGGATTGTACAAACTCGTCTTATGACAAGTGAAGACATTCCACTAAAAAGTTCAAAATAATTTTCTTAACACTTTTATAATTGATTATCAATAAGCTAAACGGATGATTTGGAATACTTGTTAAAGTGAAAAAGTCTTTGTTAAACAAGAATCATGCGGAATATTTTATTTAGGATAACAATACTTTCACACAAAAAGCTGCTGGCTGCACTTGACAGTTCGTGACAGCAGTTGACTGGCAGCAGCTGAAGTTATTTTTTTTTCCTTTTTGCAAGTCCCGTCCCATATCTAGCCTACTCATCTGCATCATAGAAACTACAGCATTTTGAGGTTTCGCGTTTCGCAACTTCCTGTTCTTGCCCTATCTTTAGAGTAGACAAATAAAGATTCTCTTCAGTAGCTCACTTTAAGCATACAAAATTATACTGCATGGTAAATATTTTCCAACTGACTTTACCAATAGCTAGAGGATAACAACACCCAACCAGTGGATGACAGATTTTAATACAGTTCTGCATAAGAACATTACAGAAACTGTATAAAATTTTGACATATAGAATTGCGGAAGTTGTATTGAAGTTGTAATTGAACTTGTAATCTTTGTATTATTTTAATACAGAATCAGTATAAAAAGGCTTACATCCATACAAAGTTTTCAATTATATTTTGATAATTCAGATTTATATTTTTTTCTGAAAATACTAAAAATAGTTTTATAGAAGCAGTATAAGCTTTTTTTCACTTTCTTCGCAAGTTTTTTTTGCATAGAATTTGTTTTAGAGGAAAAGCTATGATTTTTGTCCGAATCTTCCAAGTTACATGAAATAATATTTATGCTGAACACTTTATGTAGAGCATCTCAATCATCCTTCACCGCCGTATCCGCATCGGATAATCCAGCTCTCGACGAGGGCCATGTTCCTGTCACAGACCAAATTTGTCGAAATAAACTTATCATGCGTTGAGCTGATTTGACTCTAATCACCTTACCCTTCCGCCGGTATCCATCGAGCACCATCGGCGCAAGGCATGCGGTTGACATCGATACCTTTGCGCAGGATGCTGTGGCCATAACAATCACGCGTCGAGCAACTTGATATGTTAATTTGGATGACGACTCTTATTAAAATCCCCATCATCGTCTCGTCACATCCATAAAATCTGTTTCGGCCCCGCGGATATGTGGGATGGGACGCGAGTGTTGATGGCTGCGCATATCCAGAGCAGGCATATCGATTGACACTCGATTATCGAAACAATTCCATCCTACGCAAACGGGTCGTGACAAATTCCGATGGATCTTTTTTTTTCGGTGCCACGTTTTCGATGGATCAATTCTCACTTCTATCCTTGGTCTTTACACTTAAATGAAACTACGGTGTGATAATTAGGGGTATGCGGGTTTGTATGACAAGAATAAATATTCGGAGATATTGTACGAAAAATAATTATAACGTCTGATGAATGATTTAGTTCCGTTTCGACCATATTAAGATACAATATTATGTTTCAAATGAAAACTTCGGGAACTTTTCAAAACAAAAGTGTACCATACTTTGATTATTATGAATTAAGAATTAGGATTTGAATTATTATGATTGTTTAAGAATTAGGAATAATTCAATTTTAGTTCTTGCATCAATAGTGTGATATTTATATGAAAGATAAACTGACTCATGTTCATCGTCCTTGGGCATGGGGCGTGTTTAATTTCGGAACAATAAACACACCTACATATAACATACTCTTAGCATCGATTGAAGTGGCGACCCGTTCTTTGTCCAATAGGCTGAAATCAATCTTCTTCCAACCGCTAGACAAGCAAGAATAGTTCTTCCCAATCGCGACCGCCAATAAATCAATCTCCTCTCTGCTGACGCACTGCTTCCCGCTCATCCATGTTGGTATTTATTTCTTGCCTATTGCGCTGGAAGATTAGAAGGCAGTATTCGGTTGGTGTTTTAGAAGAAATTGGACCCACATCGAAAGCCGTTTCAAATCGTCCGCTGCCGGGCGTTTCCTCTCACACCGCGCGTCGTCACGCCGATGCCGCTGCGATGGGTCGCCACACTACACTTCACGCCTGTCGGATTGTCGTGCGCCCACACACACGGAATCTATCGCTTGACGCTAATGTTTCCTAATTAATCGTATTTGCTATAAAATTTCATTTCTCTCAGCCCCAAAAACAGAACAGATCGATTCATTAGTCGACGACGGCGATGCTGGATGGTATTTGCGATTGATTTTTATTTTCGTGGAAGGATTAGTATTATTACTAAGCAGCTTTATTTTGGTAATGTGTAAAACATGTTGGTATAACCAAACCGAAACAAAGGACAAAGAATCTTTTAAAAAAGTGGAGCACAACACTGATGTTCATGATATAGTTCAAACTTTCATAATTCGAAGAATAACCCTTGGTTGCGATACGTCATGTTTATTTAAATTAATTTCACTGCCAAGATCATTCTTCGCCACTTTTTCCTTTAGAATTCGTATAACATGATTTGTATATTGCCCTCGATATCTCCATTTTTCATCCGTTTTAACTATTTAAGGATGTTCCTGGCTCAGCACTCTCGATTGAACGTAATCTCACTCAGAAATGTGGAGCTTATGTGCACTTATTTGGGAAATAGTTATAACAAAGCCAGCTCAGTTGAAAGAATTTCTAATATTGATGCATTGATACAATTACCCACAAGAATCATTTCAAATTTAAGACTAAACCATTGCAATCTTTTATTGGTCCGGTCGACTCCTAGGTAGATGCAAAAGATTCCTTATAGTAGAGATTAGTTGGCAAAATATCTATGACGGGCAACTTTATATGCTTTGGATTTTTTGGTAATTGACCGGATATTTCCATCAAGAGATCTCATGTACATCTTTGTACATCTTTATTAAGATACGCCGTCATTTATTTTATTAAAACAGCGATTTTGTATCCCAATGATGTTTGATGCATGACTCAACTTAGAATTGATTCGCAGCTCCTGTTTTAGACCATTCTTCAGCCCTAAATCTGTTGCAAATTAAGTTAACTCATCACTGAGGTAAGCATCGCATGATGCAGCAATTTACCGTCCCGTTTCACCTCGTTTGACGTTGTCGCTTTATTTTGATAATCCCTCCCTGCGGATGATGTCACGTGCCGGTTTACGTACTATTGCCTTAGACTTAGATGGTCTCGTAAGGAGATATTATCCCCGAGAACGAGAAAACGAATGCTCGTTGCCGTCGTTGCGTCCCTTATCGTGGGTGGAGTAGTACACACCAAAAAATTCTCAATTTTATAAGGGACGCAATCCTTTAAGCTGACGTAATCAACCGAGATGCATATCCAATCATAACATAATATTGTGTCATATTTGCTTCAGACACCCAAAACAATATATTTGCAGTATCATTCTGTCATCAAATACCGAATGCTATCCATTAAGGTCACTCCTGACGGAATCCAAGTTTCAAAGTGCTCGCGTTTTCGGGGGCACACCACTCGATACGGAAGCAACGCACAACTGTCATTTTTATTTTTTCACGCATGCTGCGACGCAGCAAAGCTAAATCAACAAAAATGACAGTTGTGCACCGCCTCCGTATCGAGTGGTGTGCCCCCGAAAACGCGAGCACTTTGAAACTTGGATTCCGTCAGGAGTGACCTTAAACGCTTCTCATTACCAAATGGCCTAAATTTACAGTAAGAATGACTGAAATCCAAAGCGCCCCGAAACAAACAAAGTGACCCATGAATACAAGATTCTTTACGCACCAGCTGAGCACTGTTTTCGTTTCTCCTTTTTCACCTTCAGAGCAGTTGCAAGGAACAAGCAGTGGATGGGCTGATGCTTCCCCATATTAGTGAAATTGTAGAACATGTTAAGTTTCGATCTCCCTTCTGCCAAGCAGCAGGAATGGTAGAGTGGTATCGAACGGGACTCCCACTCATAAGATCTGGTGTTAGATTGACATGCTGGGCCTTACCATTTTTGCTATATACACTAGTTTTTTTGGTCGTGTAAAATTTAGGATACACATTTTCAGAGCCTTGTAAAAATTAATTTGAACGCAATAATGCGTCTTTTGGTTCGCTTGCATATGTCGGTCTTAAATGACATAATGTTACAGAACTTTTTCGTAGTGTGTAGTTAACTCTAGCAGGGATCTGGCTCAGGTTGAGGTGCTGGCAGCATTACACCCTTTGTAGACACCAGGTTTTGGTACCTACATCTCGGATGTGTTCTGTCGCGTCGCAGTAATACTCCTGCAATGGGGAAATCTCCGTGAAATGTGGTTGGTCTTAGAGCTGGCGACAGTTTACCAGACTAGGAGAAACGCATTCTGGCTCATACCGGTAGGATGAAGCGATGTCATGCGGTAGAAACGTGTTGCAGAGATTACATTGCTATCGTGTGGGAGGAGTTGATTAGTGCTGCTGTTTATGCTTGAGTCATAAATGGAAATAGTACCTTGGAAGGGGCGGAATTGGTTCAAATGAAAAGGATGTAGTTTTGTTTTAATTCTTTGCAATTAATTTTCTAGTTCCGTACATTTTCGCGCAATAATACGTCATCATATTCATATCATTATTGTTTTGAAAAGATATATTCTGAGAAATCGACGAAAGCTTTATCATCTTGTCTAGCGAAACGCCCACTCAACAAGCATTTAATTATCATTTGAAAAATCCACAATCTCTTCCTAGCTATTAATGGAGAAAAGATGTGCATGTTCTTAGCAACACCTTGTCGCGAATTGAATTCGTGGCAGTAAATTAACATAATAAATCTGAACCGCTGATGCTCCACCGCGTATAACGATGATCCTATGTCGGCATTGTCATTGCCAGTTTTTGCCATTCACCATCTCTTATATACATTTCGTTTGTTTTTCCATCTGACTCGCGAGATCAAGGTGGTTTCAAATTTCCCATTAATTTTTGCGCTTAGACGCGAGGTGACAAGAGATCAATCACGGCAGCACGTTGCTTTTTTATGGTGCGACCTTTTTCTGCTAACTGAGAGTATCGCGTACCTTATCAAAGGTAAATTTGAGTCTTCATCATGGGGCGCGATTCTAATCTATCGCATCAAGTGTTTTTTGTTTTCATTATTTTACCTGCTTTTTGTTAAGTGCGGGATGGTTCTTTTGTTTCAGGCAACAAATTTATAACCATTACAAAAGTATAAGGTTTCAAAGGTGCGTCAATTGGGTTGAAAATTAGGGCTTAATAAAAAATGTTGACTACAGTTCTTGTGCTACACACTTCAGTCAAATGAAATGTTCGAACTAAGTGTCATAGGGACATAGCTGTTGGTGATTATTCATCTTCAGAACGCGCCTTCCGTCCACAGTTTTGCCTTCCGTATATCACTCTTACGAAATACCTTAAAATGTTTTAAAACGCTCTACTCTTTTCATCTTTAAAGTTAGTACCTGATAAGAGGCATTCCATGACGTTAAGTACATAGTAAGCATATGCGGTATTTCGAAAAATTTCGTTTCAGGTGGTTCGAAACGAAATTCTGATTTCTTAGTTTCGTTTCGTTTCGAAAAATTACAAAAATTTCGCTACAAAAATCTAGCTTTTAACGAAATTTAATGGAATTCCACGGAATTTCGAAACAAATTTAGACTTAAACCATACTGTCTCGTTCGGTCGTGTATTATCAAAAATTTTGACTGCGCCGCTGAACTAAATCATAAAGCTGTTTTCAAAACTTTATGTTACACATTTTTCTATTAACGCTTACTACATAATCCAATTCAGAGTCGACAAATACGTACATCGTTTTGTATAAAACTCCTTCAGTGTTTCGTAAGAAATGTCCATCAGAAAACGGAACATATGCTTAACTATTCGATCCAATTTTTTTCAAAAGTGATCCGATTTAAGACGTCAAGCTCAGAGGGTAAATGTTATCAGATATGTATCAGATCAGAACAACTTTGTCGAAGAAGCAAAGCTATGGCGTGGCTAGGGCCCTTGTGAAGTATTTTTAGAGTGCCTCTTTCTTATTAAAGGCCGACTTCTTCACCTCTTAGGCCTCAATCCAGGTTAAAACGCATGACTAAGCACCGCTTAATAGTTAAGAAGGCCCTAAGGAAAACATTATTACAGGGTGTCGACTACCTGGAAAAACCTGGAAAGTCAGGGAAAGTCAGGGAATTCCAATTTGGACCTGGAATGTCAGGGAAAGTCAGGGAATTTCGATTGAGGTCAGGGAAAAAATCACAAAACCCAATGTTTACAGTGATTTTTTTTTGTTTCGAGCAATATGCTAAACACTTATGACAATGAAACGCTGAACCATTTTAATCCATTAAAATAGGATCAATAAAAGTACCGAAACTTAGGATCAGAATTAATATAGCGTTTTAGCTGGTAATCAGACTGCATAGCCGATAAACAAAACAATACTCCGAGGCAGTTACAGTCGACAACCACTTCCACTATCAAGCTTTAAACCTTTTTTTGTGTGACCGTTGACAGTCTCTAGATCAAAAGTTTACTCCGGGCCCATTCCATGTACCCATGGTAATCGAGTTTGTTTCTATCAATCTCTAAGCAATAACACAGGTTCCAAATCCATGTTGTTCAAATGATCACTGTTGAGGCCTGATACAAATAGATTGAGTGGTTTTGTGTCAGAGTCGTTTTTGATTTTTTTTGCAGTTTCCTCATCTAGCGTTCAAATACTTAATCATCCATCGCGAGAGTCTTAATAAAATTATATTAATGTGCTTATGATATTGGAAGAAATGCGGTCTATCGTGATAAATTTAAATTGCTGATTAGTAACCAACAATATATCATATTACCTTTTGATGAAAATTCAGCGCCCAATTATTTGAAAATTATCTAGTCTAAGCAGTCTAAACTGAATCAAATGGCTGAAATGTGCCATAGTTCAGAACCGATCCACAAATAATCATCAATAATGTTTAACCTACAACCAAAAACCTAGATATTCAAAGGCTTGTTGAAATAAAACGCCGAATACTATTATTGTGGACCTTTGACAACACTCCAGAGCATCAGCATCATCCCCAACCAAGATTCTGTAGGGAATGTTTTAAAAACATTTTGTGAACTTTCATTTGATGATGGGCTTTTAAAGTCATTGGTCGATCCTCAAAACCTTAGGTACTTGTCATCAGTGGCGCCGGGAGTGGGTGGGACAAGTAGGACATGTCCTACTCATGAAAATACCTGAGTAGGACAGTCGAAGCATTGTCCTACCCATGATTATGGTAAGCACATACCATATGGATAGCTAAAAGATGTGATACTAACAACACTATTTCAATTTTTAGATCTATAAAAATATAATTAAAACGTTTCAAAGTTAATCAGAGGTTTGAAAGCTGGCAATCGTGGAGGTTTCTAGTGATTGTAAAGGAGAAATCTATTCTGAAAGGCTTCTCAGAGTCTTTGATGAATTATTTTCATCCCAAAAAGTGCTCAATGATGTATTGAGATTTTCCAAGAAGTCTTAATGTTTCTAGTAGGATCTGCTCTTCCATAAAACTGTTGTAAACTTTCTGGAAGTAAGGTACAGTGGGGCAAGTGGGTAGAGGAAATCGTATATTTCATGTTCATCAAGTCATAAAAGTTGAATATAATGTTGAAATTAATCATATTTATGACATAACGAATCATCTATCCAATCTTTATATGCCTGCGAACAAGATCTTTGAAAAATACTTTTAGGATACAAAATATTTGGAATACAAAAAAATCGGTTTCAATTTTTCACTTGCCCCACATGTGGGGTAAGTGAAAAAATGATTTTAGAAGAGGATTTTTCAATATAGTAACACATTTTCCGTTCATATATTTCATGCAAATGATAATTATACTGAATAGAGCATAACTGTGATCTGTTGTGATGCTTTTTGACACTTCATGAAAGTCAAAGGGCACTAGAGTGCCTCCATTAAATAATTTTTATGTTGTTATGTTTTCTTTACTTGAACTTTTTGAGATTTAATATCTTATCTCCATTTGTGTCTAAACCACGTATCACTGTAATAATCAAAAACCTTCGAATGAGTTTGAATTGGTATCATTTGTTTATATACGCGTAATAGAAATTAATATTGTTTGGAAAAATAGAGAAATGCATTCAGTGTCGGAAAATTTTCACTTGCCCCACCCATGGTAAAAAACAGGCAAAGCAACAAAATATTTTTTCAAAATTTTTGATGTTCATATCAATATTTTTGTGGCTGGAATTCAAAACTACAAAGAAAACCAACCTATCAATGCACTAATTGGATGTGTTATGGAAACCAACATAAAAAAATATTTGTATTTATTAACACGCAAAACAACTTGTGCAAAAGATAAACTTGAAAGGTTAATTAGCTTTTACTCTCGCATGTTGAAATGATTCATTATTTCATGTTTCACTTATTCAACGCATTGATTTGAATGGCCTTGAATGATTGTGAAGTGAAATTGAATAATTTTGTGCTTCATCAGTGAAATACTTGCGTTTTTTTCACTTACCCCATTTACCCACTTACCCCACTGTACCTTACGTAATTATTTCTGCTAGTTTGGGGAGGCTCAGAGAATTTCTTAAATTTTATAAGGATTGACGGACTGTGAATCAATCAAAAGTTGAATATCTAAACAAGGATATAGCTTAGCTAAACTTAGCTAAGACTGACCGTTAGGGTGGCTCAAATTAGTATGGGAAAAACTTTTTTCAATTTTTGTGATGGGCCGCCCTCTTATTCGGCCCTATTTGATGCCCTGATGCTCTGGACAAAATTTTAGCCAAATCGGTCAACGTTTGGGCGGTGCTAAACTCGTTGGAAGTTTATATTCAAAAATGTATGCAGAAACATCCAAAAACAGTGAATTGCAGTTGGACGGCACAACTTACGATGAAGAACTATGATACTCATTCAGATCTTAAAGAATTTAACACAGAATGTTATGCAGAAAACCGCGAGAAGATTAGAGTTTGCCCGGCCAAGTTATTAGCATTTCTCTGAAGTGGGGTTTGAGCAAATTTCGTTTCTTTTACCTTTGAAAAGAAATAAATTCACCCCTACAGCACTCCAGTAAAATGCTAATATCTTTGTCTAATAGGCTCTAATCTTCTCGCGGTTTTCAGCATAACATTCTGTATTGAATTCTACAAGAACTGAATGATTCTTGATCGTAAATTGTGCCATCCAACTACAAATCACTGTTTTGGGATGTTTCTGCATACATTTTTGCATATAAACTTCCAACGAGTTTAGTACCGCCCAAACGTTGACCGATTTGGCTGAAATTTTGTCCAGAGCATCAGGACATCAAATAGAACCGAATAAGAGGGCGGCCCATCAAAAAATGTGAAAAAGTGTTTTTTTGAGCCACCCTACTGATCGTACTTGTCAATGGTTGCTTCTCCGTGATTGGCTGGAACTGGTGCAAACTGCGCTACGATCAAAATGAATAGTGATGTCCAATGAGCAGCTCGAAGTAGCGCAAAGTTCTTCCCATTCCTCTTATGTCCATTTGTTGACAAAAAAAGAACGAGCAGGACTGGAACAACTTCGAGCTGCTCATTGGACAGCATTAATAAAGGTTGGTATTTATTATTTACGGCTCTAGTCAGTTGGGAAAGGAGAGGAATGTTAGTGTGTAGTTATTGTTGCTATTAGAGACCGAGAAAACATCTGCATCTCCAAATATCTCAGAAAGGAGATTTCATTAACTCGGTAAGGTAGATGAGCAGAAACATAGAACAAGGATTCACTTAGAAAAGTGATGTGGTCTATGCCAAACCTCCTGTCTATAAGGCAGAAGCGGTAGTCACTAGACTGCTGAGCTCATCTATAAAAGTTAAGAAACTAGACAAGAGTATGAAAGAACAATCACAGAAATATACGAATATGAAGCAGTTTACGATGATTGTAGCCCATCCGGATGTCTGGTAGAAAGCCAATGAGAAGAAGAATTCTGAAGGCTTCCAATAGATTATAGGAATCTGTAGGAATCACAAAAACCCGTAAATAGTACTAAACACCCTTAAAGATTAATGGACGATCATAAGCTTTACTGGTAGATCGTAGTAAAATTTCTGAAGATTTAGAAGTTGGTGATAATTGCTTGAAATATAGGAATCCATATTAATCACTTCCGGAAATTCATAAAAATGTTTAAAGGAATGCTTTTTAGAAATGTTATGCTATAAACACTGGAAATGTAATTATAGTCCTAGTGGACATAGGGCGTTTTATAACTTATCTGAAGATGTCCAAAACAATCTCTTGAAATCTGAGAGGATTTCCGGAAAGTCGCTGAAATTCCATAAAAGTATTCTATAGATTTAATAATCCAGTTTTTGTCCTACCCGCGTCTTGGAACGTGACGGCGCCTCTGCTTGTCATGTAGAGAGAATGACAGTGGATTAAAGCATCATATAATCTACCTCATGTACGTAGGTGGCGATGGTCTGAATAAAACGTTTTCTCGATACTCCATAACCATAGTCGGACGCAAGAAGAGGATAATGTTTTTGTCAATGGAAATGTTTCAGTTTTACATTCGCTCCTTCTGATGTTTATAAAACAATTTTATCAGGAAATATTTTGGTTGATCTTTGAGAATTTTGCCCAGAAATTACTCCAGTGAAAATGCTTTAGAATATCTTGTGAAAATAATTATTCCCCTCCGAAAATTTTCTAAATTACTTCAGAATTCTTACTGAAACATTAAGAAAAATTCTAGTGGATTTCCAAGAGCTCGCTCAATAGTTTAATCCTGGAGCTCCTTGCTGGATGTTTAATAGATTTTTCTTCAAAGCTCCGCTCAAAAAACTTGCTAGATTGTATGGTGTTATTCAAATTTGAATTGAAATGTCTTCGTGGAAGTATTCATACGAAAAATATGCCAAGGAATCTTCAAACATGTTTCCACGAGTTCTTCAAAAAACTCCATTAGATGTTCCTTATAAAGTTTCATTGCTTGTTGTACTTGTCTGAAATCTAGTTGATAGTAGTTGAACTTTTTATAAATAAAACAATCCTGGAATTCCAAGACAATCGATTCACTTTTGGCAAACAACTAAAATTCGATAAAATAAATTGAGTAGGTGTAGCACTCCTTAACATATGAGACTAGTTATGGCACTTCTTCACAAACATGACCTTTTTTATATTTTTCCTAGGGTCATTGACAAAGGCCACAATCGACAAATATTAAACGACCTGAGTGTATTAGACCAACATATTTAACGTATTGCATGGCTAGAATGTTTTTCTAGGCTGTAAGTGCTGCATGGATTCATGTGATCTTGTGGGGATTGTATTCTTGATTATCTGGAAGATTGCAGCTTTCGTGATTATTTTTAGAAGTTCATTAACTCCACAGAGAGTGAATAAGAATTCTTACTTCGTAAGTATTCTTGAAACCCAATGGAGGATTCTCGAGGATGTCTACAAAAATACCTAACCCGTAAGTTTTTTTTTAACGGAATTAGAAGGATTCGGATTAGTAGTAGTAGTAGTCTTGAAGGTCTATTGCGACTCCAGAAAGTCCGTGGAAATTTCCAATGGTGGATGAATCGACCAGAAAGTTTATAACATTGGAGTAAATTTTGGAAAGATGTGAATTATGAAAACTTTCCAGGAGTTCTGCGCATTTACTTGATTCTTTGTGAACGACCAGAATTTCTTACGAAATTCTACATATCCTTAATGTTCTGCTTCTAGAAGCCATAAGGCTTCCAGTAACTTAGGAACTCATATGGATAGGAATCAAACATAGAGATTTTCATGTGCTTCTAGGAATAGAAAAAAAACATTTTTCATACCTGGAACTTTTCGAGAAATGGTCTGGAAAGTCAGGGAAAGTCAGGGAATTTCATTCTCAAATTTGAGTCGACACCCTGTATTATTAAATTAAGCACTAGTCCAATTGAGGATCAGGTTACACGGAGCTTCGAAGACATTCTCAATCAAGAGAATCAAGGGTCAAAACTTCGTTGGGAACTAATTTGGATGAAATGAGATCTATTACTAGAAAATTTAAAAATATGCTAGCACCGGGTGATGATGGTATTTTCTACATACTTATCAAAAAACTTCCTGAGAGCTCTTTATCCTTTTTGGTTAATTTAATTAACAAATGTTTTCAATTGGCATACTTCCCAGATAAATGGAAAAACGCCAAAGTTGTTCCAATTATAAAGCCGGACAAAAATCCAGCTGAGGCTTCTAGTTATCTCCCAATCAGTTAGCTTTCTTCAAGAAGCAAACTGTTTGAAAAGATTATTTTAAATAGAATGATGGTTCATATTAATGACAATTCTATTTTTGCTGATGAGCAATTTGGCTTTCGCCATGGGCATTCAACCACTCATCAGTTATTAAGAGTTACGAACTCAATTCGGCTCAACAGATCTGAAGGATATTCGACTGGAGTTGCTCTTCTTGATATAGAGAAAGCATTTGACAGTGTTTGGCATGAAGGTTTGATTGTAAAATTGATGAATTTTAATTTTACTCTGTACAATATTAAACTGATCCAAAATTATTTATCAGATCGCTCACTGCAGGTAAACTATCAGAATTCTAAATCTGATAGATTACCTGACAGAGCTGGTGTTCCCCAAGGCAGCATACTGGGGCCCATATTGTTTAACATTTTTACTTCTGACTTACCTGATTTACCACCAGGGTGTCAAAAATCTTTGTTTGCAGATGACACAGGTCTCTCAGCCAAAGGGCGAAGCCTTCGTGTCATTTGTAGTAGATTGCAAAAAAGTTTGGACATTTTCTCCACTTACTTGCAAAAATGGAAAATTTACCCGAATGCTTCCAAAACTCAGCTTATAATTTTCCCACATAAGCCGAGAGCTTCTTATTTGAAACCTTCTAGCAGACATATTGTCACTATGAATGGGGTTCCAATTAATTGGTCTAGCGAAGCTAAATATTTAGGACTTCTGCTAGATCAAAAATTAACTTTTAAAAAGCACATTGAAGGCCTTCAAGCCAAATGTAACAAATATATTAAGTGTCTATATCCACTTATAAACAGAAAATCAAAACTTTGTCTTAAGAACAAACTTTTGATTTACAAACAAATTTTTAGACCTGCCATGTTGTATGCTGTGTAAATATGCACTAGAAAGAAGGCACTCCAGAGGATTCAAAATAAAATTTTGAAAATGATTCTGAAGTTGCCTCCGTGGTATAGTACCAATGAACTTCATAGAATTTCTAATATTGAGACATTGCAACAAATGTCCAACAAAATAATTTCCAATTTTAGACAAAAATCGTTGCAATCTTCTATTGCAACGATTAACTCCTTGTATCCTTAGTATAAAATAGGTTAAGATTAGTTTAAGTTGAAAACATTGTAATTCCTACATGGTTCAATTCAACCCGAGGAAAAATTCTAACTGCCAAAGGCAATGGAAATGTATTAATAATAACTAAAACTGTAACATAGCAAATAAGGATGATAGTGTTAAGAAAACACGGAACACCTAGTCTAAGAGATGAATGCATGTATTAGATAATTAGCAAATAAAACCAGTTAAAAAAAAATTAAGCACATTGATTTTGTGTTGGATTGATTTTAAACACGATTTTCGTCTTCGAGATTTCAGAATAAATTCGTTTACAATAAATATTTAGTCGGTTACCAAGGTGGCTTCTCATAAATTACCTTTTCAACAAACCAACGATTCCTTCCCCGTGGAGATGCAGAAGATTCATCGGTTCCTCATAATAATGAGTGTGAAACTAGTTTTCCCCTCCTAATCTTAAATTGACTGTTAGGGCGTGACCGGCTCGTACTGCCCATATCAGCTGTTTCTTGCACTCAATTGAAGTCGGTTGGGGATGACAATAGACCAGTGCATGATGATGTAGGTTGACAGTTCACAGATCTTGTTTACAGGGACTTAGTCTCTGGAGCAGCTTCCGGAAAAAACTGTTTTGCGATTAATTAAGAATATTGATGTCTGCTGTGGTTCATTTAAGGTAGGAATCAAAGCATATCACTAGAATATTCGGATCAAAATGATTTTGAACGTAAACTACGGATTTTTATTTCCAGCTGATCGAGATTTTTATTTCCAGCTTGTAAACAAGCTCTGTGAACTGTCAAATAATTGAGGTTAAGTCAAGATCTTGCGTTGGTCTATTTGAGAACAATTTTTGCATGCCTCTTATGCACAAACACATATACAACGATAAACAGACAATAGCTTGGTTCATCGAATTGTGTCTATATAAGTCTAAGGGTCTCCGAGCTTCCTATAAAAATGTTGAATTTGGAAGGAAATGATATCCTATTGTGACAAGTTTTTGTACGAGAAAGGAAACATTATTTCTTCATACCGGGAAAACTGCTGCCGTAAAAGCTTTGCAATCACATTTCTGATTTTTTTTTATTTATTTATTTATTCTTGTCTTCGTCTCGAATTTATAAATTCCACAGACTGATTATACTATACTAAGTTCCTAATTCTACTTTTAAACACGGACTTTGACACACTAAAATCAAAAACATCACTAACATTATTAAAAAGTCTAACGCAATTGTCGAGTGGGTTGTTATAACCATAGGCAGTTCTATGCCTTCTAATAAGAAAAAGATCTCTCACACGGAGCTGACGGGAAGGTGCATAAAAATTGACGTTTCTTAAAAGTGACGAGCTGTTTATAATAAGGTCAAATATAAAAAGTCTAAAGTTTTTTCCGTCTTAAATCTAATGTTTCTAAATCTAATTATCTGCAACGGTTTTTTTTTTCCTTGTCGGGTATATTTTATTACTGCGACCATTTTTTTGATATATTGTAATATATTCCCCTTTTTTTCTTGCTATGTCATTATGGCGTATCGCTATTGGAAGTGATCGCCATTGTTTGACTAACAGCTTCTCCCCAACACGGCTCAGCTTTTCAAATGAAATGCACCACCGAATTGGGATTTGTTCTACCAAGCTCAAGTGGTTCTATAAGCCCCTTGGTGAAGAACTTTTGTCTTGTTCGAAAAATTGCCGGACAACGGCATAACAGATGCTCCGAATCTTCTTTTTCTATGTCGCAGAAGCGACATAGATCATTCTGAAGTTTCCCTATAAGCTTCAAATGATATCGACTCGGACAATGACCTGTAATGAGACCCGTATAAGTGCTTAGGTCTCTTTTAGATAATTCTAAGATGTTGCGAGTCATGGAAACATTCAGAGTGATAAAACGTTTCGATTGCCTGGCATTAGTTGCGGTCCTAAAATTGGTTTCTATTTTCATAGATTCCCATACCTTCAGCTCCATACGAAGAGAAGAAGTTGGCAAGCTGCAAAAAGGTTCCGGTCCTGTAAACCGACTTGATGATACGAGTCTCGCCAGCATATCGGCTTTTTCGTTACCATCTATTCCACAGTGTCCTGGAACCCAATATAGATTAACTTGGTTCCGACAAGACAATTTTTGGAGGGACTGAATGCATTCCCAAACTTGTTTTGAAGTGCATGTTGCCGACTTCAGAGCATTCAAAGCTGCTTGGCTGTCGGACATTATGCATATATTTGAGTGTCTGTAGTTCCTACGCAAACATATTACAGAACACTCTCGAATTGCGTGAACTTCTGCTTGGAATACGGATGGCCAACTTCCCATGGGAATCGATATGTCTATCCCAGGGCCAGTAACTCCTGCTCCCACATGGTTGTTCAATTTTGAACCGTCAGTATAAACGTAATTGATCCTGAACGAAGTGTTGGTCCTCCATTCAACCAGGTATTGCGCCCAGGATCAATTACTTTGAATAGTCTATTGAAATTGTATTTTTTCTCCATCCAGTCCTCATTGTTTATTACTAGGGAGTTTATACTGAAGTTTTGTAGAATACTAAGATGACCCTAAGGTCACCTCCCAAGAGGTTTTCGGATCTTCTGATGCTCAAAGCTTCTAATTGTACAATTTGATGCAGAGGAAGCATGTACAGTAAAGCATTTAGTGCACGATGGTGTACTGCTCATTGCACCTGTAATTGAGATGGTGGCTAATCGTTGAAGTTTTTCGAGCTTCATCTGAGCACTCTTCTCTTTCGTCTTTGGCCACCAGACCAACGAACCATAGGTAATTCTTGGTTTTACTATAGCTGAATATATCCAATGGATCATTTTCGGCTTAAGTCCCCATTTCCTACCAAAAGTTCGTTTACTAATCCATAGAGCATTTGTCGCTTTATTAATGGCGTGTTCTAAATGCATGTTCCAGTTAAGTTTGCTATCAAGAACTACGCCAAGGAATTTGACTGTATTTGAAAGTTCCAATCGTGTACCTTTCAATATCATCATGTTGTTTAGTGAGAATTTCCTCCTACGCGTGAAGGGCACAATAGTGGTTTTGGACGGATTTACACTCAATCCTTCTCTATCGCACCATGTGGAGACATAGTTTAAAGCAGTTTGCATTCTGTTGGCGATAATGTCATTGTATTTGCCTCGTACTATTATGACAATATCGTCAGCGAAACCAATTACTTCGAAGCCCTGGGCTATAAGGTATTTGAGAAGATCATCTACTATTAAAGACCACAATAAAGGTGATAATACGCCTCCTTGTGGGCACCCTTTGATTGCTCTAACACTAATGTGAGAGTTTCCAAGGTTAGCTGATATTTCTCTTTTTGTTAACATTTCTTTAATCCAATCTACAATGCATTTATCGAAGCCACGATTTGACATTGCCTTTTTATGGAAATATGAGAAGTGTTGTAAAAAGCTCCCTCTATATCTAAGAAAGCAGCAAGAGAAATTTCTTTTGCTTCAAAAGATTTTTCTACTTTTGTAACAACTACATGTAATGCGGTTACTGATGATTTGCCTTCCTGATAAGCTAATTGCTATTTGCTTAACGGTATTTGGTTTAAATATGATGACTTGATATGTTCATCTATTATTTTTTCCATTGGTTTCAGCAGAACGGAGGACAAGCTTATCGGCCTAAAGGATTTTGCCTTGGGGATAAATGTCACCCGCACTTATCGCCCAACTGATGGAATGTAGCTTAACAATAAGCTTGTTTGAAATAGCTTTGTAAGGATAGGTATTAAAATTGCCTTACCCTTTTGCAGTAGTACAGGAAAATTCCATCTCTACCCGGTGACTTGAAAGGTTCAAAGGAATCTATGGCCCATTCGACTTTTCTTTCAGTAAAAATGTGTGTTGCCAGAATGCTTGCATCGTTCCTGGATTTCTAGCTCAGTCATTCCGTTCATTGTTCCATGAATCTGATGGCTGATTTCAATGATTTCAGTTCCTATTGCATTCGCTTTCAGGTCTTCATTTCAACTGATAATAGAACCCGGAAAATGAGTTTTCATCAACAATTCTAAGGTTTCACTCACAGACGTGGTGAATAAGCCGTTATCTTTTTTTAAGTACCGAGTCCATTAGAATGATCTTTGGCTAGGATTTTTTGCAACCTGGCAGCTGCTGGAGCATTTTCTATGTTTTCACATGTATGCCTCCAATGTATCCTTTTAGATCGCCTAATCTCTCGGTTGTAATCGGTGAGGGATTGTTTGTATTGTTCCCACTGTTGTGTTCGCTTAGCCCGGTTGAAAAGTTTTCGGGTTCTTTTGCGCAGTTTTTGTAGTCTGTTGTTCCACCATGGTATGTCTCTATTTGTAGAGCGTAACTTAAGGGTACAACTTTCATTAAAAGAGTTTTGGATTAGCCTAGAAAGCTGGTTTGAGCTTTTCTCAAGTTCATCCCAAGAGTTTAAGTTAGATACAAATATATTTTTTTCGGCATCTAACTTAGAATTATATAGCTCCCAACCAGTTTTTCTGGGATCTTTGATATATTGTGTGAGTTGTTTTCCAGCCTCATACTCAAAAATGATATGTTTATGATCTGACAAGGATTCTTCACTTGAAACACGCCAGTTATTTATATTGTCCGAAATGAATGGACTACACAGCGTTAAGTCAAGAACTTCCTGCCTTACTGCGTTCATGAATGTTGGAGCATCTCCTCTATTACATATATCTATTTCATTTTTAGAAATGTAATCCAAAAGGTACTCACCTCTGTTGTTGATGTCCGTGCTGGCCCATACGGTATGATGAGCATTGGCATCACAGCCAATTATGAACGACTTGTTTTGTTTCTTACAATAAGAAACGAAAGCTGCTACTTCTGGTGGAGGTACATCGCCCACGTCGCCGGGAAAGTATGCTGAAGCAACATATAATACCGTTGTCCCATGGGCTGTTGGCACCTCCATCATGACCGCAGCAATATCTCTTTTGATGAATTCTGTAATTGGAATTATGTTTATTCTTCCGTTCACTAAAATGGCAGCTCTTGGTGCAAGTTGCCCTTCATAGTAAATTAGCTTACTGAAATTTGTAGTTATTCCAAGTATCCTACTATTTATTGCCCATGGCTCCTGGATGAATGCGACATCCAGTTTGCTCTCCGTGAACCTTTAGCAAAGTACGGCTGATGCTCCCTTTGCGTGATGGAGGTTCACTTGAATGAACTTGATGTTTTTTTTTATTGAAGGTCCTTTTTATGTTTACCGTTTTCATGGGGAATTGATATCTGCCTGTCTTTAGTTTCGCGGCCTTCTTTAATTGGATTTTTGTCTACTCGGACTTTAATGTCTCGGTACATCGATTTAATCCGCATGTTTGACGTTCGCTGCTCGCTCTGCTTATGGACGTCGGTGCTTGCAGTGTGGCCAGAAGCATTATGGTTTGTTTTGTCCTCTCTATTCCACTCGGTCCTGGATCTGGACAGATTGATCGACGATCATTTTGTCATCTTCAGTTCCTTCTCGTGTCATAAGAGAGTCATTTTCATCCCTATGCTTTGGTCGTTCATTACCTTCTTGCTGATTTTTCTGCGGAATTTCTTCCTCAGGGTTGCATTCCCAAATTTGTAGTCAAGTGAGAATTCACATTGCTTGATTGAGTTCAATGAAGCTCCATCGACTGTGAATACTAGTTCGACATGTCTTTGGCTAATGGTGTTGCGCTGTAGTATCCTCCATGCATCAACTGCTAGCCCATCATTTTGGCTTTCCAGGAGTGCCAGAATTTCTTCATTCTTATCTTCTGTACTCCACGGAAAAAAGCCGATCAATATTTCAGGTTGCGGGATATTTTTTTCATCCACCGCTGTGAGTTCAGCCCCAGGCCAGGGAGTTATTGTAGTAACTATGCTCTTCAGCCAGTCTGCTGTTTCTTTGTTTTTGCAGACTATTACTAAATAGCCAGATTTGAACAAGCAGTCACCAAATTTTGGTTTCAGTTGTTCCTTCCGTTGCCCTACTACTTTCGCCAGAATGGCTTTTTGGGTAGTTTTCAACTGTTCGGTTGTGAGCTCTGTTTCAGGGTATCCCGTCGAGAGTATCCCTAGCTTCACATAATTCGCAACATCTCTATATGACGGCTTGACTTTACCCTCGGAATTTCTTGTAGGTGCCGAGTGTCCTGTCTGAGCCGTGTCGATTCTATGTTGCACTGAGCTGGTCTTGGCTTGGGTTCTACTGCCCTTGTTTCGACGAGCAATTTTAGCGGGTGTTGGATTTCCGCTTGTATTTGATCCATTCAAGTCCATCTGTCTTGGGCGCTCCGTTGATTGGGATGGTTTTTCAGCCAGATGGTAAGCTTCCTCATGCCCAGCTAATCCCACGATCCAACAGTTTTTTAGGCACCTTTGTCCAGCACCGCTCAGTTTTCTCGTAGTAGTCCTCTCGTTGTCCTTAGATAGTGTATTTTGCTGCCCATCGGAGGTATTTGGGACAATAATTGGTGGTGGTGAAGACAATAATGTTACGTTGATGCCATCTTCAAAGTCATCATCATCATCGTAATCATTAGCGTCTTCGGCACCATCATTATCCGTGTTCAGAATGGACGATGAACAGGAAAGTGCATCTTCGACTGAATCGCCTTGAAGCTGTAGAATCTCGTCTTCCCTTTCTCTGTCGATTTCCATTTTTGATGCACTCATTGTTGCGTTGATCACTGTTACAAGAACAAAACACACACACGCAAGGGTTTTAAAATGAACAAAGATGACAAAAAAATTAAAAAAAAAGGTAAAAAAAACTAGCAAATGGTAAGAAACACTTTATTTATTGAAAAAAAAAACGCTATTGAAGTACACAACAACACTCACAACTCAGAATAAAGTAAAGAAAAAAAATAAATAAATAAATAAAAAACGAACAGCAATTTCCAGAAACAAAAAAAAAACGATAATGAAGTTATTAATTAAAGAATAAATAATCTATTTAAATAATCAATAATAAGAAAATAAATTAAAAAAAAAAAAAAAGAAAAAAGAAAATAAAGAAAAATGAAGACTTTAATTAATAATATGGTCACAACTTGTAAATATTTTCACTACGAGAAGGTAACGGACACTGTATGATATTCAATTAAAAGAGAGTTATTGGTGTAATTAAAATAGTTAAGCCGACCAAAGTTTTATTCTATCGTTTTAAAGGAAATAAATAATATACAGTGTAATGATAAATAATAAAAAAAATAAATAAAATAAAATAGAACAATAAAATAATTAAGAGATAAAAATAAAATAATGATAAAAAGATGTAAATAAATAATACCAAAATGGTCAAATGAAAGTTTATCGCAGTTATTTAAGGTGGTATATTCTTTTATTACTGTTAATACCCCTCACAAGATCATTTTTGTCCAGTCTCCCCAACGCATGATTTGCAGTCGATGGCAATCGTGTGCCACCATACTGCAGTAATGTGAGTTTATCGGTCTCACTGTTAATCACTCACTTGTTATTTAATGGATTAGTGAGCGAATAATATGGTAATTATGCATTCAATTTAAATAGTTTGTCTAAAAAAAACAGATCTAACACTAATTACACGCCAAGGTTGCTATGTTGTAGCAATATTATTGGGCAAATAACAACAAATTCCAGGTTCAGGCAAAGCATCCTGAATCGGAACGAGAAGATTTGTTTGTTTGTGTTCATGTATTCTCATTTTTCACCAAAGGAATGAACATAACTTGCATGCAATGACTTGAAGCACTTTGTATGTTATTTATCGTTCGCAATTGTTGCTCACTTTTTTTGTTTTCTCCTTTATAATAGAAGCACTTTCTGGGAGATAAACTGTTTTTTATGATTATTTGCAATAATCTCTGTACTTACATACAAAGTATGATTCCTAGCACTTGAAAGTTAAGTACACTTGTCACTCGCGAATTTATAATTCACTTTCACGGAGATTAGTTTAAGAACTTCGAGAGCCGGTAGAAATCGCACTTAGTAAGTTGCCAGAATTCCTGCAACGGTTGCAATAGTCTGGAAGATTAGATGGGTCGTTCCATGGTAGCTGTCGAAGTGCGTATCGTACGAAGCTGCGTTGAACTCGCTCCATGCGGATAATTTGAGTTGTGTGATGGGGCGACCATACACACACTGCGTATTCCATTATGCTGCGAACAATCGAGCAGTATAAAGCTTTAAGCGCGTGAACGTCAGTGGAACCGCTAGTGTTGCGACGAATAAATCCCAGTGCCACGTATGCTTTTGCTGTTGTCGTACTAACATATTCGTTGAATCGAAGTTTGCTGTCCATAACAACACCTAAGTCACGGATAGTTTGAACTCGTTCCAGGACAACCGAGTTGATGCAATATTCAAATATTTTCGATGCACCATAACTGAAGCTCGTCAATATCGGCTTGAAGAGCACAGCAGTCAAGAAACGATGTGAACACTTTGTACATTTTGAGATCGTCGGCATAAAGCAAGAGACGTGATTTTGAACGGTAGCACATATCTTTTATGAAGATAATAAACAACGAAGGTCCCAGAATGCTGCCTTGCGGGACGCCCGATGTAATAGAAATAGTACGAGAACGTACTCCATTGATGCTGACAAACGCCTCTCTTCCACTCAGATAAGACTGCAGCCATCCAGTCAGCTATTCGGGAAAGCCAAGATATCGGAATTTGGCTATTGCGAGATCATGGGGAACTTTGTCGAACGCCTTTGATAAATCGAAATATATGGCATCCACTTGGCGGCGACTTTCAATTTCCGTAGAAAGATTATTCACAAAGGTCATTAGATTAGTTGTTGTCGAGCGCTTTTTAACAAAACCAGGACGTGCAGCAGTCCGATATCAGTGGAAGAGAAGCCGTGTACAAAACTCTGTGAACCAGATCTTCAAACACCTTGGCCAAGCAACACAGGATTGAAATTCCTCTATAGTTCTCCACAGCATGATTATCACCAGCCTTGAAGATCGGAGTGATTGAGGCTAGTTTCCACGCTACTGGAAAAGTACTCTCATTTATCGATCTATTGAAGATAAGCGTTAACGGCATCAGCAAATTAGGAGCACATTCATTTAAAAACAGCGGTGGCAGATTGTCCACACCAGATCCTTTCGAAGTGTCGAGATTTAGCAAAGCCGACAAAACATCCCTCTGGTTCACTACTAAGAAATGCATGTCGAAACATGTCAACACTCTCGAAAAAAATCCGCAAATAAGTCCGCAACTCCTTCTGGTGAGTCAGAAACGGCGTCGTTGAAAGTCATCTCGGCAGGAGTACGGTTTGTTTTTTCGACTTTTGATATATATATATATATATATATATATATATATATATATATATATATATATATATATATATATATATATATATATATATATATATATATATATATATATATATATATATATATATATATATATATATATATATATATATATATATATATATATATATATATATATCAAAAGTCGAAAAAGCACAAACCGTACTCCTGCCGAGATGACTTTCAATGACGCCGTTGCTGGCCGGATTTTCTTTTGCAGACGTCTCCAATCGAGCAATCAGTGACGGGAAATGTCATATCGATGTAATGGAACCAATTTGTTAATAACTTTTTTCACAAGTAATTTACAATCGTATGTTTTATATAAATATAAAGCCCTCAAAGGATACTAAAACTTTTTCCAATAGGTCATTGCTCTAAAACTGAAATTGGCGCCGTGAGAGCCGAATTAGTGTCAAATGACATTAATGTCATGACATTCCGTGACATTTTTTTAAATTCGTTATCGTGCCTCATACTGTGTATTTAGAACAATGACCTGTTTGGCAAACTTGTAGGATCCTTTAAGCATTACATGTTAATAAAAATCCGAATTGTACATAACTTTTGAAAAAAGTTATTAGCAAATTAGTAATAGCAACCCCATGACATTTTTTTGACATTTCCCATCACTGCGAGCAATTTAACTACGGAAAGCAATTTCCTGGCAATCACTGTATTGCGATTCAAGAGAACGAATACTGTTCAGATTCTCAATCGATCGGGAACGAAAGTAGCGTTTACGTGATTTGCGAACAACATTCCGGAGATGTTATAATTCCGGTGTCCACCAAGGTTGTCGGTATGCCATACGCCTCTTTATTTTGAGCGGAACGTGGGTCTGCAGTATATCGAATATTTTTTCATAGAAAATACTTACCATGCAATCGGTGTCAATAGCATGAATCATTTCCGTCCAATCCACGTTCGTTATTGCGCTATTCAAGTCAGAAAAAATGCATCGCCGGAAGTCAAAACCAAAGCTACCGGACCAAACACGATCCCTAGCGTGCTGCATACTGTTGTCATTGACCTCGATGTGAAGGACGAAAGGTTTGTGATGATTGTCAATTTTAAGAAGTGGCGCTGGTGGTTGAATGAGATCAGCAGCATTCGGATCGTTCACAAATACAATCTGAAATACATATCTTTGTGCATTTTACAAAAAATGCAGAGGATTCGTCTAGCGAGCAAATGTAGGCTACTTACAATTCTCTTCCTGCGTATACGCCTGGCAGATGTTGATAAAATGAGCACCCCACTAGATAAAAATAAAATCTATGCATTCATTTTCTGGTTTTGAGTTAAGTCAATATGAAGTATGCTTCAGCATAATCACATAATTCCTAAGTGAAATAAGGGTTTTGACAGAATTTGAATAAGAATACCAAAAAAAACCCCACAATTTCTATATTTTTATATATAATTGATCAGATTCAGGTTCACACACTCCAAGATGAATTCCTTTGAAAGCGGTACAGATGCTGGGGTATTGCCATTTCGCCAATGGTATATAAACGGGAACGCGGCGATTTATCACAGACGGCTTCTTCTGTTACTATAACTCTATTGAGAGCAAAGCAGTTATTTGACTTTAAAAAATAAATCAAGATTGCGTAGGTACATAATTTAAAATCAATTCAATAAATATTCCGCGGAAAAAAAAACTAAATTTCGTTTCGTTTCGTAAAATTTCGAATTAAATGGACCTTGATTCCGTATCGTTTCAAAGACTCAGAAGTAAATCTGTATTTCGTTTCGTCTCGTTTCGAATGAACATGGACATTTTAAATTTCGTTTCGTTTCGTTTCGTTAGCAAAAAGTGTCTTATCGCATACCCTTAGTATATAGGGTGTCAGTTCATGTGGTATGGAGTGTGGGTTCGATTCCCGCCAGGTAAGAAGGAAACTTTTCGCGATGTTATGTGTCCGTTGGCTCATGCTAGGTAAACACACCAAGTGTTCAGTCTATACGACCTCTGGTCGAAGACGGTGTTCCTGTTATTTTCTTGCTTTATTCTTCTTTCATTCTCCTTCTTCTTTATTTTTTTTGCTTCTTCTTTTTTTCTTCTTCCTTTTTTCTTCCTCCTTCTTCTTTCTTCGTTTTCCCTTCTTCCTTTTTCCTTCTTGGCTTTTGCTTCCTTCTACCTTCTTCCTTCTTCATCCATCATTCTCCTTTTCCCTTATTCCATTGTCTTTCTTCATTATTCTTTCTTCCTTCTTCCTTCTTTCTTCTTCCTTCTGTCTTCTTCCTTCTTCCTTTCTCTTTCTTGCTTTTGCTTTCTTCTTTCTTTGTTCTTCCATAGTGTAGACAACACACTTAATTTTTTATCGGGATCTCAGCAAAATCTTAAATTATTACCGAGTTTCGCACAGCCGTGACCCAGCAAACATGTTTTTTGCCGAGATTTCTGTCAAAGTTGCGGAAAATCAGCAAATAATTTGCTAAAAATCAACTAACAAACGTCATTTTTGCCGGGATATCAGTTTTTTTTTGCTGGGCAGACGGCTGTGCGGATTTTTGCCGAGCTGCAAAATTAAAAACTGAGTGTGAATGTCTGCGTACATTTTTGCGACCTCCAAAACTCACGCAATTTTATGATTTTCCTGCAATCAAAACTCTGTTTTAGTATGTGTGAATCGCAATTTTCCGAAAGCTTTGCACATTTCATTGATGATCGATTCAAAAGAAATTATCAACATTTTAAAATTTTCAAGTCATCCAATCATACAGCGGCCCATTTTTTCGTTAATAAGCACCAATTTTCCGCAGAAATTATAATGACACCGCTATCGTACTTCCTTCATCTCCAACCCACTGGACCGGAGAACGTTTCAGTGGGAGGGGTTTATTAGTTTCCATAATTGAACATAATCATAATCAAGTCCCAACGAAAACAACGTTCTATATGGTTTTCGGGGAGATGTCGGGAACAAGATAGTTAGCGCGCAATTCGAGCATAACCGTTCTTCTGTTACCAGAAAATTGCTTGCTCTTGGGCATGGACGACGACAAAAGTCTACTCACATCTTCCCTAATGAGTACCGTCGTCGTCGTCGTCGTCGTTGTCATCTTGTTAGCCAACGCATCCGGTGAAAATAAGCGATATTAGAAACGCCCGCCCCTTGTATCGTCCGTACGATAGTGCAGCGGCTGGCTTCAAAATATTTGCTTTCAAATTAATCTAATAATAATGATAGGGTCCGGAGTTGTTCAAAAGGAACCCGAAGAAGGTAGGTTTCGGATCGGTTGCCGGTTGGTTACTTATGCTTTCTAATGTCGTGTGCCTTGTTTGAAGTTGAGGATAATCGCTAAAAAATTACCCTCCGTTTGTGTAGTTTTGGATCAAAAAGTCTAATGCATCCACCTAGCGTTGATGATACTTTTTTCTCAATGAATCACATTTTCAGGGAGCCTTCGGTTCAATAAAAAGTTTGCACGATTATTGAGGGAAGTATCTGTTTTGAATAAAGTTAGAATACATTTCATTCGATATGAACTAGAAGTAATATATTTGAATGGAGCAAATGGAGCACTACGGCCTCATGTTGTTTGGGCCAGAAAAGCATTTTATTGATAGCAAAAAGTTAAAATGAGCTTTACACCCTTTCCATGAGCCAAATGAAAAAAAGTGAAACGATCTGAGTGACAAGCTGCCACCCAGCAATGCGATGAGACGAACGATGGGAGAAGTATCTAAACGGTTGATGTAGGAAGACGGGAAGATGCTTCAAAAGTGACAGATTATGTTGAAAATGAGAACGGAACATTATACCGGAATCAGAGAGGGAATTTAAGAAGACTCGGAACGCTTCCGGTTGATATCGAAAATTGTTGAGAGTAATCTTGCTGCGGACATACAAATATCTTGCCATGAATCGGCATATTTCTCAGTTCGTTTGAAGTGACTCAGCCCCATCGGATGGGAACATGATCTCCGCCCACTTTGGGTTCGACGACGTACTCAATGACATGTTTCCGCCCGCTCGACATTTCAATCGTGGCAACGGGCTAAGCTCTAGTAAACAAACTTCCCGCTTGATTGTGCTTGGAAACTATAGTTCGATTCGGCAATGCTTCCAGTTCTCGCCTAATTAAATCCCCGTCTATATCCAATCAACACGCGGACGTAGCACTTTGTTTCAACTCCGCGCAGCGATCGAAGCTGGTTTGATTGATTAGATAAATGAGTGTGTAAATAAACATAAATTATTGATCTCTCCATCCTGGTGCGGATTCCAATCTATTCGGTCAAGTCAGGTTCATTCTCGATCTCTCTGCTATTAGCAAATTGATTCGTGATTATAGACTGTCGCATGTGAGGGAAACCTTTTGGGTTAAGTCGGTGGTAATAATAGTTTTAATCCTATCAGCTGTCGTTAATGCAATCAATTGGTTCGTCTTGGTGAATGTTTACGTTAGTTTGGTTTAGTTTTAATTTATCTCCGATATTTGTTAGCCTGCTGCCGGCCATGAAGTCATTGACACAATCGTTTCAAATTGACGATGGATTTGGTAAGATCTAATACAATGTGGCTATTCCAAATCAGTTGGAATCCGGTTTGTAAGGTATAACAACCTGTTTGATCTGTTGCAGCTTGATTGTATCTTTGATTGAAACAAAATGTTTGATGCCATTGGCAGTTTTCAGATTAGCATTTTGCAATCATTAATTTTGCTCAGGCGAACATTCACTCTGTTTTTTTCGTCGAGTTGAGTAACTCTACCTGTGTGAAAATATATTTTCCCAAATTAAATAATCGCGTATCTTATTATATCCTCATTATTTACACCTAGCCAATCCTGCACACCTAAAAATAATCGTGTAATTTTAGGTGCTGTGACACCGACATATACGAGCGTCATTTTTGACGTAAAATTAAGTGGTACTTTAATTTTACATCACAACTTTATTGACAAAAAAATTGATTGATCAGAACGAGAATCGAACATAAGTCCGTTGAGTGAGAGCCCGGCACGCTACCACTCAGCTATCTCCGTTTCTTGAAAGAGGGATGATCGAAGTAAAACTGGTTCCACGATTTGCACTGAACAAGTATTTCACTGCATCAAGTCATTAACTGCTGGTGCGTTAGGTGCGTTGCAGCGGGTGCTGTGTTTAGGTTCCGTGACATGTAATTTTAAATCATCTGACATTGAAAAATATACGATTCTGTTTATGTCATGTGGTTTTGTGTCATTTTATTGAAATACATCACCTGTAATATTCATAATTTTTTGGTGTGTGTATAAGACCTGGGCATATGCGAAAATGCTAGATTCTTATACAAATATTGTATGAGACCTTACAATTTTGCAAGCTTTTCTAACCATATTTGTTTATGAGCTTACAGTTTTGTATAAGAATCACACCAAAAATATATGAATATTACAGGTGACGTATGTGAATTAAATGACACAAAACCACATGACATAAACTGAATCGCATATTTTTCAATGTTAGATGATTTAAAATCACATGTCATGGAACCCAAACACAGCACCCGATGCGACGCACCTAACGCTCTAGCAGTCGATGACAGTGCAGTGAAATACTTGTTCAGTGCAAATCGTGGAACATGCTTTACTTCGATCAAACCTGTTTCAAGAGACGAAGATAGCAGAGGGGTAACATGTTGGGCTCTCACTCAGCGGGCTTATGTTCAAATCTCGTTCTAATCCTTGATTTTTTTGTCAATAAAGTTGTGGTGTAAAATTAAAGTATCACCTAATTTTACGTCAAAAGTGACGCTCGTATATGTCGTTGTCGCAGCACCTAAAATTACACGATTATTTTTAGGTGTGAATCTAACAATTTCACATATGCCAAATTCTTATACAGGTTTTGGTAGGTTCTTATACAGAAGTGTTAAAAAATGTAACACTTGCTGGTTGCGTGCATCCAGCTACCTTCATCATCTAACAATAAAACCCATTGTTGCGATGGGATTTTCTTGGGTCAAAAGAAACCGTTTTTGACAGCAGTCTTCCATTACAAACAGCTTCAAAACTGGAATTTATTATCAATTAATTAGTTAATTTAACTTAATTTACAAATGAAGAAATTTACAATCTAGTTTCAATCCATTTTACTAGCTATAGGCTCCATCGCAACTCTAAATCACACTAATCAAATCTCTTTGCCTCGGTATGGAAGCATTCATATTTGAAATCATCAGTGTTGTTCAGTTTCACACAATTTATAAAACTCCTCGCAACACCCATGACTACATGACAACCTTCTGATGACCACTGTTAGAGTAAGATATGGCCAAGTGGCCCTCTCTAGATAATTACTATAGCCCTACCCAAGCAGCACGCGCAACATCTTTGAAATAGTTGTTTGTTGCTAATAAATTGCATTGAAGATATTGGCAATACATTGAGTCATATTAAAGCCACTTTCCAGTTTCAGAAACATATAATGTTTCATTTCCGTTTAAGTGGCGTTGCAATATGCCACGTATCTGACTTCTTGGGTGGTTTGGAATTCAATGTGTTTCATATCAGGAACAAAACAGATAAGTTGCAGAATTAATAACACTTTGGTTCATTTTTGTCACAACAATGTTCCTGATATGTTGCAATACACTTTGAGCTCAGCTGAGCAGTTTTTATTTTTGACAGTCCTTTGCATGTTTCCCATAAGGTACAATGAAGTTACAAATGACTTTGTGGTTTATATAGTGCACTTGTAGCAGAGTTTTCAAATAGAAATGATGGTGTGATGGTTATAGTAAAAGGTAACAAATCTCAAGGTCCATGGTTCGATTCCCGGTTGGTTTTTGTGTTTTTATTTTCATTGTAGCCGCAAGATGTTGCAAATAGGCTCCACCTCTTGCGCTTTTTGTGTCACAAAGGAGTTCCAAATACGACGCGTTGTACATAATTCAGATCTTTAGTAAGTCACACCACAGTTATTGGTACTCACTGAGAAACAAGTGGTGTTGCTTGGGTATTATAAGAGCTGTATAGAAATCCTTTTTAACCCTTAAATGCGCAATGTTGTTTTAAAACAACAAACCGAAAATATGTTTAATGTTAATGATTTTAATAGTTGTTCACGTTAAAAATATTTTCGATGATTTCTAAAAAAAATCGTCTTGCGCCTTTAAGGGTTAAACCACCCGGAAAAGGGGAATTCAGCTGCGGCAGCTGACAAAAATGTTGCTTTAACAAAAAAAAGAGAAACAAAACTTTGCTGAAAAATAATAACAAAATAAATTGGTGATGACAATCGTGATGAGGATGACTATAAAAATAATATTTTTTAGGTCTATTTTTCAATTCACTTCTATTCAAATGCGGTACGCGTTCAATTTTATGGCGAAAGCTAATGCAAAAATAAGATTGAATACCACGCGCTATCAAAATAATGTACTTCTGGGCTTTTGATTCGATTGATACTTAGCATAGCATAGCATATGTGATTGTACAAATCGTACAATTGAGCAATCAACTGTATGTCGTCGCAATTTGGTACTTGGGATTAGTACCTTTCATGTGCTAGTGTCTACAAAGAATCTATTGTTAAACTTCCTTCGAGAGGAACGATTCTTTATATACTTCGCCAACCTTATTTGCTTACAAAACAAATTTGGCAGAGGACGAAAATTGAACCTAAACCCTTCACCAAGCTTAGCGCTATTCGACTGACGTGATGCTATCGTAATCCTCGTTCTGTAGTATGTGAATGTGATAATTATCATGTAACCACAAGTGGAAGAATAATAAAGATAGCAAAAGATGATGTTGGTGGAATTGGCACAATGCTTACCTGTGTCCTTGTCCGCCATCAAGTTGAACGGAGTCGGGAATATTGTGTGAGTCGAAGTTATACTCCTGTACGCGATCCATATTCTTGTTGCTGAAGGAACCAACGCGAGTCGTTAGATGTGTTTATCGAAGCCAAATAAACCGACTTAATGCAACGAGCAAGCATTAGGAACTCCTCCGGAAGTTCCTCCAGGAACTCCTCCGGAAGTTCCTCCAGGAACTCCTCCGGAAGTTCCTCCAGGAACTCCTCCGGAAGTTCCTCCAGGAACTCCTCCGGAAGTTCCTCCAGGAACTCCTCCGGAAGTTCCTCCAGGAACTCCTCCGGAAGTTCCTCCAGGAACTCCTCCGGAAGTTCCTCCAGGAACTCCTCCGGAAGTTCCTCCAGGAACTCCTCCGGAAGTTCCTCCAGGAACTCCTCCGGAAGTTCCTCCAGGAACTCCTCCGGAAGTTCCTCCAGGAACTCCTCCGGAAGTTCTTCCAGGAACTCCTCCGGAAGTTCCTCCAGGAACTCCTCCGGAAGTTCCTCCAGGAATTCCTCCGGAAGTTCCTCCAGGAACTCCTCCGCAAGCTCCTTCAGGAATTCCTCCGGAAGTTCTTTCAGGAATTCCTCCGGAAGTTCCTTCAGGATTTTTTCAGGTGATTCTTCCAGGAATTTCTCTGGAAGTTCCTCTTGGAATTTGTTCCGAAGATCCTCCATGAATATCTCCGGAAGCGTATCCTGGAATTCTTCTGGTAATTCCTTTAAATTTTTTCCAGAAATTCCTCCGGAAGTTGCTTTATTTAGGATGTTTGCTGATGATACCTCCGATACGTCTTCTTAAATAATTACTCATAGAATTTCTCCTGAAAACCTCTCTGGAATTTCTTCAAAATCTCCTCCAATACCACACCCCTAAATTGCTACAGCGATTCCCCAGGAAAATCGTTCACAAATTAATTATGCTGGAAATTATTCCAAAAACTCCTTCACAAATTTCTTCAAGAATCTCCCAGGCAAATCCCACGGAAACTTCTCCAGAATTTCTCCAAGAGCTCGCCCAGAAAACTTTACAGCATTTTTCCAAGAAGTTACTCCGAAAAATCTCCCGCTTTTTCTTCAGACTTCTTTGGAAATTCTCCAAGAATTCTTTCAAAAATACCAACAAAAATATCCACGAAATTTTCTTCAAGAACTCTACCAGAAATATCTACACAGGATTCTGTTTTTACACGATTTTTTTTTATTCGTATTTTTGATCGTAAGACTCCAATTCACCACAAAAACCTTCGCAACATGTTTCAAAAAATCCTGAATAAATCAAAGAAAAATCACATGATAATTAATATTGCTTTAAACATTCAGGACGCGTGCAAATTTGAAAAAATTAAAATCGTGTGAAAACAGAATCCAGTGTTTATATGTTCTCCTGGAAAATTTCTCTAGAGAATTTTCCAAGCAGAGCAATTCGCTGTGAAATCGAAGATCGATTTATTTTTGTATTTTTTGATTTCTCTGAAATTTTGCACATACAATCTTTGAGATGATAAAACATAATTTGCTTCATTGGTTTGCCATTTTGACTCTAGCCCAACTTTTGACAAGGGCCTCAGCATAAACACCAGTTTTTATATTGTACAGTGCTAATGTCTCTGAGATACAGCAGTCATAAGATAAAATAAATCGATGATTTTAATTTTCAGTCATTTTCGATTTTTTTTCGATTCTGTTCAACCTAGAATCAAATTTTACTGAACCGTTGATATTCATTGACAAATGCTAGTATTGGAGTAGTGGTTGACCATTTTCATGGTATGAGATGGTGGAGAAAAAATTATTTTTTAGAGTTTCTGGGGAATTTTTAGAAGTAGACGTATTAGTTCATAAAGAAAAAAAAATGTAGATTTTCCAAACAATTTTAAAATGGAGTTCCAAAATATATGTATTTCCAGTGCTAAATAAATCTAGACTTAAGGGTGGTATGGACTTCTAAAGTACTGTGCAAATAGATAGGACAAGTAGTGGTCAAGAAATGATTCCGCTACTGAAATTCCTTAAACAGTACGGAGCTCACAAGGAAATCGAACAATTAGGCAATAGCAGGCGTATTTCAGTGAAGAAAACACAGACTGACGTCTTCCTTTGCGGAATAATGCACTGATGCATTATTCCGCAAGTAGAATGACGTTTTGATTTCTTTTCTTCATTCTGTTTATTTTGTTTGCGATTAATTTCAGGTCTACCATTTTTTCATCCGTGGTGATCTTCAAGTTAGTGATACGGGAAGCAATGATGGAAGCCGGTGCTGCGAATGGGCAAGTTCTTGGATTGAGCGGAGTCAATTAGGCCGTTCTCAACCAAAAAGCACTGACTCCACCTGGCAAACTTGAACGTTCGAATACCCCATGGAAATTTTGATGGCGAAGCTTGAGCCACTGTCGTACTTGCGTTTGGGCTGCGTGTATAATGCTCTATCATCATCAGTGCTTCCACAGTGTACCTGTATATCAATAATGGAAGCTGTTACCAGCCCAGCTCGCATGTGCTGTCGTAGTCTCTAGTAAATGGTATGATTGCTTCAAACATTCACACCATTGACCCCTTCCAACACACTTCCTGCAGTGGTACGATGACTAATTCGCATTCCTTCAGTACATCACACAGAAATAAATAATGAAAAGTAAATAGCGCGTAAAACTTGAGATGCGGAAATTTACAATATTCTACGCGGAAATGGACCTCTTCCTAACAAGTTTGCTTACAACTTGCAAGCAATATTGACGATTCACGTCAAATATTGTATACATTTAGGCTAAATCACGCGTGGAATTATGCTAATAATGGCGTTCCATTTATGTGCATCATCTTTAGTGTAAGTTTCAGTGGATTTTTCTATCTGTGCAGCAAATGTGCTTTCCACATGATGAAGTTAAGCGATTAGCAGTTGTACGCGCCGATCTTCTGATAACAAGTCCCTAATCGTCACTGTGGTTTCTGGGATTGTTCGGGTTCGTTGTCCGTTATCTCGTTGATTAATTATTCGTTGCTTTATATTTTTAAATGCTGACTAGCAAGGCAAGCGACAACCCGCTGAATTCCCGAAGAACTATAGTTCACAGGCTCACAATTTTCGCAAGAATTCGGACGATGATCAGGCGAACAGATGCTGTTGTGAGCCACACTTGCTGGGTGAACTTTATCTGATTAGCACATGCAAAGATAAATCAACCCCTCATGGTCATTGGTCATGCTTTGTAGCCGCGTATCTTACCGCACGGCCAAGAAAAGCCGGAAGCTAAGGGCCACTTGATAGGGTTTATTCTTGTTTTTCAAGTACACAATATACGCATTGTACATGGTCCAGCATTCACCTTTTCGAATATGCCAACTATTATCGTAAAGTTATAAACTTTCAAATCATTATCACCACCATCAGCCACCGTTGAATTGATCCGAAGCGCGCCTATTTACTTTACACACGACGGCTATTCAGCTATAGCAACCCCATTTGGCGGCTTATTAAATTTAACAGTGCAGACTCGCACCCTGCGCAATCTTTACTTGATCGTTACCACCGCGAGATCCTGAACGCAACGCAACGCAAATTTTCTGAAGTTCCTGAATTTTTTTGGAGGAATAACCAGATGAATTTCCAGAGGAATTTCCTTAGGGTTTTCTACCAAAAAATCCTAGTAAGGGGGAATTTTTGTGATAATTCTTGAGAAGTGCTTGAAGGAATTATTGATCAACTTCTGTGTAAGAATTCTCAGTTGAATTCGCAATAGAATATCTATAGAAATTTCCGGCCAAATTCCCGGAAGTTGGGTTGAGGAATACCTTAAGGATTTTTTGGAAGAACTTTCTTACCCGAGCATCACACATGTGGCATGTATGTTTCTGTTACCTCTACATATATTCCTCAAATCGGTCACATTTGAGTAACAGCAACAAAATCGGTTCGTATTTTGCTGCTAGAAACTATTGAAGGAACTACCCTAGCAGTTCCCGAAGAAACTCATGAAAGAATTTCTGGTGGTACTCGAGAAAAACTACTGAAGGAGCTTTCTAAGTAGTTCCTGAACTTCCGAGGAGTTCCTGAAAGATTTTTCCTAATAATTGTTTTTTGAAATTTCCGAAGGAATTCCTGAAAACATTTCTGGAGGAGTTCCTGCAGGTACTTCTGGGTGAATTCTTGGACGAACTTACCGAGGAATTCCTTGTAGAACCCCGAAAGAAATTCTTGTTGATCTCCTGGAAGAATCCCTAAAGGAATCCATTTTATTCCCTAGAAGTTCCTGGATGAAGTTCTGAAGGAACTTTCTCGAGAAATGCCTGAAGAAACATCCCAAGGAATTCCGCTAGAGTTCCTGAAGACGATCTTTCGGACGATCGATGAGGCGATCTTCCAGACGATCGATGAGCAATTACTCCGAAGTAATTGCTGAAAGAGCATTCGAAGAAATTCCAGAAGGAACTTAGGGTGGAATTCCTCCGAAAGTTCCTCCTGGAATTCCTATGGAAGTTTCTCCAAGAACTCCTCCGGGAGTTCCTCCAGGAATTCCTCCGGATGTTCGTTCAGGTTCCCCCGGAAGTTCCTCCAGGAATTCCCCCGGAAGTTCCTCCAGGAATTCCCCCGGAAGCTCCTTCCAGAATTCCTCCGAAAGTTCCTCCAGGAATTCCACCGGAAGTTCCTCCAGGTTCCGGAGGAGGAATTTCCAGAGGAATTTCCGGAGGAATTCCTGGAGGAACTTCCAGAGGAATTCCTGGAGGAATTTCCAGAGGAATTCCTGGAGAAACTTTTGGAGGAATTCCTGGAGGAACTTCCTGAGGAATTCCTGGAGGAACTTCCGGAAGAACTTCCGGAGGAACTCCTGGAGGAACATTCGGAGGAATTCCTGGATAAATTTTGGGAAGAATTCCCGAAGGAACTTCAGGAGGCATTCCTGAATGAAATTCTGGTGATCTCCTGAATGAAATTCTAGTGAACTGCTGAAGGAGCTTCCGGAGAAATTTCTAGCTGAACTTCCGGAAAAACTCCTAAACGAACTTTTGAAGGAATTCCTGGAGGTACTCCCAATGTAATTCCTGTACGAATTTCCGGAAGAATTCCAGGAGCAACTTTTTGAGAAACTCCACGAGTAAATACCAGAAGAATTCCGGTGGAATTTCCGAAAGAGTTTCCGGAGGTATTCTTTAAGGAACTTTCGGAGAAATTCCTAAAAGAACTTCCGGACGAATTCCTAAAGTAACTTCTAGAGCAGCGGTTCTCAACCTTTTTCTTGAGAGGTACCCCTACAAACTTTTGTATTAATTTAGGTACCCCCTATGTTTTTTTGTTGTAAATGAAAATAATCGTAACTCTTAAGGGGTATGAAAAATAAACTTGAAAACTAACAGAATATATGGTTCTCCATAAACTTTTAGGAAATTTTCCCTTTTTATCAAACTTCCCAATAAAAAATTAAGTGCATACATCGAGCATAGAACTTTGTTGATTATTGAAGGCTTCCAAGCGTATTGAAATTAGGATTTCGCGCCTCTTTCGAGCCTTTTGAAGAAAGAGTTCCGAGTCTCTTGAAAGACGGTTTTCGAGCCACTTAAAAGGAGGCTTCCTAGCATCTTGAAAGGACGCCTCTAAGCTGCTTGAAAGTATGCTTCCAAGCCTCTTGGAAATAGAATTCCGAGCCTCTTGAAGAGAGGGTTCCAAGCCTCTTGAAATAAGGCTTCTAAATCCCTTCAAGGGTAGTAGGCTTTCAAGCCTCTTGAAAGACCTTACGAGCCGTTTTATGGATGGCTTCCAAGCCACTTGAAAGGAGGCTTCTGAATATCTTGAAAGGAAGCTTCTGAGCCTTTTGAAAATATGCACCCAGGCTTCTTGAAAAAGAATTCCGGGCATTTTGATGGGATGTTTTTGAGCTCTTGAAAGGAGGATTCCAAGCTTCTTGAAAAAAGTCCTCCGAGCCTATTGAATGGCGGCTTTTGAGCTCTCTGACAGGAGGCTTCAGAGTATCTTGAATAAACACTTTTGAACCTTCCGAGCCTCTTCAATGCGGCTTTTTAGCCACTTAAAAGGACGCATTGGAGTATCTTGAATGGACGCTTCCAAGCCTCTTTAAGGAAAAAATCCGAGCCTTCTAAAGGGAGGCTTCAAGCCTTTCGAAAGGAGGCTTCCAAACCAGCCGAAAGGAGGCTTCCGAGACTCTTGAAAGCAGCCTTCCAAGCCTTTTTGAAAAAGTCTTCTGAGCCTTTTAAAAGAAGGCTTTCGAGCCCCTTGAAAGGAGGCTTTCGAGCCTCTTGAAAGAAGGCTTTCGAGCTTTTTTAAAGAGCCCGAGTAACACACTTGTCATACATGAGTTTATGTAACTCATGTACGACCAAATCGAGTCACATGCTGCTGCAAACAAAGCAGTAATATTTGTGCTGCTAGGGAGTCTTTCGAGGTTTTCAAAGAAGGCTTTCAAGCCATTTGAAAGGAAGCTTCGGAGTATCTTGAATGGACGCTTCTGAGACTTTCGAGAGTACGGTTGCAAGCCTCTTGAAAGAATTCCGAGCCTCCTTAAGGGAGGGCTTGCGAGCATCTTGAAAGGAACCTTCCAAGCCTTTTGAAAAGAGCTTTTCGAGTCTTTTAAAAGAAGAAGAAAATAAAAAAGAAAGCTTAAAAGAAGACTTCCGGGCTTTGGAAAGGAGACTCCAGAGCCTTTTAGAATGAGACTTTCGAGCCTGTTGAAAAATGCTTTCCGAGTCCCTTGAAAAGATCCTTTCGAAGCTTTTAAAGGAAGCAGAAAAAAGATAGTTTATAGAAAAAAAGCCTCAAAGAAGGCTTTCGGGCCTCTTGAAAGAATGTTTCCGAACCTCTTAAAATGAGGCTTACGAATCTGTAGAATCCAGATTTTAGTCATATATTTTAGTCATATATATATTCTTAACAATGATGTGCACCATCACCATCAATACCCTGATATAGACACGCTTATTCTTTTGCATTCCACACTCTCCTCAACAATCACAGTGGCACAAATCTATCTATTGTGACAAACCTATTAAAATTGTAATTCATCCGCCATTACGCATTTTTGTCCGAGGTACCCCTGGGCCTAGCGAAGGTACCCCCAGGGGTACATGTACCCCAGGTTGAGAACCGCTGTTCTAGAGGAATTCCCAAAAGAACTTCCGGAGGAATTTCTAAGTGAACTTCCGGAGTAATTCCTAAAGGAAGTTTCAGAGAAATTCCTAAAGGAACTTCCGGAGGAATTCCGAAAGGAGCTTCCGGAGGAATTCCTCAATGAACTAAATCTTAAGAAACGTCCGGCGGAATTACTGAAAGAACTTCTGGACATATTTCTAGAGAAATTTTCACAGGAATTCCTGAAGGATCTTTCGGAGGAATTCCTGAAGGAACTTCCGGAGGAATTCCTGAATGAACCTTTGGAGGAATTATTGAAAAAAAACCACAAGAATTTCTGGTGGAAGCTCTGGAAGAATCCCAGAAAGAAGCTCAGGAGGAATTACTAAAAGAACTCCCGGATGAATTCCTGAAGGAACTTTCAAAGAATTCCTGAAGGAACCTCCTCGGAAATTTCTGAAGGGACCGCTGGAGGAATCCCTAAAGGAATTTTTGAGGAAACTTTCGAAGGAATTTATAAAGGAACTTAGGGAGAAAGTCCTGATGGAAACTTCTTACGAATTCCTGAAGGAACCTCTGGAGGAATCCCTGATAGAACTTCCTGAAGAACGGAACTTCTAAGGGAATTCTTGAAACGACTACCGAAAATCTCTTAATAAAACTTCCGAAGTAATTCCTGAAGGAACAGCCGAGGAAATCCCTGAAGGAACTACCATAGAAACTTCCGGTCTTATTCCTAATGGAATTTCAGAAGAATTTCTTAAGCTTCTTTCGGAGAAAATTATTCCTTCAGGATATATTCGGATATTTTTCTGTAATTCATCTACAAATTACTCCGGAAATTCTCCTGGATTCCTACAAGAATTGCTCGGGAAGTTTCTCCAAAAGTTCTTTAAAAAATGTCTTCAAGTTTTTTTCCAGAAGTTGCTTCAGGAATTCCTTCGAAGATCCATCAGGTATTTCTCCGGGAGATCGACCTAAAATTCTTCCGGAACATTTTCCAGGAATTCCTTTAAAAGTTCCTTCATGAATTCTTCCAAATGCTGCTGCACGAATTTTTCGAAAAGCTTTTCCCGGAATTCCTCGAAAAAATCCTCCAGGGATTTCTTTGGAAGTTCTTTCAGGAATTCCTGCGGAAGATCGTTCAGAATTTTTGTGGAAGTTTCTTCAGGAACTCTTTCCTATTGTTTAAAAAATTCTTCTGGAAGTTTCTTGAGGAATTCCTTCAGAAGTTTCTCCTCGAGTATCTTCAAGAAATACTCCGGAAGTTCCTTTAGAAATTTCTCCGGTAGCTCCAACAGAATTCTTCCGGAAGTTCCTTCAAGAATTTCTCCTGAAAAGTTTCTTCTAGAATTGCTTCGAAAGTTTCTTTAGAAATTTCTGGGGAAAATCCCCTAGGATTTTTTTTAAGTTCTGGCAAGAATTCCTCAAGTTCCTTTAGGAACTCCTCAAAGAAATGTACCAGTTACTGTTTCAAAAGTTATCCTTCAGAATGTTGCTCCAGGAATTGCTCCAGAAGTTACTCCTAGAATTCCTACGGAACTTCCTTAAGACATATTTTTGGAAGATATTCCAAGAACCCTTCTTCTTCTTTCGGAAGACTTTCCAGGATAATTGCGTGTTCAATTTTAATTTATTATCAACGTTTTGATCTAATCGATGAAAACCAATCAAAAAATTAAAATTCCGAATGTCACAGTCGGAACCATCTAGCCAACTTCCCGGAATACCTCGAAAAGTTCCTTCAAGAATTCCGTCAAAAGTTCCTGCAGGAATTCATCTAGAAGTTCTTCTAGGAAATCCTCCGAAATTTCTTCCAAGAATCCCTTGAGACTCCGCGGAAAGTTCCCTCCAAGTGTTTCTTGGAAAGTTCATTAAGGAACTCCTCCGAGAGATCAGCCAGGAATTCTTTCGGGAGTTCCAATGGGAATCGCTCGGGAAGTTCCTGCAATAGTTCCTTCGTGAATATCTCAAATAAATTCTCAACCCACCTTTCGGGAATTCTAACGGAAATTGATTCAGGATTTTTTCAGAAATTCCTTCGGATTTTTTTTAATCCCCCCGCAAACGCCTTAGGAAATTGTTCGAGAAATTCCCAGGTCCCAAAAGTCCTTTGACATTTTTCAAACTATATCTCCCAAAATTTCTCCACGAACTCACCCAGAAAACTAAATCGGAATATCCGAAGAAAATTCTATAGTGCTGTTCCTGGAAGATATCTTGAAGAAACTTCTATAAAGATCGTGCAGAAATAGCTGGTTTGAACCACTGGAGGAATTTTTGAATAAATTCTTTAAAGAATTTCCTATGAAATTTCGGTTTAATTCACCAATGGACTTTCTGGATGTATTCTTGAAGGAACTTCTGGAAGGATTCCTGAAGGATCTTCGGTAGAAGTTTCTGAAGGAACTTCCGGACTAATTCATGAAGCAATTTCTGGACGAAATTATGGAGGAACTTCCAGAGGATTATTAGTTGGTCTTCTGGAGTTGCTTCCGGAGAATTTCTAAGATATTAAATAAGTTCACGCCGATCCACGCCGCTGATCTTCAACTGCATGACACCGCCACGCCACCTCCGCTGGCTGAAAAATGATTCATCATCACGCCGCAGCTGATAAAATTTCAATAGGCACAGAGGTCTAATTCTTTTCCTGAAAAAAGTAGTGTTACTGCTCCTTGATTTCATATGAATTCATATCGGCCGACCTGAAAACACGGTTTTCAGAAAAACGTGACTAACGATAAAATTTATGTTTTTATACCTCAAAATATTGCGAAGAAAGTGTTCTCGGATATAAAACCAATTGTCTCGAATTCTTCAGATTATAATCTATCATTTAAAAGAATGAAACAATCAATTTTAATCCCCTTTCTGTGGCCTAACCCCGTTGAATGACGCGAACAAGAACGCAAGGCTAATGGCTCGCGTAAAAAGCGCTGGATGAAACGAAACTCAAGCATCTGGGACTGCATTTTGAGTAAACAGTACTAGGAGTATCGTCCCGTCTGCGAAAATCAAGCCGACATCGGTAGTGATTCAGTCAAGAGTCCAATATTCAGATAGCAAAGTTCGGTAGGTAGGAGAGCGATGAATTTGGCCGATATAGGAATTATATAGCTTCAGCTGGACAAGAACAGGTCTGCTGAACGCGTGGTTGAATTTCAATGGAAGCCGAACGAAAATTTTGCATTCTCCACATCCTTGGCGCCGAACACAAAGCACCCGACAATACAACAGGCGCTGAGGGTATTTATTAGCCCAATCGATCCAACTTGTTACTTATGTTTATTTTTTTTTTCATTATTCAAATATTAATCCAGGATCCAGTGCAGGGATGGAGAGCAAGTATCCCAGAGAGGCTCCTCAATCAACGTTGATACGAGCGTTCCTTCAGAAGTCCTCATAATGAATTTGATCCAATATTGCTACAAGAGATGTTTTTTTTTAGAAAAAAAAAGGTTGCAGCTATTATTTACAATTACCTACCTGTTTGGTGACAGCACAAAACATAATTTATTCGCCTACTTTATCGACTACTTTCATGAATTGTCAAAATTACTTTGGTAATTTGATCAAATTTTCCTTGAGAACTGCGTACTAGGCTTTAAGGACACTCCTCACGGAATCCAAATTTCAAAGTACTCACGTTTTCAAGGGCACACTACTCGATACGGAAGTAACGCACAACTGTCATTTTTATAATTTCACGCATGCTGCGACGCAGCAAAGCTGAAATTATAAAAATGACAGTTGTGCATTGTTTCCGTATAAAGTGGTGTGCCCGGCTATCGGCGTGCTATCGGCCTGGTGAAAAATATTCGGCAGTGTGGTCAATTTTCATACGGCAGCGCGCCGTTTCTTTTCCCACGGTGGCGGCGGCGGCCTAAGAAAATCGTCGGCAGCGGCGATGTGGCGTGGTGGCGCACAGGTCTAGCTCGAAGCCGTTCCCTGCTCGATTTTTATCAACAAATGGGTATAGGAGGGATGGGAACAACTTCGAGCCACCTCGAGCTGCTCATTGGACAGCATTATTGATTTTCATTTCGGCCGGACAGAAACACGAAAAAACAGGCACTGATTGGTTTTTATTTCGACCGCACAGAACAACAAAATCGTCCCTCGCGAACTATCTGCTTACTGAGCAAAAACACGACCATATAGTAAATTTGATTGATACTTCACCCCAAAATATTTATAATGCACATCAACTACCAAAAAAGTGCTTTACGCGGTGAAACTATCGTCACATCATGAAATCCAGTGAAAATGTTGACTGACTTAAAATGCTTCTCCATTTTCAATATGGCCTTCACAAATTTGGATCAGAAAAATGTTGCTCTTATTTAACACCGTCATAAGCTCTTTGCAATGCAAATATTCTTATTGGGGTTATTCTTTTGACCACATTACGACCAAAAAGCTTTGAAAATAGAATTTATCAAATAGCTCTTCATCACGACCGTAGCGCTGCTCATAAGGTAAATAAGCGTTTGGCGTTTGAAGCTTTTTCAGCATATTTATGAAAGGTTTATTGATAGCAATACGATCGACAGTAAAGCTGAGCAACTAGCTATGGCGATTGTTATTATAAATCTGCTAGGGACACGGCAGGTATTTTCGTCTGTTCGTCATAGTCTCGAAAACCAATAAAAAAGACGCTTTCTTGTAAAACTCATACGTACCAAAACGTAAGCTCAGGAGAAACGTTCTACTATAGTGAAGTTCTAGCAAATGTACGTTGCTTTGGTTGGTTTCAGCCCCTACGACGAAGGACGGAAATACATGCCGTGTCCCTATAAGAATTAAATAAATCCAAGAAGCATGGAAATTGTTACATGGGTAGGGAAGTCCCATGTAATGTTGCTCTTTGATTGTCTCAGGTCTGATGCATTTTATATTTTACTATGGACGATATATCAATTACTTGGAAAATGAGAAAAATGCGCAGACAAAATATGAAATTATTTTCTGTCAGATATAATAACAATAACTGCATAACTGTTACTGACAAAGTGACAAGAAGATAAGAATTTAACATATAAATGAATGCTTTGTGTTGTGCACTAGTCTTTTGCACTAGAACAAGATTTTCCCATGAAGCAACTAAATAGCAGATGCTCACAACACCCAACGCCAATCTCTTCACTCGTCCCTCATCAGTCACTGAAAACTCCCAACTTTTCATCCATGCGAAGCAGAACGGCAGACAAACATCCAACCCCGCGGAAATTGAACTTGGTCTGTCAAAAGGAATAAAATATCACGTTCGTCCCGGGTTGCAACTCGACGCTTGCAGCCATATCCCAACCGATCAGCCCGACCGCCAACGAAGACGACATTGACTTCAAACGCTTTTGTTGTTTGGCATCTCGACTAAGTTGAAGTCCACAATTCACAACAGCTGTGCCACGGAGAAGGGTCGGTACCGACAACAAACAGTAGGAGTGCATCATGAACCGAAGTTCCGGAGGAGGCCGATCCACGCCAAACGGAACGGACCGAACGGCTTGGTGCCTCGTCGGTGCCAAGCCCCCACAGTCAAGAGTTGCAAAAGAGCAAATCGAAAATCAATAAATCTTCAACGGAAAGATGAAAGACCGTTTTTGCGTTTTTATTGGTTTTTGCGACGGTTCGCAGGCCGTGTGATGTGTTATTTTTATCCTCACTTGCACATTCCATTCTATACGGCGGCAACTTATTGGAATGGCGATGCGAAAAGCTGGCGGAGCTGGAGGAAAATTTCTAAATGAAAAATGAAGTTGAGTGGAAAAGTGGCGTTTTGTCGGTAGCTAGTAGCCTTGAGCGTGACCTGTAGTACCGGCGTAATTTTGTTGCATAGGCGTAACGTCACAATTTAATTTCTAGAATTCATAATTCTAAATCGTTTGTTACGATCTAAGTGTAAAATCAAGTCGTGAGAAAATGTAAAACATTTTAAGAAAATATATTTTTTTGATTTACTTACCTCGAAATCGTCAAACGTGTAAGCCATGTATTGTAATTTACTAATACCATAACTTTTAATAAAAAAAATAAAATCACTTTCAATATGTAAAAAAAATACCAAACAGGACATTTATAAATTGTTGATATTTTTGGGCAGGTTGCAAATGAATATCGCTAAACATAATGAAATAACAAACAAATATCTCATGTATCATTTTTGTTCACGCATGTGTAATTTCGGGTCGTTATATCAGGAACCTTTGAAACAAGGAAGATCCTCATTTCCTTTCGGTAATCCATTCTAAACTGATTGTGACTGGCAGAAAGCCGACTGAATACTGCGTTAATTTTGAAAAACGAAAAAGAACAACACCCCATAATCCTCGGCATCATGCTAGTGCTTGTTTTCATTGAATGCCGCTTCAAGCTCGTTTTCTATTCTATATTTGAAGCGATTTTGTTTGTAAACAGAGGAAGCGATCCAGACAAACTAATCGAAACGGAACGAAACGGGAGTGATCCGAAAGGTATGGCCTTCTGTTAATGCTGATGCTGCCGATGTCGCAGTTGTGGAAAAAGGACATTCTAGTTGCGGTGGGTGTTTGTTCTGAAATATTCATAATGTCACGTTTCCTGGTCGCATTGGTCCAGAGAGGAAATGCCTTTCAATATTTAACAACACGCAAGTTGAATGTGGAAGATTATCATTGATGTAGAAAATAATTCGTTTTGTTTCTTCTACGGTTCAAAATTACTATTCCGTTAACGATAATTGAAAATAAATACTCAACATCATCGCGAACGGGTTTTTTGACTCGAATTTCGGGATTTCCACGGTTCATTCAGACATTAGCATTAGCATTGAGCATTTCGCACAAATTCGTAGGTGGTTCAAGCCAAGATTATTGTATAAGAGTAGCATCACTTTAATCCGTTACCACAGATATTGATTTGGGACTAATCACTATCTCTTAGATAGAGGCAATGCACTCTCCAATAGTCGAGATCTGTCCTGGCCACGTCCTTGCGAATGCTGAGGAATGGTAAGGATGATTAGTTGGACACCTACTTAAGAAAGATGCAGAGAACTCTTCGACCTCTCATAGGTGTCATGGGAGGTTTTGGGATTGTGTGGGAGGTTATAACAGTAGGAACCGTTTTGATAGAACGTGAAATACAGAAAGAACTAAGATAGAAATACAAAATAGAAAAGGGACTACCCTGGAATTTAACCCACGACCTCCTGCTTATAAGGCAGAAGCGGTAGTCACAAGACCATCGGTTTGGAAATTATCTCGACTTCCCTGGGCATAAAAGTATCATCGTGTTAGCCCCATGAAATAGGAATGCAGAAATGGTAACTTGGCTTAGAAACCTCGCAGTTAATAACTGTGATAGTGCTTGATGAACTGCGAGGCGGCAATGTCCCACTGGGGGATGTAATGCCAATGAAGAAGAAGAATCCGGTGAAAATAATTCTCGACAACGACCCGACGGGAACAAGAAGGTGAGGTGCACAGCGGGCAAGGTTGGTCGATCAGGTGGAGGACGATTTGCGGACCCTCCGCAGACTTCGTGGTTGGCGAAGTGCAGCCATGGACCGAGCTGAATGGAGAAAATGTATTGCACAGGCCAGCCGGCCTTAGTCTGGTAATTAATAAATAAGTATGAAACAGGTTAGGTTTGAATTGGATACGGAAATGAAATATGTTTGATTGAAGCAAAAACAAAACTTTGATACGATATTTTCAGATTCGATGAAAAGAACGGTTTTGAAATTTGGTTTCAAATATTTTGTTTACTGAACTTCCATTTGAAAAAAAGTTTCTAGATTTGAAGATGTGTTTCAGAGACAGTATAATTGTTTGGAAAACTTGAAGCTAGCTCGAAGATGATAGGAGATTGGAATTGACGATTTTATTTTTAAATTTGAAGAATGAATATAGGGATCGCAATAAGAATTGGTATTTGGAGATTGGAATGGATTCGGATTCAATGTGGATTGGATTTGGATTGGATTTGAATTTCTATTGCATAAGGTTTGGAAAGTGTTTAGATTGGATTGAAATGGCATCGGATTTGAATTCGATGGTGATAGTGTTTATGTTAAATTTGATAGAATTTTGATGAATTTTGATTTGTATTAAAATTTGATTGGTTTTGGATTGGGTATGAATTGGATGAAGGTTAAATTTGGATTGAATTTGATTAAATTTGATTTGGATTGGATTAGACTTCGATTTGGATTTGGATTGGATTTGTATAAGATTTCGATTTGGTTTACGATGTGATTTGGATTGGATTTGGATTAGATTTGGATTGGATTTGGATTGGATTTGGATTGGATTTGGATTGGATTTGAATTGGATTTGGATTGGATTTGGATTGGATTGGATTTGGATTGGATTTAGATTGGATTTGGATTGGACTTGGCTTGGATTTGGATTGGATTTGGTTTGGATTTGGATTGGATTTGGATTGGATTTGGATTGGATTTGGATTGGATTTGGATTGGATTTGGATTGGATTGGATTTGTCTTGGAGTGGGTTTGGATTGGATTTGGTTGGTTTGGATTGGTTTGGATTGGTTGGATTGGTTTGGATTGGTTTGGATTGGTTTGGATTGGTTTGGTTGGTTTGGATTGGTTTGGATTGGTTTGGATTGGTTTGGTTGGTTTGGATTGGTTTGGATTGGTTTGGATTGGTTTGGTTTGGTTTGGTTTGGTTTGGTTGGTTTGGATTGGTTTGGATTGGTTTGGATTGGTTTGGATTGGTTTGGATTGGTTTGGATTGGTTTGGATTGGTTTGGATTGGTTTGGATTGGTTTGGATTGGTTTGGATTGGTTTGGTTGGTTGGATTGGTTTGGATTGGGTTTGGATTGGTTTGGATTGGATTTGGTTGGTTTGGATTGGGTTTGGATTGGTTTGGTTGGTTTGGTTGGTTTGGATTGGTTTGGATTGGTTTGGTTGGTTTGGATTGGTTTGGATTGGTTTGGATTGGTTTGGATTGGTTTGGATTGGTTTGGATTGGTTTGGGTTGGTTTGGTTGGTTTGGATTGGTTTGGATTGGTTTGGATTGGTTTGGATTGGTTTGGATTGGTTTGGTTGGTTTGGATTGGTTTGGATTGGTTTGGATTGGTTTGGATTGGTTTGGATTGGTTTGGATTGGTTTGGATTGGATTTGGATTGGTTTGGATTGGTTTGGATTGGTTTGGATTGGTTTGGATTGGTTTGGTTTGGTTGGTTTGGATTGGTTTGGTTTGGTTTGGTTGGTTTGGATTATGTTTGGATTGGATTTGGATTGGTTTGGATTGGTTTGGATTGGTTTGGATTGGATTTGGTTTGGTTGGATTGGTTTGGATTGGTTTGGTTGCGTTTGGTTGGATTTGGATTGGTTTGGATTGGTTTGGTTGGTTTGGATTGGTTTGGATTGGTTCGGATTGGTTTGGTTGGTTTGGATTGGTTTGGATTGGTTGGTTTGGATTGGTTTGGATTATGTTTGGATTGGTTTGGATTGTGTTTGGATTGGTTTGGATTGGTTTGGATTGGTTTGGTTGGTTTGGATTGGTTTGGATTGGTTTGGTTTGGTTTGGATTGGTTTGGATTGGTTTGGATTGCGTTTGGATTGGTTTGGATTGGTTTGGATTGGTTTGGATTGGTTTGGATTGGTTTGGATTGGTTTGGATTGGTTTGGATTGGTTTGGATTGGTTTGCGTTGGTTTGCGTTGGTTTGGTTTGATTTGGATTGGTTTGGATTGGTTTGGTTTGGATTTGGATTGGTTTGGGATTGGTTTGGTTGGTTTGGTTGGTTTGGATGGTTTGGATGGTTTGGATTGGTTTGGATTGGTTTGGATTGGTTTGGTTGGTTGGATTGGTTTGGATTGGTTTGGATTGGTTTGGATTGGTTTGGATTGGTTTGGATTGGTTTGGATTGGTTGGATTGGTTTGGTTGGTTTGGATTGGTTTGGATTGGTTTGGATTGGTTTGGTTGGTTTGGTTGGTTTGGATTGGTTTGGATTGGTTTGGATTGGTTTGGATTGGTTTGGATTGGTTCGGATTGGTTGGATTGGTTTGGATTGGTTTGGATTGGTTTGGATTGGTTGGTTTGGATTGGTTTGGATTGTGTTTGGATTGGTTTGGATTATGTTTGGATTGGTTTGGATTGGTTTGGATTGGTTTGGATTGGTTTGGATTGGTTTGGATTGGTTTGGATTGGTTTGGTTTGGTTTGGATTGGTTTGGATTGGTTGGTTTGGATTGCGTTTGGATTGGTTTGGATTGGTTTGGTTGGTTTGGATTGGTTTGGATTGGTTTGGTTGGTTTGGATTGGTTTGGATTGGTTTGGATTGGTTTGCGTTGGTTTGGTTTGGGTTTGGTTTGGTTTGGATTGGTTGGATTGGTTTGGTTTGATTTGGATTGGTTTGGATTGGATTTGGTTGGTTTGGATTGGTTTGGATTGGTTTGGATGGTTTGGATGGTTTGGATTGGTTTGGATTGGTTTGGATTGGTTTGGATTGGTTTGGTTGGTTTGGATTGGTTTGGATTGGTTTGGATTGGTTTGGATTGGTTTGGTTGGTTTGGTTGGTTTGGTTGGTTTGGATTGGTTTGGATTGGTTTGGATTGGTTTGGATTGGTTTGGATTGGTTTGGTTGGTTGGATTGGTTTGGATTGGTTTGGTTGGTTTGGTTGGTTTGGATTGGTTTGGATTGGTTTGGTTGGTTTGGATTGGTTTGGTTGGTTTGGATGGGGTTTGGATTGGTTTGGATTGGTTTGGATTGGTTTGGTTGGTTTGGATTGGTTTGGATTGGTTTGGATTGGTTTGGATTGGTTTGGATTGGTTTGGATTGGTTTGGATTGGTTTGGATTGGTTTGGATTGGTTTGGATTGGTTTGGATTGGTTTGGTTGGTTTGGATTGGTTTGGATTGGTTTGGTTGGTTTGGATTGGTTTGGATTGGTTTGGATTGGTTTGGATTGGTTTGGATTGGTTTGGATTGGTTTGGTTGGTTTGGATTGGTTTGGATTGGTTTGGATTGGTTTGGATTGGTTTGGATTGGTTTGGGATTGGTTTGGATTGGTTTGGATTGGTTTGGATTGGTTTGGATTGGTTTGGATTGGTTTGGATTGGTTTGGATTGGTTTGGATTGGTTTGGTTGGTTTGGATTGGTTTGGATTGGTTTGGTTGGTTTGGATTGGTTTGGTTGGTTTGGATTGGTTTGGTTGGTTTGGATTGGTTTGGATTGGTTTGGATTGGTTTGGATTGGTTTGGTTGGTTTGGTTGGTTTGGTTGGTTTGGATTGGTTTGGATTGGTTTGGATTGGTTTGGATTGGTTTGGATTGGTTTGGATTGGTTTGGATTGGTTTGGTTGGTTTGGATTGGTTTGGATTGGTTTGGATTGGTTTGGATTGGTTTGGATTGGTTTGGATTGGTTTGGTTGGTTTGGTTGGTTTGGTTGGTTTGGATTGGTTTGGTTGGTTTGGATTGGTTTGGTTGGTTTGGATTGGTTTGGATTGGTTGGATTGGTTTGGATTGGTTTGGATTGGTTTGGATTGGTTTGGATTGGTTTGGATTGGTTTGGATTGGTTTGGATTGGTTTGGATTGGTTTGGATTGGTTTGGATTGGTTTGGATTGGTTTGGATTGGTTTGGATTGGTTTGGATTGGTTTGGATTGGTTTGGATTGGTTTGGATTGGTTTGGATTGGTTTGGTTGGTTTGGATTGGTTTGGATTGGTTTGGATTGGTTTGGATTGTGGTTTGGATTGGTTTGGATTGGTTTGGATTGGTTTGGATTGGTTTGGTTGGTTTGGATTGGTTTGGATTGGTTTGGATTGGTTTGGATTGGTTTGGATTGGTTTGGTTGGTTTGGATTGGTTTGGGTTGGTTTGGATTGGTTTGGATTGGTTTGGATTGGTTTGGATTGGTTTGGATTGGTTTGGATTGGTTTGGATTGGTTTGGATTGGTTTGGTTGGTTGGATTGGTTTGGTTGGTTTGGATTGGTTTGGATTGGTTTGGATTGGTTTGGATTGGTTTGGATTGGTTTGGATTGGTTTGGATTGGTTTGGATTGGTTTGGTTGGTTTGGATTTGGTTTGGTTGGTTTGGATTGGTTTGGATTGGTTTGGATTGGTTTGGATTGGATTTGGTTGGTTTGGATTGGTTTGGTTGGTTTGGTTGGTTTGGTTGGTTTGGATTGGTTTGGATTGGTTTGGTTGGTTTGGATTGGTTTGGTTGGTTTGGTTGGTTTGGATTGGTTTGGTTGGTTTGGATTGGTTTGGATTGGTTTGGTTGGGTTTGGATTGGTTTGGATTGGTTTGGTTTGGTTTGGATTGGTTTGGATTGGTTTGGATTGGTTTGGTTGGTTTGGATTGGTTTGGATTGGTTTGGTTGGTTTGGATTGGTTTGGATTGGTTTGGTTGGTTTGGATTGGTTTGGATTGGTTTGGATTGGTTTGGATTGGTTTGGATTGGTTTGGTTGGTTTGGTTGGTTTGGATTGGTTTGGATTGGTTTGGATTGGTTTGGTTGGTTTGGATTGGTTTGGATTGGTTTGGATTGGATTGGTTTGGATTGGTTTGGATTGGTTTGGATTGGTTTGGTTGGTTTGGATTGGTTTGGATTGGTTTGGTTGGTTTGGTTGGTTTGGATTGGTTTGGATTGGTTTGGATTGGTTTGGATTGGTTTGGTTGGTTTGGATTGGTTTGGATTGGTTTGGATTGGTTTGGATTGGTTTGGATTGGTTTGGATTGGTTTGGATTGGTTTGGATTGGTTTGGTTGGTTTGGATTGGTTTGGTTGGTTTGGATTGGTTTGGATTGGTTTGGATTGGTTTGGATTGGTTTGGATTGGTTTGGGTTGGTTTGGATTGGTTTGGATTGGTTTGGTTGGTTTGGATTGGTTTGGATTGGTTTGGTTGGTTTGGTTGGTTTGGTTGGTTTGGATTGGTTTGGTTGGTTTGGATTGGTTTGGATTGGTTTGGTTGGTTTGGTTGGTTTGGATTGGTTTGGATTGGTTTGGATTGGTTTGGATTGGTTTGGTTGGTTTGGATTGGTTTGGATTGGTTTGGATTGGTTTGGTTGGTTTGGATTGGTTTGGATTGGTTTGGATTGGTTTGGTTGGTTTGGATTGGTTTGGATTGGTTTGGATTGGTTTGGATTGGTTTGGATTGGTTTGGTTGGTTTGGATTGGTTTGGTTGGTTTGGATTGGTTTGGATTGGTTTGGATTGGTTTGGATTGGTTGGATTGGTTTGGATTGGTTTGGTTGGTTTGGATTGGTTTGGATTGGTTTGGATTGGTTTGGTTGGTTTGGATTGGTTTGGATTGGTTTGGATTGGTTTGGATTGGTTTGGATTGGTTTGGTTGGTTTGGATTGGTTTGGTTGGTTTGGATTGGTTTGGATTGGTTTGGTTGGTTTGGATTGGTTTGGATTGGTTTGGATTGGTTTGGATTGGTTTGGATTGGTTTGGATTGGTTTGGATTGGTTTGGATTGGTTTGGATTGGTTTGGATTGGTTTGGGTTGGTTTGGATTGGTTTGGATTGGTTTGGATTGGTTTGGTTGGTTTGGGTTTGGTTTGGATTGGTTTGGATTGGTTTGGATTGGTTTGGATTGGTTTGGTTGGTTTGGATTGGTTTGGATTGGTTTGGTTGGTTTGGTTGGTTTGGATTGGTTGGATTGGTTTGGATTGGTTTGGATTGGTTTGGTTGGTTTGGATTGGTTTGGTTGGTTTGGATTGGTTTGGATTGGTTTGGATTGGTTTGGATTGGTTTGGATTGGTTTGGATTGGTTTGGATTGGTTTGGATTGGTTTGGTTGGTTTGGATTGGTTTGGATTGGTTTGGATTGGTTTGGATTGGTTTGGATTGGTTTGGATTGGTTTGGTTGGTTTGGATTGGTTTGGTTGGTTTGGATTGGTTTGGATTGGTTTGGATTGGTTTGGATTGGTTTGGTTGGTTTGGATTGGTTTGGTTGGTTTGGATTGGTTGGATTGGTTTGGATTGGTTTGGATTGGTTTGGATTGGATTTGGTTGGTTTGGATTGGTTTGGATTGGTTTGGATTGGTTTGGTTGGTTTGGATTGGTTTGGATTGGTTTGGATTGGTTTGGATTGGTTTGGATTGGTTTGGTTGGTTTGGATTGGTTTGGTTGGTTTGGTTGGTTGGATTGGTTTGGATTGGTTTGGATTGGTTTGGATTGGTTTGGATTGGTTTGGATTGGTTGGATTGGTTTGGTTGGTTTGGATTGGTTTGGTTGGTTTGGATTGGTTTGGATTGGTTTGGATTGGTTTGGATTGGTTTGGATTGGTTTGGTTGGTTTGGATTGGTTTGGATTGGTTTGGATTGGTTGGATTGGTTTGGATTGGTTTGGATTGGTTTGGATTGGTTTGGATTGGTTTGGATTGGTTTGGATTGGTTTGGATTGGTTTGGATTGGTTTGGTTGGTTTGGATTGGTTTGGATTGGTTTGGTTGGTTTGGATTGGTTTGGATTGGTTTGGATTGGTTTGGATTGGTTTGGATTGGTTTGGATTGGTTTGGATTGGTTTGGATTGGTTTGGTTGGTTTGGTTGGTTTGGATTGGTTTGGTTGGTTTGGATTGGTTTGGATTGGTTTGGATTGGTTTGGATTGGTTTGGATTGGTTTGGTTGGTTTGGTTGGTTTGGATTGGTTTGGATTGGTTTGGATTGGTTTGGTTGGTTTGGATTGGTTTGGATTGGTTTGGATTGGTTTGGTTGGTTTGGATTGGTTGGATTGGTTTGGTTGGTTGGATTGGTTTGGATTGGTTGGATTGGTTTGGATTGGTTTGGATTGGTTTGGTTGGTTTGGATTGGTTTGGATTGGTTTGGATTGGTTTGGTTTGGATTGGTTTGGATTGGTTTGGATTGGTTTGGATTGGTTTGGATTGGTTTGGTTGGATTGGTTGGTTGGTTTGGATTGGATTTGATTGGTTTGGATTGGATTGGATTGGTTTGGATTGGATTTGGATTTGGATTGGATTGGATTGGATTGGATTTGGATTGGATTTGGATTGGATTTGGATTGGATTTGGATTGGATTTGGATTGGATTTTGATTGGATTTGGATTGGATTTGGATTGGATTTGGATTGGATTTGGATAGGAAACCCAAGGAGAATGACATAAGTTTACCAAATGACGAAATATATAAACCCGTCGGAAATAATAACAAACATATCTACTGAAGAAATGAAGAAAATCCACCCATCCCTTTTTTGAGTCATGCGGATACGAACACAGACTATTTCATTTTTTGACGTAGAACTACGTCTGTCTTTTCTATATTGGGGTACACTTTGCGATTGCAAAAAATGGAAAACGTCACAAAAATATGATAGACTTCGATCGTCAATATCTCAGCCGTTTCTCGATGGATTTTCAATTTTCTTGGACCATTCGATCAAGGAAGAGTCAACGCTTCATACTCGATGTACACTGAAGTTGTTTGTTACGCGGTTATTTTTACAGGAATCGTTTTTTCCGCGATTTTTTTTCACGCGAGTTTCTGGATTTCCGCGGTTTATTCAGACATATTTTGGGATTTACGCGGTTTTTTACGTTGATTCAATTTACGCGGCCCATATCCTCCGCGTAAAAACCTACTCTAGTGTGTTACAATATCTGTGTATGATACTATTTACCATTAAAAACTTGCTAAGGGTTTAGCACTCAGTTTCGGTGAATCAGTCAATCTCGTAAGTGCATCGCAAACTTCTTCTTCCATAGCACTACATTCCAACTAGAACTTGGCCTTCAACTTGGTAATCTATTAGCATTTTTTTAGTAATTAATTGAAAGTTTTTTATGTCTGCCATTGCAGGGATTTTAGCTGGTGCAGTTTGTTTATGCCTCCTTTCAAGAGGCTCGGAAGCCTCCTTTCAAGAGGCTCGGAAGCCTCCTTTCAAGAGGCTCGGAAGCCTCCTTTCAAGAGGTTCGGAAGCCTCCTTTCAAGAGGCTCGGAAGCCTCCTTTCAAGAGGCTCGGAAGCCTCCTTTCAAGAGGCTCCGGAAGCCTCCTTTCAAGAGGCTCCAGGCCTCCTTTCAAGAGGCTCAGGAAGCCTCCTTTCAAGAGGCTCAGAAGCCTCCTTTCAAGAGGCTCAGAGCCTCCTTTCAAGAGGCTCAGAGCCTCCTTTCAAGAGGCTCAGAAGCCTCCTTTCAAGAGGCTCAGGCCTCCTTTCAAGAGGCTCAGAGCCTCCTTTCAAGAGGCTCAGAAGCCTCCTTTCAAGAGGCTCAGAAGCCTCCTTTCAAGAGGCTCAGAGCCTCCTTTCAAGAGGCTCAGAGCCTCCTTTCAAGAGGCTCAAAGCCTCCTTTCCAAGAGGCTCAGGCCTCCTTTCAAGAGGCTCAGAAGCCTCCTTTCAAGAGGCTCAGAAGCCTCCTTTCAAGAGGCTCAGAAGCCTCCTTTCAAGAGGCTCAGAAGCCTCCTTTCAAGAGGCTCAGAGCCTCCTTTCAAGAGGCTCAGAAGCCTCCTTTCAAGAGGCTCAGAAGCCTCCTTTCAAGAGGCTCAAGCCTCCTTTCAAGAGGCTCAGAGCCTCCTTTCAAGAGGCCTCAGAAGCCTCCTTCCAAGAGGCTCAGGAAGCCTCCTTCAAGAGGCTCAGAGCCTCCTTCCAAGAGGCTCAGAAGCCTCCTTCCAAGAGGCTCAGAAGCCTCCTTCCAAGAGGCTCAGAGCCTCCTTCCAAGAGGCTCAGAAGCCTCCTTCCAAGAGGCTCAGGAAGCCTCCTTCCAAGAGGCCTCAGCCTCCTTCCAAGAGGCTCAGAGCCTCCTCCAAGAGGCTCAGAAGCCTCCTTCCAAGAGGCTCAGAGCCTCCTTCCAAGAGGCTCAGAGCCTCCTTCCAAGAGGCTCAGAAGCCTCCTTCCAAGAGGCTCAGAGCCTCCTTCCAAGAGGCTCAGAGCCTCCTTCCAAGAGGCTCAGAAGCCTCCTTCCAAGAGGCTCAGAAGCCTCCTTCCAAGAGGCTCAGAGCCTCCTTCCAAGAGGCTCAAGCCTCCTTCCAAGAGGCTCAAGCCTCCTTCCAAGAGGCTCAGAAGCCTCCTTCCAAGAGGCTCAGAAGCCTCCTTCCAAGAGGCTCAGGAAGCCTCCTTCCAAGAGGCTCAGGCCTCCTTCCAAGAGGCTCAGGCCTCCTTCCAAGAGGCTCAGAAGCCTCCTTTCAAGAGGCTCAGGCCTCCTTTCAAGAGGCTCAGAGCCTCCTTTCAAGAGGCTCAGGCCTCCTTCCAAGAGGCTCAGGCCTCCTTCCAAGAGGCTCAGAGCCTCCTTTCAAGAGGCTCAGAAGCCTCCTTTCAAGAGGCTCAGGCCTCCTTCCAAGAGGCTCAGAGCCTCCTTCCAAGAGGCTCAGAAGCCTCCTTCCAAGAGGCTCGGAAGCCTCCTTCCAAGAGGCTCAGGCCTCCTTCCAAGAGGCTCCAGAAGCCTCCTTCCAAGAGGCTCAGGCCTCCTTCCAAGAGGCTCAGAAGCCTCCTTCCAAGAGGCTCAGAGCCTCCTTCCAAGAGGCTCAGAAGCCTCCTTCCAAGAGGCTCAGAGCCTCCTTCCAAGAGGCCTGGAAGCCTCCTTCCAAGAAGCTCAGAAGCCTCCTTCCAAGAGGCTCGGATCCTCCTTCCAAGAGGCTCAGAAGCCTTCTTCCAAGAGGCCTGGAAGCCTCCTTCCAAGAGGCTCAGAAGCCTCCTTCCAAGAGGCTCAAGCCTCCTTCAAGAGGCTCAGAAGCCTCCTTCCAAGAGGCTCGAGCCTCCTTCCAAGAGGCTCAAGCCTCCTTCCAAGAGGCTCAAGCCTCCTTCCAAGAGGCTCAGAAGCCTCCTTCCAAGAGGCTCAAGCCTCCTTCCAAGAGGCTCAAGCCTCCTTCCAAGAGGCTCAGAAGCCTCCTTCCAAGAGGCCTCAGAGCCTCCTTCCAAGAGGCTCGAGCCTCCTTCCAAGAGGCTCGGAAGCCTCCTTCCAAGAGGCTCCTTCTCCTTCCAAGAGGCTCGGAAGCCTCCTTCCAAGAGGCTCGGAAGCCTCCTTCCAAGAGGCTCGGAAGCCTCCTTCCAAGAGGCTCGGAAGCCTCCTTCCAAGAGGCTCGGAATCCTTCTTCCAAGAGGCTCGGAAGCCTCCTTCTAAGAGGCTCGGAAGCCTCCAAAAGTCCTCAATGCCTTATAGGGAGCTTGACGTATAAACTTAATTTGAATTGAACGCTTCACGGAATAGCGAAAACTTTAGACAACTTTTTAGTGAGTCATATACCCAGTTAGTTTTCTGGTCATATTTCTTAAGTGATGCTTATTTTCATTTACAGTTAAAAAAGGGGGTACCTCAATGAAGGTCAATGCTCAAAGAGGTACCTCTCAAGAAAAATGTTGAATTTTATTTACTGAGCGTACATTTAAACAGATAACACTGAACCAACAATTTGACGCCACAATACGGTTCAAGGCTGCATCTCTCGATCCTCGCTCGCCAAGTCATTCTGTACTGGGTCAGCCCACCTCGCTCGCTGAGCTCCTCGTCAAAGTTTCCTCCTCGAGAATGGTCAAAGTTTCCTGTTCGTAGAGGACTATCGGTCTTATCAACGTCTTATACATGACACATTTGGTGCGACCGTGAATCATTTTTGACCGCAGTTTCTTCTGGAGCCCGTAGTAGGCCCGACTTCCACAGATGATGCGCCTTCGTATTTCACGACTAACATTATTATCAACCGTTAGCAAGGATCCAAGGTAGACGAATTCATCGACCACCTCGAAAGTATCCCCGTCTATCGTAACGCTGCTTCCCAGGCGGGCTCTGACGCGCTCGGTTCCGCCCACTAACATGTTCTTTGTCTTCGATGCAGTCCAACTTTTGTTGCTTCATGTTTCAGGTGGCTGTACAATTTTGCCACCTTTGCAAATGTTCGGCCGACAATGTCCATGTCATTCGCAAAACAAATAAATTGACTGGATCTGTTGAAAATCGTACAACAGGCACGAAAGTCCATCACCTTGTCTTAGTCCCCGGTGCGATTCGAACGAACGAGTGTTCGCCCGAAATTTTCACACAGTTTTGCATACCTTCCACCATTGCTTTGATAAGTTTGGTAAGCTTCCAAGGGAAGCTGTTTTCGTCCATAACTTTCCATATTTCACGGTCTATACTGTCGTATTCCGTTTTGTAATTGATAAAAAGATGGTGCGTTGGGACCTGACCTGATAATCTCGGCATTTAGGACGATTTGCCGTGCAGTATAGATCTGAACCGGTATCGAGTGCCCATAAATGAAACCGGCTTGATAACTTTCCACTAACTTTCCATAACTCGTTCACTATTGGTGATAGACGACGGAAGATGATCTGGGATATCACTTTGTAGGCGGCATTAAGAATGGTGATCGCTTGAAAGTTCTCACACTCTTAAATGTGCGTTTTCCTTGGAAAGCTTGGGGCGTTTGACGGTAGTTTCGCTAAGTCGTAAAGTAAACGCTAAGTCCGACGCAATTCACTTGAAGGAATAATAATTCAAGACAAAATTTTCAAAACGACTTATCTGCTATTGTAAACAAAGATTCAAACGACGATTTGACGAATCTGATAGCTCTGCCACGTAAACCAACACCATCAATAGGTAGATGAAGGATTCCGCTACCTGTTGATGGTGTTGGTTTGCGTGGGAGAGCTATCAGATTCGTCAAATCGTCGTTTGAATCTTTGTTTACAAAAGCAGATAAGCCGTTTTAAAAATTTTGTCTTGAATTATTATCAATAACGCCGTTGACAGCCCACCTTTCGCAATGGGTTTTTCTGTAATGAGCCAAAAGGGGTTTATAGCCTATTCAGATTATGCCATTAATGACATAATAATTGGCGTTTCAGGGTAAATACGCTTTATGATGTCATTATTTACGTAATATTCCATACATTTTGCGCTGTCAAAAGATACCCGCTAAAAAGAGTCATAAAGAATTTATTACGAACAATTATTACGGGAGAGCTTTTGTTCTAACTGGGATGCAGGGAGAAATTCAACAAAACAAAACTGACAAGCGTCACGCTCTCTTTGCCAGAGAGAAAATTCTCTCTGTTTTCATTCCGTTTCGTAGTTGACAGTCATGCTCTTTCTGTCGCAGCAGGGTCGAATGCATGTTAGATGGAAATCTTCTGAGCGCTGAAGAATAACTCGGATTGTGATGGTTTTGTGGAAACCATTTTATATGATGAAAAATAATGATGATAATTATTTATTCTCCACTTATTCAACATGAATTGTTTAAAAAACAGATGCTCTCTAGAATTAACATGAAGTATTTAACTTAAACCTAGATTTAATAGAACAAATCGAATAAATTTTCAAAGTTCAAGGGCCAATGCGGAAGACAATTTAAAACGTAGGAATGGTTGTAAAACGAATATATCAAGCTCTATCTGGAATAAGGGCGAATGTCGCAAGAGAGGATTCTCTTCGTCGACTTCCCCTCTTTTTAATAAAAGTGACAAGCAGCGGATTTCTTTGTGGTTTATCACCTCAGCACGATAGAAAACAATGCGAACTTGCATTCTGATGTGATAAACTGCAAAGAAATCCTCTGCTTGTCACTTTTATTTAAAAGAGGGGAAGTCGACGAAGAGAATTCTCTCTTGCGACATTCGCCCTTTTACCAGATAGAGCTTGATATTTGATGAATAAACATGATTTCATAAATTGTTTCAATTCTGCTCCTTGAATGGCTTAATATACTTTGGATTTCAACATTTTTCACGTGGGACAACTGTACGATTTGAACGGAAATATATAAAGCAGAATAACCTTGAATAAAACATGGATTGGTAATGCATTAATTCATCCAAAATCCAGTTTAAATTATATCACATTCACACGATTCGAATTTGTTAGAAGCTGTATCATTGATTGTCGAGTAGAACGCAATGGTTCAGTTTCCATGTTTGAAAAAAAAAAATTGCTGAGTTGCCCTTCATACATGGAGATACTGGTGGAAATACATTTTAGTTCGATAATATTTCTTGAAAATTGGTCCAATCGTCCTTTTTTTATTTATTTGTGAGAATTCCCAAAAGTATCTAAATTTTTCTATCAAATCTCCGTTCGATCATAGTACAGAATCAAAATACTTTTTAAACTTAAACATAAATTGAGGAATAGTCTGATTCCCCGAAGAACGGCGCACCCAACTAATGAATGTAGCTTGTATGTATTATCCTTAATGAGAGCTTCAAATATTCTTCGAAAATCCCTTTTCATATTTTTTTATATTTTTTTTCGTAGAAACTTTGTTCAGAAAAAAATGTTCGATTGTCGCCACACAAATGCTTGATTTCGCAAATTAAATTTTAAAACTCTCCTTGAATTCAACCCTGTATTACCGTGCAAATGAGGAAACATGGAAACGTCAAGATATATTATCTTGCTGCAGTCTGAACACCTCGTAATAATTGGATACCCTCTCACTTAACAAAGTCATAAATAGCCCAATCTGAATAGGCTATTACTCAAAGTGCATTAGTAGATTTGCTCCGGATGTTGAATGTGATGGCAGGATTTAAACTGTTTGCCGAAAGTTTCGAAACGTTTTCTGCCGCGTTTCCCGATCCATATAATCATTACCGTATATATTTCTGCACTGAATGTCAATATTGCATCGGGAAATGTGCCCCAACTGGAAATGATGTTTGTCCCTTGCCTGATTGTGGAAGCAAAAGTTTCGACTTTTTCATGACTATTCCTATTGAACAACAGGTAAGAGAAACGATGCTCAAATATCAGAAAGAAATTTCCGATTATCAAACAGTAGTTCGTTCAGAAGCTGTCAGTGATATAAGTCAAGGCAAAATCATCAAACAAATATCAGCGAAAGTTCCTGAAAAGCTAATTACACTATCAGTTAACACTGATGGAGCTGCTGCTTATCGCTGGAGCATCAATAAACCCTGCTACCCAATATTTCTCACGATCAATAACCTCCCACCACGGATTCGATTTGACAAAAACAATTTGTTACTTGCTGCAATATGGTTAAGCAAAGGTGAGCCGAACATACCTTTATTCTTTAAGGAATTTTGTAAAGAAATCATAGAGTTGAGTAATGGAATTAACATAGGATCTGAAGTATATAAAGTTGTCGTTGTTCAAAACTGTTTGGATTCCGTGGCTAGACCAAAATTACAAAACTCGACTCAGTTTAATGGGAAATTTGGTTGCTCGCTCTGTTTTCACGAAGGAAAAATCGTTCTCGGAAATCAATTACGTTATCCTTACAAAAACTCTCGATGCAGAAATCACTCTGAGACCAGACGTCAAATGATAGAAGCTCACAAGACAGGAAAGCCAATAAATGGAATCAAAGGTCTCTCAGTGTTTCTATCGATTCCTTATTTTGACATAGTTGCAGGTAATATGATACATCAACTTCCTAAAACCTATTATAGTACACTTAATTATGCCTAACTTTATATTCTAGGTTTCCCACCCGACTATATGCATAGTGTTCTGCTCGGTGTGGTGAGGCAAATTTGGGAGCTCTGCACAGCTTCAGCCAATCATGCCAAGCCGTATTACGTTGGCCAAAAGCTGAAAGAAGTAGAATATCGGATAATAAACATTAAAGTGCCTAGTTCTTTTTCTCGTTACCCGGGTAAAATCGAAGATATGAAGAAAAACAAAGCAAGTGACTCGGAAAACATGTTATTTCATTATTTTTATCCATGCATGATAGGGCTTCTCCCGCAAGCATATTTGAATAACTTCATGTTGCTTTCAAGCTGCATTTACCAATTATTAGACGTTTACTTGACAGAAAAAACGATCGATAAGGTCGAAAATCAATTAAAGCGATTTGTTCGTGATTTTGGGAAGTTGTATGGAGAAGAAAACATGGTTTTTAATGTTCATATATTGACACATTTGGCGGAATGTGCTAGAAATTTTGGAGCGTTATGGAATTCATCGCTCTATCCATACGAAAATGGAAATGGGATGATTCTAGGATTTAGAACAGGCAATAATCATCCTGTAATACAAATTACAAATAAATACGTTTACAACAGAATTTGTCATGACAAATCATTGTTCATCAACCCAAAAATCAGTTCCTGGCATGCTGCTTTATGGCAAACAAAATCTATCTTGCATTTGAAATTTGACCAAAGACTACTTTTTGAATTGCCTAATGAATTGATTATTGACGACAATATTTATGAGAGAGAGTTCAGCTATCATTCCAAATTTACATTTGATAACGTTCAGTACTGTACCAGAGAAGCGTGTAAAAACTTAGCATACGACGACTCTTATGTAAATCTTGATGGAAACTTTTTTCGCATAGAAAACGTTTTGACGGATAAAAATAACAAAATCTACATAATTGGATTTAAACTCTTAACAGCTAAGATAAGTGTAAATATGTTTTCATATAAAGAAACCAACCAATGTTATCTTAAGCAAGTTACCAAAAATATTCGAATTTGTGTCAACACAGAAGTCCAAAATGAGTCTTGTAAAACAAATTATGTTTCGTCGTGTAAACCGAACACACAAGTAAACTAGGGACAATATTGTTAGTGAGTCACTTGTTCCTTTGTAAGTAATAAATACTAAAAAAACATGTGCAGTTAACTTTTTTTCATTATATTATATGTACCGGTTAGAATACGAGCCTATTCAAATAAATAACTAAATTTAAACCATTCTCTTTTTTGTCAATTACAGTGATTACTAACATTGTTATTAGTCAGTTATCAGTCATTTTTGAATTTGATAACAAAATAACAAAATGATAACAATGATAACACAAAGTGTTATCAATTTGAAATCATGTTGTTATCAGCCTTTGCTCGGGTTAGGCGCCCCTTCCCGGATGTCAACTCACCATTTCGCAGCGCAGTCCAGCATTTCGGGCCATTATAATCATAGAAAACCCAAGGAGAAGTTTTCCAAATGACGAAATATATAAACCCGTTGGAAATAAAAACAAACATATTTACTGAAGAACTGAAGCAAATCCATCCAACCGTTTTTCAGTTATGCGGATACGAACACAGACTATTTCTTTTTTTATATAGATTTGGTGTTGTTCATCCTCGATTATTTGAAAATTTTATTTTTATCATCCTTTTAAAATGTTGGTCTAAAAATTAAATACATCACCAGATTCGTTCACTCAATCTCAGGAGCACAGGATAAACAACGAAAACAGATTCACCCTTGAAAAACGCTTGCTTTGGTCTTAAGCCTCGAGTGCCATCGGTCGATCCGAGTGACTCACACAGGAAGCAAGCTAATCTGTCACTTTGGTCCGTACACCGCCGCCCGGTGAGCAAGTACGACGCTTGGCATCTTGGTAGGTGGTTCCTTTCCGGAATATTTCAAATCTACCAATTCCATCCGCGTAAAAAATGTCCCCAGTGCAGTAAATAGTAATAAGAAGACAAGGGAGAACATCTGTGCATGTAGGTTGCTGTATGCGTCGTTTAACATGTGCAGATCCTGATTAGTTACGTGGGATGACAAAAGAGGTATTTAACCTGAGGGTAGTAAACAACAAAATGTCTTCAATAGACATGTGTGGAAAGGCGTAATATTGCCAATCCGGAGATGGTCAGTGTGATTCTCGGTCCGGTCTAGGATGTTTTCGGGTTGGAATTGGAAACCTTCTCGACACTCTTGGCATAGCGTACTCATTGTACTTGCCACACAAGATACATACTCATGCAATGGAGGGGAATAAAAATTGATAACTGTGTAAATGCTAAAGAACACTAAGTTGAAAGCGAGCAAAGTTTCGTGTATGTAGATCCATTGAAGAAGCCCAATTCCTTAATAATGATGCTTATGACTTCATTTTGCCAAACAATCGTAATCTCGTTTGAAGAGTAGCAAGCTGTAGAAAAACTCACAACACTCATAAAATAAACCCTCTTTTCTGAACTGTACAAATCAACCTAGCAGCTTGAAACAGTGCTGAGCAATTATTTCCCATTTCCATCGAGCAGTACGTTCAACTCTTTCGTAAACAATATCGCCTTCAGCTCGGTTCAAATTCTAGCGCCACATATGCTAAAAACATTAATTACTCTCAAAGTTGTCGGTTCCTTTTTTGCGTCTGCTGATAACTCTAACCCGCCACTCCCAATTTGCCTGTGCTTGCACGAAAACAAGCGTGAAAAACGTTCTTTAAATTGTTTGATACATTTAGCATAAATTACCACGCTACCGAACCTTCTCCCGTACGGTTGGGTTCTCCCTCCTTTCAGGATCCCGTCAAAGGCTGTCGACATAGCTTCAAGAAAACATTCAACTTTAGTGGGCCTCCTACACTCAACCCATATAGTTATTCAAACATTTGTACCCAGACGCCACTGTAGAGGCTTAATGTAGAAACGAGCAAACTGTTTGAAGCACAGTAATTGTTCCCACAGCCATGTGTGTTGAGGTCCTCAAGCAACGAAAGCAGTGAGCTCATTGTTTCACTTTCATTTTTGGTACTTTACTAATAGAGTGTATCCTTGGCGCATATTAGTTGGTGTAAAATTATAAAATCGATTTTCCTGCCATGCTCATCGAAACAAATTTAAATTGAAATATTTGGCTAAATACGTCAGGGCGTATTTAATGGCAAACTAACTCATCCAAATATTGATACCAAGGAAGATCCTTTCTGGGTTCGTCCCTGATGTATCCATAACCTCCCGACCTCATCAACTCGTTCGAAAGTTCATACACAAGTGCTGCATCGCCGAGCAAAGTTGCTATACTGTGTGAAGTTCAAGCAGCCGTGCAACTATCCTAACCATGCTCACTTGCTCCAACGATGCATACGCTGCTCCACCTTCTGAAAGCACAATCTTCACGAAGAGAAGGCGGTAGTTCACTTGGCGGTGGCTGAACTAGATTAAATCAGGAGTTAATTTACGAAAAATATGTTTGTCTATACGGGTAGCAGACAAGCTTCCGCCCTTCCCCGGCGCGCACGGCATCGCCATCCGACCGCCACGCCGCTTCAAAGTGGGAACCTTTCAAAGCACATCACTGCCAGAGCATATCCGAAACTCCTAACGTAGCAAGAACATATTGACGCCAGGAAGCACATCGGGCGCGTTCCCCCCCGCATGCACTTTACGGCAGCATTGTTGGTTTTTGGGGAACCTAGTTGCAAAAAGCTCCGATGGATAACCAAAGAGTTTACCACTCTCTTCCGTGACGATGCGATGGCGGGGGAGGACGTGTTGAAGCAGCAGAGTGGATGATGTTGTGGTAGCATAAAATTTGTATGCCTGGTATCCTCGCTCGCACCGAACCCACCCGCCGCGCGATGGCATAAGCATCGTCAGTCGATTCCGAGGCAATTGCACAAGTTCAAACTCAAACTGGCAAAACTTCGGTCCGTTCCTTCTGCTACACTCCTACTGCTGTCATGACTGGCTGCAAGTTGTGAGGCCCGAAAGTAAATGTGTATGAGGTTTCGGAAAACCAGAGCACACGGTTTAGTCAAGAACATGCTTTACTGGCAGACGGAAAGGAGCGGGGGTAAGGAACCTATTACCCGGCTAGGACTGCAATAGGAACGCCAGGATGAAGTTAGTTTCCACCTCATGAGGATGTGGCGAGCGAGTTTGCTCAGTATATGCAATTATGGGAAGAGGGTTTTAAACGTGGCTACGAACTGATTTTGTTATTTTAAGCAAAATTTAGCACCGCCTCGGGAGATAGACGAATCTGGAGTGGGAGCCAACGAACTAAACAGCTGTGAGTGGGTAACTACCACAGTGCTGCAGTGGACGATTGGTAAACTTTGGTAAAGTTTCAGACAGTGCAAGGGACGTCTATTATAAATGTTTAATTTTCTCGAAGTGGTTCAGATTTTTGGTTAGACACGACATAGCTTGAACGAGATGCGTGGAAATCTTTATTTATTCTTGAACCAATTTTCTTTATAACTCTTGGATGTATCTTCAAATGATTTTATGTTGTTTGTAAAAGGAAAATGTTAATCAATTCATACCAATTTATGCGTACATTTGTTGTTGGTTATCCTCAATTATGGATATGAGAGATATCCGGTTTGTGATCAATTAAATCTGCTGCACGAAAACTTGGGTGCAAAAATGAGTAAATTTCAATTGGTGCCTAAAGTGATTTAGCAGATTTGCAGCTAAGGAACTCCCGGAAATAAACCCTAGAACCTGAAGAGAATCTTGTTTGGCCATTGGTGGACAAAATCAGCAACTGCCACATCGTCATCTCGTTTGCCACCAATCGGCTAGCTTACAAGTTGACCTGGCTGAAAATTCAAGAAGCTGTCCGGCAATATTTGCACTCTCATGCCTCTGGAACCAAACTATACCTATCAATAATTCGGGTCAAGTTCTGCAATCCCGTCGATTTTGTCATCCTTGGTCATGTGCTGGTATTGGTGTCACTGGCAATCTCCGATGATGGGTTTCGTAAAGCGAAAAGTTCGCTTAGGTGTTAAGTATACAATCTGTGACATCTCTGGTCTTCTTCTTTTAATTACCCGTAAGAAATATTTGTCTAAAATTTTGTATCCAAATTGTTTATATTAGCAAATGATCCTTAAAAAACCAAAAATGTTTAGTTTTCGATGTCGCCACACCCTGGTTCTCCTTCATTTGGATTTTTCCGGACACGTAATACTAAGATTAAATCATTGGGCTTCAAGGTGGACCGACTGGCATGTAATGTACATTGATTTGCGTCTTCGAACAAATCAACGAGGAAGGACTCCGCAGCGTTATGGACGAGCTCGGTGGCTTCGCGCCGGAATCGAAATTCTGGAACAACGGCCTGCGTTGTTTCCCGCATCAACCGTCGGAAGGTCTCTTTGGGGATTGCTTGTTGGTAACCTCGTGTTCCTCGTAGCACTACAGCTCCCGAACGACGCATTCTAGCGCGGTGTATTCTTCCAGTAGGTGAACCTATTGTTCGACGGTTTCTTTGTCGACTGTAGGCCACCGATGTGTCTTCTTCACTGTGGCTATCCGATTCATACTCCATTGCCATAGGGGTCCCAGCTACCAAAACATCATAATAATGATTGTTCACGATTGAAAATAGTACGGAATATTTGGAATATTTAACCTACGATCAAAATCAGATTCGTCTTCAATTTCAACGCTTCCACTGTCGAATGCATTTTGCCGTCTGAATCGCATCGCTCGACGTGCGCGAGTTTCAGCCGAATCGTCACTATTTGATGGAGCTTCCCCATACGGTGACGATGAATGCATTGCCGTTACAAAATTCTTTGAATTTTTCCAAATAAGTAATAGGTTTAGAAGCAAATATAGAGACGCGCAACTCATAATATCGAAAAGTCAAAATGTTTAGAACCGACAATTTCACGGCATGCTTTTATTAATAATTGCATTACCTACTGTTTATTCACGGTATACAGAAAACAAGGTAGGCTCGTTAGAAAAATGACGCTTCGAATGTGACGCATATTTTATCGCCACATGTTGGAGTACAAAAGTAAGCATGCTGAGACCGTAGAGCACCATCTCGGTCCAGCTTGTGCGAAGATAGCAGTGACGTCACATGTTTACATTCAAACTGAATGTTTACATACGTGATGAGCTTGTCTTGATTTTTGTATGCCGTGCTGTTTATTTATATCCCAGATTTGTATTAAGTTATATTACTGTACCACAGACAAACAGACGTAACTCTTAGTGAAAACTAGTTGAAATTTTCTCGTCGTCAAAAATTCTAGTGCCATCTATTGCGCAATCTACTCGAATCAACGAATAGAGGTAATAAACTATAGAGGACGATTGTCGCTGCGGTTTCCTTTGTTATTGTCCCCAAACATGTTGGGTACCTATCTGTCAAAACGTACTGATTTTTCCTTTGTTGACATTTAGTGCCCTATCCTCGCCAGCAAAAGATGTTTCGCCAGTGACGACAGCGACAATCTTCCTCTATAGTTTATTACCTCTATTAATCAACGGCGTTTAACGTAACGCTTCTAAAATCAACGCCTTAATCATTTTCATTTACTTCTAAAGCGACGCGCACATGCAAAGCTTTGAGCATAGACCAGTGCATGATGACGTAGGTTGACAGTTCACAGAGCTATTTCACCAGGACTTAGTCTCCGGCGAAGCTTCCGATAAAATTGTTTGATTATTTTATTCGCTTGTCCTTTGCCACTGTGACCTTAAGAAAAACATACCTCCAGAAAAAAAGCTACTTCGATATGTCTCAAAATTTTCCGCCACGTGGTGCATTCCGACGATGAATGCTTGGATAGCACGCACTCCAAATAATCTAAACGTTGTTTCCATCTGAATTTTCAGGTAGATTTTACGTGCACACGTAGCTGCAAATGCTTCAGAAAATTCAGGTGAAACTTTCGTGTCCGGTGAATTCTATCCAAAACTCAGGTAGAACTTACCTGATTTTCACGTAGAATCAAATTTCTATCGGAAAATCAGGTAAAAGTTACGTGAATTTCAGGTGGAAAAAATCTACGTACTTTTTTAGGTGGAAAGAACGTGCAGATTTTTTTGGATGCGTGCTATTTGTACTGCGGAGACATTTTTCTCATCTGTGAGAGTCGTGGAAAATGGTCACGAAAGTTGTCCTTTTGTTGCAAGGTTGTCAAATGCCGTTATGATGACACTGTATTCTGTATTCTGAATAACGATCCGTATGATCATGCATTATCCAAGGTTCTTATGGGTATGATCTGGAATTTGCAATTTCACAATCTCAGTTGTCCTGCCAACGTTCCTAGCCATTGACCATCGGCATAACGGCCTTTCAGCATAATGGTCGTTTAACATAATTTTTGTGTGATCGCCGATTTAGGAACTACACTGGAGTCGTTTTGTACGCGTTTTTACGAGGTTTTCACGATTTTCGTCTAGTTTACATTAGCAGCTTAGAGCAGTCAACGGCAGCGTGTGGATACTCAAATGCCGAAAACCTTGTACGTCTTCAACGATGCCTCACAAGTCATCATCACCCTCCGCACGCTTTATGGTCGCCCAGGACTGCTGATTCCAAAGCGATGTTGAATAGCAGACACAAAAGACCATCACCTTGCCGTAACCCTCTGCGGGTTTCGAAGGGACTCGAGAATGCCCCTGAAACTCGAACTACGCACATCACCTGATCCATCGTCGCTTTGATCAACCGTGTCAGTTTATCCTGAAAACCGTGTTCGTGCATTAGCTGCCATAGCTGGTCCCGATCGATTGTATCATATGCGGCTTTGAAGTCGATGAATAGATGATGTGTGGGCACGTTGTATTCACGACATTTCTGCAGTACTTGGCGTATGGCGAATACCTGGTCTGTGGTGGAGCATTCGCCCATAAAACCCGCCTGGTACTGCCTCACGAACTCCCTTGCAATTGGTGCTAGTGGACGGCATACAATTTCGGACAGTACCTTGTAGGCGGCATTCAGTAATGTGATTGCGCTGTCGTTGCTACAAGCCAGCTTATCGCCCTTTTCGTAGACACCTTCCATCCACTTCTGCGGCAAAACTTCCTCCTCCCAAATCTTGGTAATGACCCAGTGCAGCGTTCTAGCCAGTGCCTCACCACCGTGTTTAAATAGCTCTCCTGGTAGTTGGTCAACCCCAGGGGCTTTGTTGTTCTTCAGCCGAACAATCTCCTCCTGGATTTCCGCCATCTTCGTCTGTCACATCGCCATTCAGGTGTTCTTCGTAGTGCTGCCGCCACCTTTGGATCACCTCACGCTCGTTCGTAAGAAGGTTCCCGTTTATGTACAATATTCGCACTGCGGTAAGTGCGGACGCTTTGAGCGGCACACGGTCGCTTTGGTGGGGCCTACTTGCGGATACATGCAGCTTTTTATAGAGGTTTAACAGGGCCTACTGTCAAACCCCACCACATCCTAGGCAGTTGTGGCAACTCGCAGATGACCTGGGGAGGGATCATCAAGCCCTTGGACATAGTCCCTGCTGTCCGCGCAGCGGGCTAATGGGTGTTAACGAAGTAATACTCTCTAGTTGCTGTTGTTTCAATTTGTTTTCCTTATTATTGTGAATTTTGAGGTCTGCACCGATTATCACGTTCTACATTGACGAAGTAAGAGATTGAAAAGCTTTGTCGTTTTACCCGCCCAACCAGCGGATGGCAGATTTTAATACAGTTCTGCATAAGAACCTTGCAGAAACTGTATAATAATTGGGCATATACAAAATCTGTATTATTCCAATACAATTATTGTATTGAAATAATACAGATTTGTATTATTTTAATACAATATTTGTATAAAAAGCTTACAGAATTGTATATGCCCAGATTTTATACAATAATTGTCAGATTTGTTTTTTGGGTGCCGAGTTATTGAATCCTTTATGTTTCGAATTAATCACAACGGTGAAGTGATATAATTTTGTTATTGGATTACCATTATCGAGATCAACAGCTCCCACATCCTAATCCTCCGCCATTCCTAGCCTAATATGTTAATTTGTTCCACCCCGTTGAACACTTGTAACATTTAGTTTATTTCGATCAGCGACACAAATTCGACGAAATCCTACAGCAAAAAAAAGTATTACTCAATTGCCTATCGCTTTCGAAGATCGTTAATCGCGCCACAGTCGTCGGTGATTTGTTAGCTCTCGCGCAAAAGGGTGGCAGCACACCCCGTCCATCGTCAATCTATGATAGTACCGGCCTCGCACCGGAGCTGGAATTGTCTGATCTGGAGGGACCAACATTAATCATTTTCGGCATAACAAAGTGAACAACTCTCCCTTTGTTGTGTTGATCTTGTTTTAGCGCACCACGGTGCGGCGGTTATACGAACCGCGCGCCATTCGCGGAGAGCACGCGGGTGGTATCGGGGAATGCACCTACCTAGTACCTATCTGGTATCGACTAACTTGTCGGCGTACACGCGGCTTCTTGACTTGGCACGCGGTTATCAGCTTTTGACAATCTTTTGGCATGCTTGCACACATTGTCCGCCTCTCTAGAGTCGTGTGCCCGTTTTCGTTCGCCGAAGCATTTTATGACAAGGGGGAAAATAGATACCACCTTCCCTTGTGCTCCCACGTGGCTCCTTGTTGGCGTTTTTGTTGTTTCGCAACACAAACTGCTCTGGAATTCTGCTTCTTGTTAATAGCTTTATGTGCGATCAGAAAGTTTGCTCTGGGAGACAAGATAATTAATGGAAATTGTTTGGAAATAATCTGTGGACAGAAAGCGGGTGGCCTTTGGGGGAAAGGGCATCAAAAATATAAATAGTCCCTAAGATACTTGTAATGTCGATTTATTATAAACTTGGCGGAGTTGAGCTGATTTTTTGCCTTTCTATAGGGTAAACTTTAAGCGCCGACATAATTCTGAGTGGGTCGGCGAACTTTATGCGAAGTGGCGTCAGCCAAGAGCAAATATATATCCCCAACTGCGAGTACAATGCCGGCTTTACTAAGGCGAATGATAACACGCTTCCTTTTGTTTGCCTTGCTTTCCTCCAAATCGTTGGCACCGAGTGCCAATTCAGGCACTATCCATAGCGACGAGAGTCCCAGTTTTGGTCCTAGTATAGAACAGCTAACAACATATTTCGGATTCTCCCCTGCTAAAGCTTCATTTCCTGCGAATTTCTGATACTTTTGTAGAGGAAATGTTTTTGAGGCATAGCTCTATAGAGTGTTCAACTAAATTATGCTCATTATCTGATAATAACGATAAAGATCGGCGGAAAACGATAATCCACCAAGCGGGATCCTTGAAACGCTCCATTATGCTTGTTTTTCCATAGGCAGGGTTGGTCTGGCAAGATATGTTGCTTGGTATGCTTTGTTACCAATGATAAATTTAAGAAAACTTCTATTAATATATAAAAAAAAAATTTAATGTGCGTGCGAACCCTGTTCTGCAACACTTTCTTGTAAAAGAATTTCAGGTAGTTTCGTTGCAGAACCTAAAAAATCTTTTAAATCTCCATATCGATTATGGGAAAACTTATAATATATTCAACATTGTGCAATACATTTATTGTTACTGTCGAAATTAAGACCGAACTTTGAACTTTACGCATGGTTTATCAAGCTTTTTTGTTTCAAGCAGAACCAACCCTGTTGGTAGCGTAGAGTGTAGTGTTTCGTAATTTCATTTACAAGAAACAATCTCCAAATTTATTTATTTTCATTTACTACTCCCACATCTTTGTTCCAGCAGGCGCCACCAGACCCAATTGCGGTGCCTAATGGGCATTTCCTTATCGCTTAGCTTGCAGAAGAAAGCTTCGAGGACAGTGCGGTCATTTTTTCGAGCTATATTTACTGCTGCTTGGTATGGTTTGTTTTTCGTGTTGAGACGCCGTCATATACTGGTTCCACCCACAAGCCAATAAGGCTTCTGAATGAAAATGGATAGCAGAATAAAACCTAGGAACATATTACCCTAAAGAAACCCAGCACGCATATTGGCCATACGATAATTTTCATGGCCTTCATTTATTTACCTTGCTAGTTCGTCAATATGTAGTTGTAGATTTAGGAGGGGCAAAAGTACGCACTTAATCTTTCGAAAATTATAGAATCAGTATACTCAGGAATTAAATACTGTAATTTTTCATGTGATAATCTGTCTGCGAAGGCACTGGAATATTTCTCAAAGCACTTTGAAGACTACAAAAAGTCCATGGCGGTTTGTCAAGGGGATCAAAAGTAAGTTTGCGAAGGTTTGAAAAGGATCTTGAAGGTTTGTGAAGATCCTTACATGTTCTTCATCAGTATTTCTGAAAGTACACAAAGGTCTGCGAAGGTTCTAGAAGGCAGGCGGAGGTCCTTAAGGTCAGAGGAAAGGGTTTTCCGTTAAAAAAGCACATGGTAGCACTCTTTGAGAGAGAAAATTGCCCAATTTAGCCCGCCGGAATGACGCTGCCAGTGTCGCAAAAATGATCTCATCATTATTCAGTTTACAATTGCTTTAGAATTTGCTGTAAACGGAGAGCAAAACGAATTGGCAACAATGGCGTTCGCCGAGTACAGCAGCAGCGCCGACCAATCACGCAATGAGGAGAACAGAATAAGCAATCAACAGCTGGATTTCGAAAATGAAAACATGAGCCGTTTCTAGAACAACAATCGAAAATATCGTGGGAGACAAATAAGACAAATAAGGCAAATAAAACAAATAAGACAAATAAGACAAACCAAATAATTATTGCCTGATATTCCTCCAGCTATAGATCCAGGAAAACTTCCGGATATTTGTCCAGGAACTACTCTGCATATTCCTTCATGGATTCCTCCCGATATTCCTCTAGGAATCCTTCGGATATTCCTTCAGGCATTCTTCCAGATATTCCACCAGATATTCCTTTAAATATTTCTCCAGGAACATCTATGGATATTTCACCAGAAATTCATCTTGAAATTCCAACAGAAAGTTTTCAGGATATTCCTCCAGGAATTCCTCTGTATATTTCTCCGGGAATTCTTCTGGATTTACCTCCAGGATTTTCTCCAAGAATTCCTCCGAATATTGCTCCAAACATTCTTTCAGATATTCTGCCAAAATTTTTTTCGAATATTCCTCCAGATATTCTTTTGAATATTCCTCCAGGAATTCCAGCGGATGATCCTCCAGGAAGTACACTGGATATTCCACCCGGAATTCCTTCAGATTTTTTTTCAGGAATTCCTCCTGATATTCTCCCAAGAATTCCTATGGATATTCCTTCAGGTATTCCTCTAAATATTCCTCCAGGAATTCCTCCATTAATTTTCACTATAAACTACTTATTCACTACTTCAATCCTATTTTTAGTTAAGGTTTTATTTTTCACACGCGAGCCACACTTTATTTTACTGCGAACCGTAAAAAGAATGAAGGGCCGGAAAAGGTTTTTGACAGGTCGTCCGTCACTCGTTGACGTCTGTCATTTCGAACAACGCACCGCTTTGACAGGTTTGGCGCCCCTTTAGAAACGACGGTGGCAGGGTGGCCAGTTCACCATTTCTGCGTCAACAGTCTCCCCCGGGTGTAGTCCGGAGCCTTCCGGAACTTCAAGGTTTTCCTCCAAGTCTAATAACGCCAGCCTTGTCACCGGCCTCAGCAGACTCTCTGTCCTATCTTCACGACGGCTTGTCGATGCTGCCCATCTGCACTCGGAATCATACGTACAATTCGTCCGCATTCCCATCCATTACGCTTAAAGGGTTCCGCGACCATCATCAAGTATCCTGCGACCATCGTTCTGGTATCATCGAACCATTTCGGTTGTCGACAGATCACCGGCAAGTATTCTACCAACCAGCGTTTCCAGAAAGCGGATGCGGATTTGCTCGTGTGATCTCCCAAAATTTTTTCGGCGAACCAGCTCACTTCGCGGGCCCTCCTCGGTTTGGGTTATTGAATGCTTCACTCTACTTGAACTCAGCAACAGAAAGTGGTTCAGAGTGAGTGCTTCTGCTTCCTCGGATCCAAGTGGTAAGTACTTCAGAAGCCTTGAGTTGACTATACTTTCCGCCTCCACGACCAGTGTCTGCAGCCCATCGTCATCCAGCTTCTCCTCGGAGTACGCTTCGCCCATCGCTGCTTTCACTGACTGTACTAAGCGTTCCCACGCCCCGCCCATATGTGATGCTCCCGGCGGAATGAAGTTCCGCTTTGTGTTGGTACTGGTGAACGTTGCGGGCAGTCCCTGGATTATCTGGTGCTGCAACACTCGATTGGCTCCTTGGAAATTCTTATCGTTGTCGCTGAAAATTTGGCCGGTGTTCCCCGCCGACCTACGAATCGACAGACGCAGGAAATGCAGGACTCTGCGGATAACGTATAATTGACTTCAAGTTGAACGGCACTTTCAGGCATGTGAACAATACGATCCATCGTTTGACAGCTTCACTAGCAGTGGTCCGAATTAGTCCACCCTGGTATAAGTAAAGGCTCGTTCATGATGTGCCAGGCGCGCTGCTGGATGTGGTGCCATTGGTGGGATCGCAGGCGTAGCTCGACGGATCTTACAATAAGTGCAGTTACGGCTGACTTGCTTGACCACCACGCGGAATCTAGGGATATTGTACAGCTGACGAAGTTCGTTAACTACTGTCTCCGCGTTGCCATGGTGGAGGTGGTGATGGTTTCGATGCACAATAAGCTCCGTTACTCGGTGTTTCTCGGTACGATTATGGGGTGGCGAACATCGTAGCAGACGTCCTCTGCTGCGCCGACAATGCCGCGCTCTCGTAGCAAGCCGTGTTTATCCAAGATTGGCATCAGTCGGTAGATGGAGCTATGCTTCCCGATGATCTCCTGTCCGTTCTCGTTCGGCGCTTTATTCGATAGTGCTGCCATCTCATCTGGACTGGATATGATTCCCGCTATGCCAACCTAAAAATGGTTTCCTCTGCGGCCCGTAGCTCTGCTTGTTGCAGTTGTCCCGTATATTTCGGACGCCTCTGGGCCAAATTGTGTATGAATCGGAGAGCGTATGCTGTTGCTCGTTGTAGGCGATCCCAGGATGAGAACCGGTCGAAATCAATCGGATTTCGTCACTAGTAACAGCCACCGGCTATTTGGAGCGGGGCCACTCGTGTTCCGGAAGCCGAAGAAAGTCGGGGCCCTGAAACCACTTGCTGTTGTGGTGAAAGTATGGTCCACTGCCCCATTTAGTCGCTTCATCCGCTGGGTTGGACGATGATGGCACCCATCGCCACTGATTTGCTGTTGTGTGCTCCAGAATCTCACTTACTCTTTTTTTTTTACAAGGGAGAATGCATTTACACACTAACCCAGTACACGTGCATTGTAGTTGCCAAACTATCACACGGAAGTGTACTGGAGTGTCGGACTCGACCATACCGGTAATACCGACTAAACTCCCTTGGGCTCCACCATCGTTTCCCCCAGGAACTACCTCCCAGTACTACTTTTGGGGGATGGCAGTACTAAACGTACTCGCTCATTATCGCTCACACAGGCACCCGTCCCATGCGAGACTGACTTGGGTGCTCGCACACCATTCACACCATTTGAGCCTTACTTGGATGCTCTCCCAGGCGCTCCGCTGTCATGCCTCGAGGTGTCAATAGCGGTAACTGCGGTAATCTCACTTACTCTGAAGGACACGAATTGCCGATAATTTCTAGGATCTGACTTGATCCAGGCCAGGGCTGTCCTGGAGTCCGTCCAAAACACTATGTCGGAGACGGGGACATCGTGGTTCTCCCTGACGAATTTCGACCATCGCACAACACCCTTGCAGTTCGAGTCTGGGAATCGACCACGGCTTCAGCGGGGCGACCTTTGATTTGCCTTCAATTAGGCAGCACTGCGGATCTCCGACTCCGTCGAATGTATGCAGGCAGACTGCACAAGAGTATGCTACCTCACTAGCGTCAACGAAAACGTGTATCTCGGAATTATGGTACGTCCTCTTGTTGACGTGACGGAAATAGCATCTGGGAATCCGGACTCTGGCAATGTACTGGATCATCTGTACCCATCTCTCCCATTTTGCGAAGACGATGTCACTGACTTGCTCGTCCCACTCCGTGCCTTCGCGCCACAGGTCTTGAATAAGGACCTTGCCGTGTATGATAAACGGAGAGAGCAGCCCCAAAGGAACGTTATGACCCTAACGCACCGTAATATTTGTCTCTTCGTCGGCCGTGTCGTTGTACGGATCAGCGTTTGCACCTCTTCGCTCATCTGTGTGGAAAAACTCAGTTCATCGGTTGAAGGGCTCCACAGCATTCCGAGTACCCTTTCGGATTTCCCTCCATCGACCAGGTTTAGCTGCTTGTCTGTTTCAGGTTGCACTTCACCCAGTACCGTAGTACAGCTCTAGTACCGTAGCACTGTTCGACCGCCAATTGTGTAACTGGAATCCCCCGTTATTGTGTACGTACCGTACCTCGCATGCTATCTTTGCTGCCTCTTCTTCCGAACTGAAACTCGCCAGATGGTCGTCGACAATCGCTGGTGAACAGGTGCTACCAAATGTGACGACATCCATCAAGTAGACGGTTGGCTTTTCGGACGGTTTGGCACGCCACAAAAAACGCTGGGAACTCTTGTCTTCTTCACGGATTCGGATCTGGTGAAACATTTCCTGGATATCCGAGCTAAGTGCTTCTCCATACAGCCGAAAGCGAAAAAGAACGGCCGGAAGATAAGAGAGTTGATCGGGGCCTTTAAGAAGTGCGCTGTTCAGGGATATGCCATCCACCTTGGTCGCTGCGTCCCAGATGATACGGACGTTCCCCGGCTTCTTGGGGTTTATCACCGCTCCAACCGGAAGATACCACACTCTTCTAGGATCTGCTGCTTCCATTTCCGCTTTCGTAGCCTTGTGCGTGTAGCCCTCTGCCTCGTATTCGCGAATTTGCCGGTGGAGATTCTCCTTCAGTCCCGCATCGCGATCCATTCTGCGTTCTAGACACTCTAGTCGACGTACTGCCATGTAGTAATTGTTCGGGAATTCCACCTGGTCTTCTTTCCATATGAGGCCAGTTTCGAAATGATTTCCTATTCGCCGAGTAGAAGCTTCCATAACAGTGAGTGCTCGTTCCTCTTCTTTCGTCAGCGCGATTTCTGTCGGTCGGGCGCCAACTCCTTCAACGGCGAAAAATTCCTTTACTGCCTCGTGGAGTGCTTCGTTGCAGGAACATTCACAAACGTGGAAACTATAGGATTCGTGTTTGCTGTTTCTTCGTGAACCGTAAACGCACCAACCAAGTCTGGTTTTAACCGCCACCGGTGCTGATCCTTCACCTTCCCGTACTTTCAAAGGCAGCGCCAGACGCCAGTTGGCTACCCCAATTAGGATCTTGGGTACTGCGTTCTGGTAGCTAGTAATAGGGATGCCTTTCAAGTGTTTGTGTAGTTGAGCCGCTTCTTCTATCTGGAAACTTTGAGCAGGGAGTCCTAGGTTGTTTACCGTTCTTGCATTCAGCAGGTTATGCCGCTTTTGTTGACAGATTCCAGCGATCATGGTCGAAATCTGCTGCGAGCCTTTTTCCACGCATGATGTATTCCCGGTCCACCGTACACATAGAGGAAGGGTAAAACCTTTCACACCGAGCGAGGTAACCAAATCATTTTCTACCATCGTCAGGTCAGAACCTTCATCGAGAAAGGCGATTGTGTTAATCGATCGATTCCGTGTACAGTCACTGGAATGATCCGAAATAGCGTCGAAGAAGTCAGGTGGCGATAAGTATGGTTTTCAGCTATCTTCATCGTGAGTTCCGGCGGCTTCGGTGGACCTCTAGAAGAGTGCAGAAGCGGATGGTGGTGGAATTGGCACCCTCCGATGTCACAGAGTTTTCGTCCACGACACGCGCGTCTTCCGTGGCTGAATAAACAGTTCTGACACAGACCCAAGGATCACACTCGTCTCCAGATATCGTCGACGTGCAACTTCTTGAACGTATTGCGGTCACGTACTCGGTGTCCGCTTTTGTTGCAGTGAGTACAATCGAAGTGCTTCGGCATTTCCTTGTGTTCACGTAATGAATCCTCTGGTTTTGCAGATGCTTCCGTTGCATGATGCTTCCGTTTGTTCTTCGGACGGTCATGAACGCTACTCCGTTTTACCTCCAGTTCAAAGGTCACCACACTAGTTGCATTCCGTACAACTGTTGCCATATAATCACCGAAGGTTTTCAAATCGACACATTGGAATCCTCGTTTATATCCCGTACACATCATTCGTTGATCCCCGGGAAGTTTCGCCACAAGCTCTTGCAGTAGCGATGGGTTCGATAGGTGAGCGCGTTCATCCGCTGCTTCGATGTGATCGCACAGTGCCTGCACCGCCATTCCGAACTCGATCAGCCCTTCCATCTGTAGGACCTAGGAGCTGGAATTTCTCGCACCTTCCGAAGCAAAGCGTTGATCAGCAGTTCTGGACGTCCAAACCGCATACGTAGGGTCTCGATCACTTATGCACTGCTGCTGGAAGTACCAAGCGACTGACTGCGAACTGTTTCGAGAGCAGGACCAGATATGCATCGTTGTAAGCGGAGCATATTTTCTCCATCCGAAAAACCACAAGCTTCGCTTGTGTACCGGTAGTTTGAGATAAAGATCGGGCATTCAGCTGAGTCACCGGTAAATCGAGGAAGTTCCTTAGCCAGGGACTGTCTTGCTGCAAGCCGCTGCTGTGTGGGGCGAGCTGGGTCTGGCTGTGGAATCACCTGGTTTCGTTGAACACTTTCAGATTGACGAGGGGACAGAGACGATTCAACCGTGCGCGAGGGGAGAATACGCGTTTGCACACCGGATGAATATTGTTCAGGTTGATTGTGGTACAAAGTCGCATTGCCCCCGGCGCGAATGAATCTCGCAGCTGCTCATGGAAATTTGTAGGAGGCATACAAAACTCCCCCGGGCGCGCGTTTACCTGCCCTTGGGTAATTTGATTGTTGGTCGTGGAGCAATAATTGGAGGTTTTCTTGTTTATATTTTTGATAGAATGGCTTAAGGCTTGACGCTTACCTGGGGGTTCCATATCATTTGGATGGATTTCAGATGATGGGTTCCTTTTACTCACCGACGGCCAGCCGGTTTGGCTTACCGCCTTCTCCAATGGCCAGAGATGTCTCTGCGGGAAGGCACCACCTACTGCTCCCCGTTCGCCTTCGGGAACCGACTGCAGTTTCCGATTCGCCTTAGGGATTGTGCCGGTTTGTTTTACCAAGCGCGACAGGCTCGCGTGCTTTGGTTGCTGTACCTCCGCCAGATTGCTGATGTCGTTTGCTTCCGCGTCGGTCTGGAACCCTTCCAGAACCTTCCGGCATAGCTCGAGCTGCGCATTCAAATCTGCCAGTTGGTCAGGTGTTGGATTGGCGCGACGCTCGCACTGCTCAACCCGGTTCCTGAGTTCCTGCAGTGCGACATGTGGATTCTTCTTACCTTCCAAAATCTTAACTGTGCGCGGTTCGAGCGCGGTAAGAGGAATCGACACCATAACAGGTGCAGTAGAACGATGAGTGCCAGCTGGTGGGAATGACCGACGTGTCTTCGAAGCTGTTGGAGCTCCGGGAGAATGCGGTGTCGATTGACGCTTGTCGCATGGAGGCGAGGTCACTGCATTGCTTGCTCTGCTGTGAGCGGTTTTCGTTTCCTCTCCGCCAATTACCTTGTTGGTTAGCTGCTGTTGCTCATCCAAAAGACGGCGCTGCAGCTCCAGTTCCAAACGAGCGCGTTCTAATTGTTGCCTTTCCGCCAGTTGACGGAGGCAAACTGAGAACACCGAGGTTGAGCTGGACCGACTGGATCCACTGCGTATCGAAACGACGTCTTCTTGCAGTGTGGTGCACGAGCGGTTTGCGATGCTCTCGTTCACTCGCCACAAGTGTAATGCATCCATATGTCGCATTGGTCGCACTGGACCATGTCCTCCGCATCGTCTGGACGTTGGCAGGCCGCACAGTTGGAGTTCTCTTCCTGCCCTTCCGCAAGGCCATCCATGTTCCTGTCCATGACCACGAATTTTGAAGTTTTGTCAAGGCTGTCGTAGGGTCAAATAATTAGGCGAGCCGTTTTGATAGCGAACGATATTTGTATTCTGTTGTTATTATTATTGGTGTTGTTGTTGCTTCAACTGTAATATAATTCAAATGGTAAGTACAATATTTCATGATAGTATTAGAATGCTCTTACAATTCGGTGTGCCCTTTGTTTGCGCACCCTACGGTTCGATTTTATCGTCCACGTGAGGCAAGACCTATTCGATTTAGTATTTTGATTATTTCTATTTACTTTCTTTTTACTTTTCTTTCTCTTTTCAGGTATCTACGGATCAACGGACTGGCGGCGGACTCGGACAACGGACTATGCTCTGGACTAAGAAATTCACTGATTAGAGCTTGGATTCAGAAACTAACCTAAAGTAACCTCAATTGGTTGAGTTAATAAACTCGTCTCAAACGCAACGTATTTCACTTTCACTGTGTGAATATGGCTCAAATACACACTATTCACTATAAACTACTTATTCACTACTTCATTCCTATTTTTAGTTAAGGTTTTATTTTTCGCACGCGAGCTACACTTTATTTTACTGCGAACAGTAAAAAGAATGAAGAGCCGGAAATGGTTTTTGGTCGTCCGTCACTCGTTGACGTCTATCACTTTGAACAACGCACCGCTTTGACAGGTTTGGCGCCGCTTTACAAACGACGGTGGCAGGGTGGCCAGTTCACAATTTCTGTGTCAACACAAAGAAAGAATCACTGGAGGATTTCCAAGAAAAAAAAATTGAACGATTTCTCAAAAATCTGTGGTTGAAGTTGTTGAAGGAACTCCAGGATAAATTTCTGGTAGAATTCGAGAAGGAGTTCTTGGTGGAATTTCATTACATATTTGTGGAAGAACTTCCGGGTGAAATTGTGTAGGAACTTCAGGAGGACTTGCTATGGACTGCTCAGGATGAATTCATTGGTTAATTCCAGGAGATTTTTTTGGAAGAATTGCTGGAATTTCTGGCAGAACTTCTGGAGATATTTTTGGAGGAACTGCAGAAAGCATTTCTAGAGGAACTCTCTAAGATCTCTTGGTATAGTTCCTTGAGAACTCCAGGATTAATTCATGGAAGAAGTGCAGGAGTAATTCCTGTGGGACTCTCTTGAATGGAATCCTGGAGGAACTCCACGATGGGTTTCTGGAAGGCTTCAGGTTGAATTCCTAAACGAGCTTCATTAAGACTTTCTGGAAAAACTGAAAAGAGGTATTCAACGAGGATTCCCAAATTCATGAATTGCTTAACCCATAAACATCTAAATTCATAAGTTTCTAAATTCCTAAATTCCTGAATCCCTAAGTTAATAAATTGCTGAATTCCCGAATTTCTCAATTTCTTAAATCGTAAATTCTTAAGTTCCTAAATGCCCGAATTCTTAAATTCTTAAATCCCTTAATCACGATCGTGATTATAACGATTAATTTGTTTATCGGTTATTGCAGGCCTGTCTTGGTATGGTGGTTTCCAAACCGGCCACAAGCAGGACGTCAGGCAAGCAGTTTAACGCTTCGATGGTGTGCTATTTAATAGATAGTCTCTATGCCTTCCTTTCACATTCTGTCGCTTCATATTTGTTCGCACCCCAGCCCCAGTGAACGGCTTTCAATCTGGTGATTTTTAAATAATGATTTTTGTTCATCGATTATCCTTCATACATTGAGTAGAATTGACCGCTAAAGCCGACTAAAAAATCAATCTTGATCCCTAAATAAATCCTGAACCCTGAGTTCTGAAATTTTATTTTGCGTCATTACTTGCCATTATTTATCAGTTCAGATTGCAATTTTTAGCCTGGCCAGCGCACTTGCCCCCAGTGACCATAATCTTATCAACTGCACAAATCATCCAATTTCTAATCCTGTTTTCTTGTTAAAGGAATATTATTTCTACTTGATTTTTTTTTACAAACTGGATTTTTAGAAACACATAATAATGATAAAACATAATGTTAATTTTTATTCGGCATAAAAGTTTTGATGATTCTAATTCGAATGGCTTTCATACAACAGTGCGGCTACCTTGGCAGGATCCGTTTCATGTACCGGGTTACGAAAATCGATGTATGCTGATCAACCTGGAGCCACATTCTTCATGGCGAGATGTTCATACGCCGAAAATGTTTGATTGATGATTTTCCTATACCAAGAAAAGACAAGCAATGATGACGGCTGTGTCTATTTACGCATAATGAAAGAAATTGCATGTGTTGGCTCCCATCCTTCTACATATCCATTTGCAAGTGTGGATTTATCATGAAACATGCTCATTGCTCACTGACCTCAGAAACATACCACTTCAAAAGAACAACTAGACCACACATGTGTTCTGTTTGTTTGAAATCTGAGTGAAAGTAAGCATGTTCTTCAGAACAATTATCGCCATGTAGATTCCAAACTCCATGTAAAGCGTTGTTGAAAAACACCGCCAGCAATTCCAGTAGTTCGCTTCCTCACCTTGACTGAAGAGTCACCTCAGCAAACAACAACAGTCGAACCCGTTGCCGCCGCCGGTCGGAATCGTCACCATCGTCACCAGGACCGGTGAAGGCATGGCCATGTTCGTTATCTACGCTCCATCGCCAGCGCTGCCGCCGTGGCGTGCAGTCTTGGTCAGAGTCAATTGTGTGTCGTCGGCTACGGCTACTGTCCGGCTTCGGCCAGCTAGTCAGTGGTTGTAAACGAGTGTTGTATTTCATCCAAGAGTTAAGCAAACATCAAATCCACTTCTTAATATCAAATTAAATAGCTCATAAAAGTGGAATCAAAACAGCTACGCTCGGGTTGTGACGTTTGTCGCCGTCATGCCGCGCAGTTGGTTCTGTTCAACAGTGCTTTTAAGGCTCCCCCAGACCTAAGCGATTTCATCGCCGCGACGGCGACAACTAGTCGCCGCGATTCTATCGTTGGGTCGCTGCAGGCAATGTTCTATTTACGCTTCCATACCAACGGCGACAGAATCTCTGTCGCCAAGCGATAGAATCGCGTCGCGACTGTCGCATCGCGTGTGTTTGGGGGAACCTTTACATGGCGAGAGAAGGTACGAATATTCTTGGAAAAGTTGTAATGCACAGCAGAGCATCGCGATGTGCATTTTCTCTGGGCGAGGTTATGGTTTAAGCTTTAAACTAGGATTTTTCAGAGCTTCATAGACAAACACCACGCATTAAAATGATCGAAACAAAAGAAATGCGGGTAATACACAGAATGTTGCGATGACACGACAGGACAGGTCAATGATGATAGAACTATTTAAAAAATAGGATTGCGCATAATTTGAGACTTAAAATAATTATATCATATATTATATCATAACAGAGCGAGAAAAGTTTTTTTTAAACAAAATTCTGGGGTCCGTTATACACAAATTTATCATATAGTATAACCATTAAAATACAGGGATCGCCTTTTACATGGTTTAATTTTTTTAAAGCCTTTATACTTGATTAAACATTGATTCAACCCCATGAATAGATACACCAAAAATCGAAGAAGAATCGAATACCTAATTAAAAAAAATGTGGAGATTGATGTGGACTAAGAAATTAATAAAATCCATCGGCGTGAAATCTTTATTTTATTTTTTTATTTTTATTAAAAGACTATCAAGCAAGACTCTTGCCCGTTACGGGATCTCTGTTTAACTTTTTTCTCTTTATTAATGTGAATTTTAAGGACATCAAGGAAAATACACCTTTAACATTAATTAGGAAAAGAAATGAGCAGAAAGATTGTTCCGCAAAGTCTAGCTCGTTGTCGAATAGTTTCCCCTACACGGTATTTACGGTTGTGTTAGGCTTTCTGACCGTAAAACACTAAACTAAGAGAAGAAAAGAAGCAAAAACAAGTCGACGTTAAAGTTTTGTTTTTATTGTTTTATCACATATTTTCCTAGTTGTAAAAGTGAAGCGTTTTATGGTCCAACTAAATTATACAAATACAAGACATACCTTCTCTGTTTTATGGAGCCCGCCGTGCCGCCGTCCGTTTCGCTTTGAGCTGGTGATGTCCGGCGCATTCCGGTCGCGTTCGCGGTGGTTCTAGTTGTTGATGCTAAAAAATTTGAATTCTATGTTTTGGGGCATGGCTTTCCACGTAATGAGATTTATTATGCGCTGAAAACAAGATTTAGAGACGATAATTACATTTTTACACGCTCGGTGAAGCGTGAACCTGAGTCTGGCTTCGGGGCATTTTGGGATAGGTAAGCCAACGGCGCACGGGTGTAGACTAAAAAAGTTATATGAGAGATAGACTGGGGCAAACCACTTCAATTCATTCGTATTTTCGCAATTTCCAGTACGTTAAACAAGCTTAGAATAAGAGTCATTTTGTTTTTGCATTGTTTTGTTTTGTTGACTAAGAGCATCTTTAGTAATGTTACAATTATAGTTATACTTTTCCCTCGATTTGCAGATTTTACAACTGTCAAAGATATAAAACAGGAATGTCTACTGCCCATGTTTTATATTGAAAAATGAAAATATGATCTTCATATGCCAATTCAAATGTTAAACTGCTGTGATGTCGATGGAACTGATTTTTTCAAGCTGATGAAGTGATGTTCTTTTGTTTTGTACAAAATAAAACTCAACTAAATTATGTTGCAAGTTTGTGCAAAAATACAACAGAGCAGTGTTCAAGATATCATTTTTAAAGTTTCTGTTTTATTTCCTTGCTCCCATACAATTTAGAACTCTACTAAAACACCAATGAGCAAGTTGGATCGATCAGGTGGCCAGGTAGTGTTACCAGGATATCAGTATCACCTGGGCAAAAAACGATTGAAAGAATTCGTTCTAATAATTAATGAGATTTACTCTCCATTCTGTGTTACCCTAGCCCAGAGATTCAAACATTTTGGATATGCGATTACCCTAGCGACCCACCAGGTACAAAAGTCAACATTTCAAGCTCTATCTGGTAAAAGGGCGAATGTCGCAGGAGAGAATTCTCTTCGTCGACTTCCCCTCTTTTGAATAAAAGTGACAAGCAGAGAATTTCTTTGCAGTTTATCACCTCAGAATGCAAGTTTGCATTGTTTTCTATCGTTCTGAGGGGAAACACCTAAAAGAAATCTGCTGCTTGTCACTTTTATTTTAAAGAGGGGAAGTCGACGAAGAGAATCCTCTCTTGCGACATTCGCCCTTATTCCAGATAGAGCTTGATTTATGGAGATAAGATGTAAAATGCGTCCGCATAAGAATCTTGCAAAATTGCATATGAGCAGTTCTTATACATATTTTGGCAGGTTCTTAAACAGAATTGTAGGAAAATCTGACATTCGTTGGTTGGGTGTACACAAGAAATTTTCATAAAAACAAACAATAGGCAAGTTTCAAACGCTCATAAAATCCGTTCAACGAATTCATATGATGCCTGTTTTTGAATGTCTGTGTGGTCAACAGTTACTACCAATCGGTGCTCACACTTAACTTATCATATTGTAAAAAACTGCATTGAATGTTTCATAGTATAGTATAATCTTTTTGTAATAATCCTCAATTTTTGTTGGGCTTCTCATTCAATTGAAATTCTCCCAATCAGTTAGAACTTCAGATGATTTATGTTTTTACGAATAGATTTTTGGAAGTATTTCGGTCGACGAAATATTTACCTCTACAAGTGTTTTTCTAGTGTAGCGTGTTATCTTCACATCTTAATGGTACTTCCGGAGAATGCGTTATTGTCGATGAAAATTTGATGGGCTACAGAACTTTTATGCGAAAATTGTTGAGTGCGTTCATTCGATAAATGAGTGAGTCTGACTATAGGTGGTCGCATTGAGTCCAGAAGAGGAGGTGCTCGATGTCCACTTGAAGTCGGCTTTCACTACGGCAAGGAAGTTGTGCCGTTTGCGGCTGTTGTTGTATGCTTCGTAATTGTTAATAGTTTTCTGGTTGTTGTTCTTTTTAAATTAGTGGTGCTGCTCGATATTGGTTAACAGTTTCACTCGTTCTAAAAGTATTTAGTTTTGGGACCTAGAGGTCGATGATAGAGAGGTGGACCGGCAAATTTTACTTCAGCAATAGCCAGTAGTTCCTTGTCTTTACCTTTGTGTCCTTTCCTATGATCTTTGCCGTTTGTGGGTGTTTGTCAGCCAATACGAGCGAGTTGTTGTTTAATTCTTTTCTTCCGTTGTCTAGCCATATCAACAGCTTTTTCTTGGAGCCTTCACCTATTCAGCTTCGTGTCATATGTCGACCAGTCTGGCCTCCAATTCCATCTATTAACCAGCATCCGCCAACCAGCAGAGGAAACGTCATTTTTCGATTGAACTTCGCTGCTCAATTCAGATAATTTGGCTCTGCGCTCAGCAAACAGGTTATAACATGAAAGCTACTGTTGCCGGCCAAGTCCATCACACAAGAATTTACTGAAGGCATTGCAAAGCTTGGAGGTGGATCTTTCATGGTGGAAAAATGTTTTTATTGGCAAGTGGATAGTGGTGTCAACAGAATTGGTGGAAACATAACTAGGGAGTTCTAGGGTCAGTTCCACTTGTGAATACTGAAGGAGAATTAGCAGCCAACGATAAAACGGTTAAAATGTGTATATCAATCGCCAAATTACAACCCCATAGGGGACCCTGGGACCTGCTGGATGACAGATCTTGACAAAAATTTTAATAGTTTTTAACAAAAATCTTGTTAACCGATTTCTTAGGTAGGGACACGGCGGGTATTTCCGTCCATCGTCATAGGGGCTAAAACCAACGAAAGCAACGTACATTTGCTAGAACTCCACTATAGCAGAACGTTTCTCCTGAGCTTACAATTTGGTACGTATGAGTTTTACAAAAAAGCGTCTCTTTTATTGGTTTTCGAGACTATGACGAACAGACGAAAATACCTGCCGTCTCCCTAGCTTTTGTATAATTTTGTAGAAATTTCTTGGCTGAAGAATCGCGGTATATATATAAATGAGTTTGCAGATTCTTTGAGGCAATATAACTCGCAAATGGATGGACCGATTCGCAAGATTTCCTCACTAATCGATTAATGATCAGCATCCGAATTCAATTCCACTCAAAAAATCTCTTATAAGAAAAGAAATTCTGGAAGAGATTTTCAAAATTTTCTTATTTTGGAATTTCGAAGAAAGTGTGAAATTTTTTGACAGATGAAAAAGGAAACGAGAATTGAAATTTTTTCGAAATTTTTGTGGGAGAAATTCTATAAGAGATTTTCCTAATCTGTAATTTGAAGGTATAATTGTGTCTTCACTTCCCATAATAAGTGTAAAACTAGGTGGGAATTATTCTTAGTTGCCTGGGCAGGCATCCATAGCACTAAATTGCCACTAAAGATTCACACTCATGCAACGCCAAGAATAGAAAAGCTCTCAATAAATAACTGTGGAAATTCTAATAGTTAAAAATCAGGCCAAGTTCTAGTTAGAATGTAGACCCATCGAAAAAGAAGAAGAATCGCGTTTGATTGATTATTCAATTACATATTTTCCAAGGAGAACATTTCAAAACATTTTTAAAATATCATGGTACAGTGACCTCTCCCTTATTCGATATTTAACGGACCATCGAAATTGGGAAAAATATTTATATTTTATTTTAATAATTTTCCTGAAATATCAAATACTTCTCATAGCATGTAGAAATATGGTTTAAGGTAATTTGAATGCCATTGGACCGAAAGGGTCATTTTTGGCCAAAATGGTCATTTGGGCGAACGCCATTTGACCGAATGCCGTTTGGCCAAATAGTTAAAATTGTTTTCTTCTTAAAAGATGGGAGCAGTGAGATGTTCAAATTGAACAGTGAAAAGTGAGAACTGAGAAGTGAGAAGAGAGATGTTAGAAACGAGTACAGGGTAGTGAGAAGTGAGAACTGAGAAATGGAAGTGAGTAATTAGTAGTGAGATATGTGCAGTAACAAATGAGAAGTGAGAAATGGAAAGTGAAAAGTGAGTGGTGAGAAGTGAGATGTGAAGTGAGAAATAAGAAGTAAGTAGCGATGAAAACATAAGCAAGAAGTAAGAAGTGAAGAATGATAATTGGGATGTGAGAGGCAAGATATTGGGGATGTAAGAAAAGAGTGGTGAGATATGACAAAAAGAAGAAGTAAGGAAAAAGGAGGTGGAAGTAAAAATAGAGAAGAAAGGAAGACAAAGAAAGAAGAGAAAAAGGAATTAAAAAGAAGGAAGAAGAAAAAAAACGAAATAAGAAAGCAGTAGAAATAAGACGTAAGGAAGACAGTATCAGAAAGAAGAAAGAAAACGGAAGAAAGTGAAAGTAAGAAGGAAGAAAATAAAGAAATAAGGGAAAGGGTAAAAATAGAAATAAGGAAGAAAGAAGAAGGAAGAGGGAATAAGAAGAAAGAAGAAAATAAGCAAAGGAATGAAGGAAAATGGAAAGAATAAAGATTAATTTTACAATTACAGTTCAACGTCTCACTTTTTGCCAGTCATATCCCACTTCTCACTTCTCACTCCTCGGTCCCCAGCTCTTACCTCTCACTCCTCACTTTTTTCCGCACATCTCGCTTTTTACTCCTTACTTCTCACTTCTTGATTTTCTATTCTCACTTCTCACTTATTACTTTTCACTTCTTACTTTCCATTTTCTTCTTCTCACTTCTAACTTCATGCTTTTCATTTCTCACTTCTCACCATTCAATTCTCACTTCTTACTTTTCACTCTTCGCACTTTTCATTTTAGATTTTTCACTTTTCATTAGGCACTTTCACTTATCACAATCTAACTTCATTTTCAAGTATTCGGCCAAATGGCGTTCGGCCCGACATCGTTTATATCGTGCAAGTGAATCTTTGGTATATAACTTCGGCTTAGAAAATATTGAGTAAGGGAGAAAATAGGGAGTAAATTTTCCCTTACTCGATGAAATTTTAAGTCCCGTCAATGTCGTGTAACGAGATGTCGTCAATGTCGAGTAAGCGAGAGTTCACTGTATGTGCAGAATCATCTTTCATAATAAAAAGTACGCAGATTGCAACAGCTAAGCTAAAGCTAAGCTAAAGCTAAGCTAAAGCTAAGCTAAAGCTAAGCTAAAGCTAAGCTAAAGCTAAGCTAAAGCTAAGCTAAAGCTAAGCTAAAGCTAAGCTAAAGCTAAGCTAAAGCTAAGCTAAAGCTAAGCTAAAGCTAAGCTAAAGTTGCTTAAAGCTAAGCTGTTAAAGCTGTTTAAAAAGCTAAAGCTAGCTAGCCCCGCCCCAGCTGCCCAGCTTAAAGCTAAGCTAAAGCCTGGCCCCAGCCCTGGCCCAGCCCCAGCCCCCTCAGCCTGCCCAGCCCCCTGCCCCAGCTCCAGCCCGCCCCAGCCTGGGCCCCCGCCTGCCCCAGCCGCCCAGCCTGCCCCAGCCCACCAGCTCCGCCCAGCCCAGCCTGCCCAGCCTGGCTCAGCCCGCCCAGCCCCTCAGCCTGCCCAGCCCCGGGCTCAGCCTCCGCCCGCCTGCCGCCCCCAGCCTGCCCCAGCCTGCCCCAGCCTGCCGCCCAGCCCGGCCTCAGCCTGCCTCAGCCTGGGCTCCTGCCTGCCCCCAGCCTGGCCTCAGCCTGCCTCAGCCTGGTCAGCCTGGCTCAGCCTGCCTCAGCCTGGCTCAGCCTGCCTCAGCCTGCCTCAGCCCTGCTCAGCCCTGGCTCAGCCTGGGCTCCCAGCCCAGCCTGCTCAGCCTGCCTGTCAGCCCGCTCAGCCTGCCTCAGCCTGGCTCAAAGCCCGCCTCAGCTCTGGCTCAGCCTGGCCTGTGCCTGGCTCAGCCTGCCTCAGCCTGCTCAGCCTGCCTGCCCCAGCCCCAGCTCAGCCTGCCCCAGCCTGCCGTGCCCCCCTGTGCCTGCTCAGCCAGCTCCAGCCTGGGCCCCTGCCCGCCTGCTCAGCCCAGCCCCCAGCCCCAGCCCCAGCCCCAGCCCTGGCTCCAGCCCAGCTCAGCCCGGCCCAGCCTGCCCAGCCTGGGCCCAGCCCTGCCCGTGCCTCCTGGCTCCAGCCCCTGGCCCAGCCTGCCAGCCCTGGCTCAGCCTGGCCCCAGCCCGGCTCAGCCCGCCCCAGCCTCGCCCGCTCCTGCCCTGCCCCAGCCTCAGCCTCGGCTCAAACGTGCCCCGCTCAGCCCGCCCCAGCCTGGGCCCAGCCTGCTCAGCCTGCCCCCAGCCTGCTCCAGCCCCGCCAGCCTGGCCTCCAGCCTCGGGCTCCCCAGCCTCACCAGCCTGCCCGCCTCAGCCCCGCTCAGCTCTGCCTGTGCCTGCTCAGCTCTGGGCTCCCGCCTCAGCCTGCTCAGCCTGCTCAGCCTGCTCCAGCCTGGCTCAGCCTGGCCCCTGCTCAGCCTGGCCTCAAAGCTCAGCCTGGGCTCACAGCCTGGCCTGCCCGCTCAGCTGCCTGGCTCAGCCCCGTCTGCCCCAGCTCAGCCTGCCCACCAGCCTGGCCCAGCCTGGGCTCAGTGCCCGCCTCAGCCCTGGGCCCAGCCCACTCAGCCAGCCCTGGCCCAGCCTGGCTCCAGCCTGGGCCTGTGCCCTGTGCCTGCCCTGCTCAGCCTAAGCTCCAGCCCGGCCCAGTGGCTCAGCCCAGCTCAGCCTGGCTCAGTTTGCTCAGCCTGGCCCCAGCCTGCCCAGCCCGGCCCGCTCAGCCTGCCTGCGCCCTCAGCCTGGCTCAGCCCTGCTCAGCCTGGCCTGGGCTCAGCTGCTCCAGTTTTGTGCCTGGGTCAGCCTGCTGCCTAAAGTTTCGCCTCAGCTCGCCCGTTTAAAGCCTGCTCAGCCTCCTCCTGCCTGCCTGTGCTCACCAGCCTGCTCAGCCTGGGCCTGTGCCCAGCTGCTCAAAGCCTGCTTCAAAGCCTGGCCCAGCCTGCCTGCCTGCCAAAGTGCCTGGCTCAGCCTGCTCAGTTTGGCTCAGCCGAGCCTCAAAGCTAAGCTACAGCTAAGCTAAAGCTAAGCCAAAGTCTGACCAGAAAACCTCCAGAAAGCGTCCTGCAAAATACGAGACGCCTATCTGGATGGAAATGCGCACGACAATAATACATTCAGAATATATTTTGGCCCAAAAATGCATGATAAAAGGGTTGTAAAACTGCATAGATACGTTTAACTTTGAAAAAGTTTAAATGTAGAATCTCACGAAACGTCGTTTTAACTAAGAAAGAAATAACTTAATCTTCAGCATTGCAGGTGCATTGCATTCGTAGCATGTAAACTAAGCATTAAATCTCACAAGATAATAAAATATTTTGATAGCGTACTCTGTCCCTAATGGAGACGAATGACCAAACTCATTTGGCAGTGCAAAGCCACGAGATTGTGCACCGGAGATACCATGTAAAAGCCCATCCCGAAACAACGCGTAAGAAGAATGGCTCGTCTGCCACAAGGCGTTAACCACAACGAAAGACGCGCCGGATTTAACAGCAGCATCAGCAACAGCTTATTACCCTTTATGTCGTCAGAGTGCGCGTGGTCCTTCAGAACCGGCACATTGTCATCATCGTTCCGTAGCCTACGCTCGACATTGCACACTACTACCGACCGTTGAGAGTGATGATGGGAAGTAAACATAAGTTTTGTGGATCTTAAAAGCGAAACAAAAAGTCCTCGACCGAAAGGAAGCAAAGAACACCGAACCTCCGACATACAGCCTAAGAAAGCCCTTGTTATGCCTCGGCTAGTTGGTGTGCACTTTTCGCAAGTCATGATTTCATAATAAACCTATTCTTTTTCCGCACATCCCATGATGGAGTGTCCCGTGCTTTGTACAACTGTAGGGTCTGGGGGGATAATTCTGCCTCGACCATAGTCATAGTTGTCGCCAACGAACTGTGATTCCAATGTGCAAAAACAATGACCTACATGTATTTCCATTTAATTCATTTGTCATTCGATTGTAAGTGCAAAAAAATTGTAGAACTAAAACAAATAGATAGTTAAATTTAATGCTTAACATTATTAAACTTATATTGCTATAAAATGTTTGTTTTCGAAAAGGTTGAAATATATATTTTCTGACCTTTCGAATCACCGTGCAGATGAAACCATCCAAGAAACACAGTGGCGAAGGACAGCAAGCATCCCTCATTCTATTTTGGACTTGACTCGTAACTCTTGGCTTAGTACTTATTCATTTACGGTTCCATGCGTTTTCTGTCCCAACCCCAAGTTACGGCACCTTAAGGCTGGTTGCAAGTAGAGCCAACAGCGAACAAAAATGCGACACCCGTGCAAATAGCTTCTGATGTAATCGGTGACGTAAAAGAAAGAAAAAAAAAACTTTTCTGTGATTAAGCCTTTGCCAGGCAGTTCAACTTTAAATTTTAGGAGAAAAATAAGTCATTTGATGTGCCTCAACTTGGAAGCATCAGATCAAATCCGTCAGCAGACAAAAACATGGAATGCAATACTTATCAATTGACACGAGGCCTCAAACTTTATCGTAGGACCATACCAAGCACACCCTCTGACTGGCTCCACTCAATGACGGAAGTGAAAAGAAGCTTTCTTGGGCTACTTCTGGAGAACAAAGACAAACGACTGGCAATGGGGAACAATAGTGAAACAAATAGTCATCTTAGGAGAGTCACTATCTAGTTAATCTTAATGATAAACACACAACGGTCGTAGGGCAATTCTGTTGTTGGGTGCTTTTGGGCTTTGACTATATAGCGAGAATAGCGCTTTCAGCTCGTGGCACACAGGGCAGCCATATACAGAATAACACAATCTTCTGGGTGGACAGAGTGGAGAGGCTAAATGTTTTATGACAGCGGAATTTTAATGGACTCCAATCTTGTTCATTAATAGAATCATCAGATTCATCATGGCATTTACTTTTGCGACACTCCGGCAGATACGCGTAGGTAGGAAGATCCCTTCCGCGAGATAAGATCGTGTTAGGGATAAAGGCGGTGGTGGGGTACGCATGAGTTGTCTCATTCAATCGCAAAGATGTGACGGTGGTGGAATTTTTTCGAAGATGCTTTGTGAATCATGATTCAAGTGATGAATATGGCTAGGATTGAGTGCTATTATCTATTCGTTGCTGACTGTCGTTTTGATACAACCTACATTTGAGTGGCATAGGATGGTCGGTGGAGCGGAGCGAGAGTTTATGCTAACTGAGGAGAAGAACTATTTCGGTGCTTAATTTCAAAGCCGTGCACATTCGAGAGTCAACATATTTAATAGCACAGTTTCCTGTTTGCAGTCGTCTTGTAGGAATTTTTCACTTGTCATTTGAAGGCACTTGAAACAATCCACTCCTTAATTAGTTGAAATACCAATGAATTTGTGACTTTCATGTTCAGCTCAATTTAGTTGCAGGAATTCGTGTAGTAGGTAGAAATAAATCGATACAATTAGATAGGAACGCGATCATTATTAACCGATAGTAAATAAATATGGGGCCCTCCTTAGCCGTGCGATAAGACGCGCGGCTACAAATCAAGACCATGCTGAGGGTGGCTGGGTTCGATTCCCGGTGCCCGTCTAGGAAATTTTCGGATTGGAAAATGTCTCGACTTTCCTGGGCATACAAGTATCATCGTGTTAGCCTCATGATATACGAAAGCAAAAATGGTAACTTGGCTTTTAAATCTCGTAGTTAATAACTGTGGAAGTGCTCAATTAACACTTAGCTGCGAGGCGGCTCTGTCCCAGTGTGGGGATGTAATGCCAATAAGAAGAAGAAGAAGAAGAAGTAAATAAATACTATTGGTATCTAGTTTAATTTTCAATACCAAGAAGGTATCGAATTGGAATGGTTGGATCAAAGGAGTACCATATTCTAAATCATAAATTAATAAATCTTTTATTCTTGGGTGCACCCAACCAGAGATTGCAACATTTTATTGCAATCTCGCATTAGTTTCGTGTACAGTTTGCCATAATTTGCGACATATGCTCAGATTGTATTAAGTAAACTGCAGGCCCTTGCATTAGGTCTCCGGCCACGAGAAAATAAGAACTGGTTATGTGTTAGTGTCTACATTGAATCTAATTTTACACTCCCCCATCGAGGAGTGCAATGCTGTATACTTCGACAACCTCAGCAACCATACAAAAAAATTCGGTCAAACACGGGAATCGAGCCCGGACCCTCCACCTTTACCACGTCTTGACTGACGCGCTAACCATCTGGACTATTTACCAGATGAGGAACGACGTGCCCAAAGGCAATCATAATCCACGTTTCATGCTATGCGGATATGACAAGTGGAAGTGTAACAGGGATAGCAATGAATGATACGAGTGGAATTAGCATCATGCATATTTGTGTCCTTTTCCGTTATCAAGCTAAATGCTGTCAGGAAGACTGTGTGGGTTAAAGTCATATTGCTGTACACGATTCATATACTTGTTCTAGGAGGAGCCAACGAGATTCGTTTGGATGTATTGATCGAAACCAAATAAACCGACTTAATGCAATGAGCTGTATTAACAAGTATGACATTCTCTGATCGGCTTGAATGCGAGATTTGATACAAAATGCTTAATACAAAGAATGTCACACAGAATTGTTTTGGGTGTGGAAACATTCGTAAATATATTGTTTTCTAGAATCTAATTAATTTTTCCGCTAAGCACAATCAATATTGCAGTTTATTATAATTCATCATTGCTTTAATATGATTCACCTAAAATTACGAAACGTAATTGTGGCTAATCTTCAAATTAAGGTCGACTTAGAATTTCCTCAAAATCCGTAAGGTGCGAATCAATCGCACTCTGCTGTGCCAAAGGCTTGCTTGGCTAAAGCATTTGATGAGTTTGATTGCCTTACGTAAGCGGTCGCGTGTACTCAGACGACTAATGACGGTGAAAGACCGACACTTGATTACAATTAATTGCATATTATTCGGCAACTCGGCCGTACGAAAACCATTTTTTTGTTAAATATCTTGGCTGTGCTTATGCACAGCACATGTTTCGAAATGGACAAATTGATATGAAATTTGCGAAAAAGAATCCACGTGTCTTGGAGGGACTCGAACCCTCAACCTCCTACTCTCTAGATAGGCGTGATAACGTGGCACAGCAGAGTGCGATTGATTCGCATTCTATACCAGCCCGCCCAGCCTGTTGTTGGGAGGCAAGGAGTGCGATCCTCTCGTTTAATAAACAATGTGCACTCGCTTAACTGTGGATATACAACAGTAAAGCACATGTGGAGATTGGACAAATCAAGCATCCGAAAGATATTCAATTTGCAAAAAAGAGATCTAACCGCGGTGGAGGTTGGTACTCGGATTCTGATGGCTTTTCCGCAAACGTGACCTTTTAGTGGTCTTGTTGTGTAGGGGTTATCACGCCTATCTAGAGAGTAGGAGGTTGAGGGTTCGCATCCCTCCAAGACACGTGGATTCTTTTTCGCAAATTTCATATCAATTTGTCCATTTCGAAGCATGTGCTGTGCATATACACAGCCTTGATATTTAACAATGAGACAAATGGCTAAAATGGTGTAATTAGCCTCAACGTAGCAGTAGAAATAAAAATCAAAAGTAATGAGTTATCCACTGGTTGAGCTCAAATAGATTCTAAAAATGGAGGTTGGGGATGTTTATTTAAATTCCTCACGATTTGACAGTTGTAGGGAGACTTGAATAAATTTTAAGTTTTCCCATACAAATTTCCATATAAGCATAAATTGACTTCGCGTTACCCCTAAATGGCCACCGAATTGCGTGAAATTTTGCGAGGACTCATATATTATCAAAATGATGCTAATAGACATGTGGGAGTTGGAATTTTCGAACATTTTTTGAAATATGAACTGCCCTACTCTACAGTACTGTAGGGTTATGGGTTCGAGTCCCATCGAAAGGAAAGTGGTTACCTCCAATACATTTTCCAAATCAATATCTTCCACATAATGTACATATTTACATATGAGTTTTCACAACATTGTGAATCAAAATCATTTTCTATGTATATGGAGCGTAAGAAAAGGGCATACCTTCACTCCCCCCATGAGTGCTTACGTAATTAGTGTACGACCCCTAAGGCCTTGAGGCATTTCCGATATTTTTAAATTTCTCCTAGATTTTTTTTGTTCATTCCTCCAAGAACGACTGAAATAAAAACTCCCCCTTAATAAATAGAAATTTTCCATGAAAAAATAGAAAATTACCAATAAAGAAATCAGGGTATGAGCAATAGATAAATATAAAAATTAAAATATAATTTTAAATTAAGCAAAATTTCCATAAACAATCAAGAACTTTCCATAAAACAAAAATGAATTAGCATTTTTAAAAGCAACAATTGCAATTATAAAAGCAGAATTTTATATAAAGAAATCAATATGTTCCTTGGAAAAAATTCAAAATTTCCATAAATGGGTCAATATTACCATATTACCATTAAACAATTACAAAATTTTCCACAAAACATTTTTTTTTCACAAAAAATTAAAAACTTTTCACGAAAAAAATAATAAAGAGCAATAACATAATATGAAAATTTCCAAAAACTGCGTATTTTTCCATAGATGACCCCTTCTTTAAAAGTGTTTAAAAATCATGGAAAATTTTATTATTTTATTGCTTTTCATTTTTTTTTATGGAAATTTTCTTATTTTTTTATTGCTCTTCATTGATTATTTTGTGGAAAATTTTCATTTTTTTAAGGAAAAAAATATTTATTTTGTGAAGAATTTTATAATTGTTTATTGCTAATATTGATTTATTTTTGGAAATTTTGTATTTTTTCCATGGAACATATTGATTTTTTCATGGAAAATTCTTCTTTTAAAATTGCAATTTTTGCTTATAAAAAATATTTTTTTATCATTCGTGGAAAATTCTTGATTGTTTATGGAAATTTTGCTTCATTTGTGTACATTTTATATTTATTTATTGCTCATACCTTGATTTCTTTATTTGCAATTTTCTATTTTTTCATGGACATATTATTTTGCTGCTCTCCAAGAACTCTTTCGGAATTTCATCTATGGATTTCCCCAGAAAATCCTCCAAAAATTGCTGCGAAGATATATTCAGAAATTCGTTTGGACATTCAAAGGAGAAATTAAAAAAAAAAATTTTCGGTTAATCTTCCAGGAATTTCTTCAGAACCTCTTTTAGACAATGCTTTAGAAATTCTTATATTATTTTTTTTTTAAATCTTTTGAAAATTTCTTCGTAAATACCCATGGAACATTTTTCGGATACTTCTTCAGGAATATCTATCTAGGAATACCTTCAAAAATTTCCTCAGGAATTTTTGGAGCAATTTTCAAAAAAAAATCTGAAAGAATTCTCCAAAGGAAATTCGGGAAGGATTCCCTGATACAATTTCTAGGTATTGCCAAATAATATCCCGAAGAAATTCTGCCCAAATAAATCTTTAAATAATTGATCGTTAATCATATTTCGAAGAAGTTCTCAAGACGCAAGTATTACTTAAAGATTTTTTAAAGGTTTTCCCGAAGGAAGTTTTTAAGGAACATGCTGATGCGTTTTCAAAAGAATGTCTGGATCTATATACAAAGTAATTACCTGAGAACTTGGCGAAAACATCCATGGAGGAAACTTCAAAGGAATTCTTGAAGAAATGTACAGAGAAGTTCAAAAATTTCGGAAATTCCTTTGGGAGATCCTTCTGAAATTCCGACGGAGTTACGGGATTTGAGAGAATGGAACACCTGGAAGAATTTCTGGAAATTTGCTGAAAAAAATTCCGGAGGAGTTTCCAAAAGATATTTTACTCAATTTTTTAATGAAACTTTTGGCGGTATTTTTAGATTTATTTGCGGAGAATTTTTTTAAGAAACTCCTTGAGGTATTTTGTAATGAACCACTAGAGTAATTTCCGATGTATTACATACTTAGAGAAATTTACGATGGAACTCCTGAAGGATTTTTTGAAGGTATGCCTGAAAAAACTTCTGGATAACTAACCGAACTAATTCCTGGGGTAATTTTAGCATGAAGTGTGCATGGAACAGTATTTTGTTTTACTACTGTCCGGATTTTCAAAGGAATTCCCGGATAAATTACTAAATGAACTGCTTCAGATATTCCCGAAGAAATTCTAGCAGGATTTTCTAAAGAAATTCCCGAAAGAATTACTGTCCAAACCTAAAACATTATATGAAAATTCCAAACGGTATTTTCTTTTCGCGAATTCCTATAATGATTATTCAGGAAATTTATTCAACATTTTCGTCAGAAATTCGATGCGCAATTCTCTGTGAAATCGAAGATCGATTTATTTTGTATTTTTTATTTCTCTGATATTTTGCATATAGGGGAATGACGGCTTTGGCAGGTTTTTTTTGTTGTTTTAATTGGCTTTTTTCGGTGACATATGGCAGGTTTTGTTCTATTATCGTCAGGGGTTTTTTAATTACTGATTATGCTCAAATTTGGCCTAAACATTCTTT